>NW_026732575.1:402500-787500 GCF_028476545.2 Physella acuta
GCCATTCCTCACCCACTAGGGGGGGTCATGAGCTTGGTCCGATTAATGTCACTCTTTCGAAGCCACGTGCAGGCCGCAGCTTAAAGTCAAAATATCTCGAGAGCAGACCCCTTTTGGTACCCGGCTCTCTTGCAACTCACCTCCCCCACGCTATAATGTAGGGGAATTTGGAGTCCGACATACCAGGCTCTTCGGAACCCTTCTAAAAATGTGGTCGGCCACATTGACAAAAGCTGATCGTGAATCGTATGAGTCGGGTGTGTGTCTTGACCTCCACTCAAGCTCTGAGGCTTACCCAACCGGATGGGTTTGATCGAACCCAGGTTAAGAAAAACTGCTTCAAAATATTTTTTTTTTATTCTGTTTGTTTCGTTTTCCTGAGGAGCATAGGCTTTGGCAATACTCCTTCAACTCACTTGGTTTTTAGGAAGATAAAATCGTAATAATGCAGGGTCCAACATCTCTATTTCAAACAATTTCCTTGATAAACAATAGTTTGTACCTCATCTTACCTAAATATACTATTTGTGTGAGTGCGTCATCTAAATACATAATTTTGATATCTCATTACAAGTTAAGTGAGATTTCTGCTAAAATATAAGAACATTTGTTTGTTTTTTTCAGTTATTAGATTATTCTTGTGTATGGACACTTATTAGATTGGCTTATAAAAGCAAGTGATTCTGATATATATTTAAATTGCTTCCATTAGAATTACTTTCATATTTCAGGAATATTTTAGTGTGTATTGTAATTCTGTTTGTCTGATTTAACTAAACAATTGTCTTTATTATATACTTTCTAGTATTTCTCATTCTCAAAGAGTGGTGATTAGTAGAAAAATAAGTCTATTTTAAAATTTTAAAATTGAGGTTGCATTAGTCAAACGTTCTTAGATTAATGTAAAACATTTTAGTGTTTTAACTTGTTTCAGAGACGTGTTAAAGGTGACGTAAATTTCACCAGAAACTGGAGCGACTACAAAAATGGTTTTGGATCTTTGGCTGGAGATTATTGGTTGGGAAATGACTGGATCTCAAACCTAACACAAAAAGTACCTTAAAATTTCAGTTTTAACTTAATTTAAATATGTCTTCTACAGCTAGCATTTAACAAATATAACTAACGAGCCGGCCCGCGGCATAACATACACCGCTATTTAGTTGTTTCTAATTTTCAATAATTCATAATTTGTGAATTCGACAGTACCAACGCTGACACTGAAAATATTTATTTAAAACACTATAAGTAGCTCGTTAAGAACCATAACCCCCCCCCCCCCTTCCTTCCCCCCCTCCCCCCCCCCCCCCCCCAAGTTTAAAATCGTTGGCTCTACTTGTAAACATTTAGAGTGAACACAGCTCACTAAAACCATGTAGGGGTGGGGAGGTAGGGAGAGCGTTTGCAGCTTGTTTTCTAACGGCTCGAAGAGGAGAATTATATATATAGATTAAAAAGTGGTGTTAAATAACATTCATACGGGTAACATTTTTTATTAAATACTTTAATATTTACTGTTGTCGTAATGTCCTCTCTTCACTGCCAAATATGGACAAACTTTCTTAGCTGGCTTTCACACCTACCAGTCTATCACCCAGCTTTCACCAAATTGTATTATTGACCAAACCCTGGGAAATTGGGCTAGTGAATTATTTGTAGTGCCATTTAAAAGTGTATTAATACAAAATTCATAATTTACTATACTCAAACAGTACTTAAACCGTGAAGTAAATTTAACCTTTCAGTCGACTGGGCCGATACAATAGAGTTTATTGATTTTTTGTGACACATCATATAAACAAACCGCGTGAACAAGTCTATGATTAGCTGCTATTACTTTCACTATTGGCATAATTATTAAAATGTTAAAAAGTCTAATGTTTTGTAACAGACACGTTCATAAAAATAAATTTTTATGTAAATGTTGATTATTAAAGTTGTAAAATTTTGATTACCGATGGTCGGAAAAAAGAAATACTTAATATCAAAAGCCAAGAACTGGTTATATTTTTTTATAGAAAAACTGTAGATAGATACAATTGTTAAGATCTTAACTATACTAAATGATTTCCAGTGGTAATCACTTAAGCTTTATGCGGAAAAAAAGTATACATTTTTATATTATATGTTTACAGATCTACAGTGAACTGAGATTTGACATGAAATATGAAGGTAAATCCTACTACATGGTGTACAATAATGTGACGGTGGGAAATGAAGCAGATTTGTATAGGATAAAGTTTACATACAAGACAGGCAACACTACAGACAACTTTAGTGCTCACAATGGAATGGCTTTTTCTACTTTAGATAGAGACAATGATGGATGGTCTAGAAACTGTGCTGAGAGTTTTAAAGGCGGCTGGTGGTATAGCGACGACTGTCATCGTGTGAACGTAAACGGTGTATGGACGAGTAAAGATCATGCTGAAGGCATTAACTGGTACGGTATAACAGACTACAAAGATTCTCTGGAGCACGTGGAGATGAAACTACGACGGCCGTGATCATAAAAAAAAATCACGAAAACAGAACCTTGTGTTAACACCGACTGGTGCATGATACAATTTCAATATTTCGCCGACTTTACCAATACTACTTTACATGTATGTAGATGAAATATTATTTTTACTATAAAAACTATTGCTTAGTGTTCAAGTTGAAATCAAGCAAACAACAAAACCGCTTTCCCTTAACAAATAACGCTCTGTCCACTGCTGAATGAAATTCTGTTGATGTTTGTTTCTGTAGAGATCCGTTGTGTATCACATCAATGCATGTTAGATTAAATTGTAAATTAATTTCTAAATGTAAATATACCTACAGTTATTCTACTTTGAGTTGTAAGCGGTTTGTTATACCAGTTTAACGTAAATAATTAGGAAAGGGGAGAAACAAAAAAGTACACGTTAATTCAAATTCCAATATCGTTAAACATATAGCTAAAAATAAAAGTAATTAATTTTCGATTTTATTCTTAATTGGATAAAAAGTAATGATTTTTGTGAACTTAATAGTAGCGATATATTAAGTAGTGATTACGTTTATAGTAATGAACATAACAGAAATGATCCAAGAGAGGATCAATTATTTAAACCACCGGTTCCCAAAGGTTTTTGCGTGGCTATCCTCCTTTATAAACACCAAATGAACAGCGACTCCGATACAATTAAAATAAATAATATCGTATTATCTTACACAACAGTACGAGCTGAAATAGCAAAGTAAAATTGGGCTATAGAAATATAGAAACATGTGTAAAAAACCTTTAGTATTTCGAGGAAACAAACAGAGGCGAAACGTTCTTAGAATATGCTGTCTTACGATTGGATAATTGACAATTAATAGTTCCTGAAGGTTTTCGAGAATTCGGAAATAGAGAAAAACACCGGTACCAGACATTGGAGATCACTCAAAAATTAAGTTATCTAAGTAGGCGTATAAGACATTTTAGTTTATATATGTTGCGTCTATCTAACTGAAACAGTAATCAGTTTTTTTTTTCGCTAAAAATAAAGTACTTCTTGGAGTTACTCGAAATCGTTTAAATGTTCAAACTAACTTGTATATAGAATATAATATGTATTATTGAAGTTTCGTCTAGAAAATTGAAACACACTCATTAAAATACATGAAATAAGTCTTTTCGGTTAACGGTTATCGCTCAAAAGTTTGGTAGATTATTTTTAATAAAATGTCTTGCGCATCTTGGTCAAGTAAGTTGACATTATTTTTTTGTATTTTTAAGTATTTATACAAAATATAATACATATTTTTGCTGTGAAATTAAAAAAAAAACCCGTTACATTAAAAAAAAAGATAATATTTAAATATTTTAAGATATATTTGTATTTCTATTAACAGTCAGTTTTTAAAAACCTCAGTAATTCAGTATTCGCATGTTACAAAATATAGTTGGCAATTTGAAAATATTGTTTTCTTGGGCTACTTTTCTCTCGTTTTTCTGCGTTATGTATAGAAAGGTCAGAAAAAGAAAACAAGTCTATTTAAAATGAATGACGATTATATGCACTTACAATCCAGGCTTTCTGCTTGGATTTTCAATGCGCAACCATCCAATGGTATATTAGGTTATGGAGCCATAAATTTGATCTTATATGAAATGCTTTTATAGTTTGAATTTTCTTTATCTTTAATTTTCTTCTTGTTACATCTTGAAGAAACTGCAAATTGTATGAAAAAAAAAGTTAGTCACACTTTGTGACTTGTCGATGAACTCGACATTTTAAATTGAGTTAAACTTTTTCTGTGACCACAGTATAAAAAGCTATAGCGTGGTCACCTTTACTTTCACTAACGTTAGTCGGGTACTTATCAGATGTGGTTGGAGCCAAGGACAATATACGGACTTTAGCCTGTTTCCCGATCTCAAGACTTTCGAGCTTCAGTACGTGCGCTCTACCGTCCTACCATACCGTCCCATTGTACTAATATCAACTCATTGATGTTTCTTAACAATGGCAATACTGTTATGTTTTATCTTTTGTTTTGTATTTTCCAGTGTCGTTTCAAAATTTCAAAACTAAACTAATGTTATGCTTTTTATTAATTGTATTTCCCTTAAAAATAAAAGCACTTTATAAAATGATGGTTTATTTGAATTGTGACTTCTGTGTCGTATTGTAGCTTCTGTGTAGTCTTGTGGCTTCTGTGTCGTATTGTAGCTTCTGTGTAGTCTTGTGGCTTCTGTGTAGTCTTGTAGCTTTTGTGTAGTCTTGTGGCTTCTGTGTAGTCTTGTAGCTTCTGTGTAGTCTTGTGGCTTCTATGTAGTCTTGTGACTTCTGTGTAGTCTTGTGGCTTCTATGTAGTCTTGTGACTTCTGTGTAGTCTTGTAGCTTCTGTGTAGTCCCTGGGACTTCTACAGCAGAGAGTATTGGAAATCTGAAATGATAATTTGTTGACTTAACACCCCTAAAAGCGTATAGGGCCTACACCTTAATTTAACACACCGACTATTTAATTCTTGTATAGTGGATAAGCCATAATTTTGAAAAAAATATTTTACATTTTATCAAACAAGAAAAATAAAATCAAAATTTAAGAAATTATAGACATCTAAATATTATCTCAACAGTTTAGGCCTCTGAATAGCATGTACCACTAGTGCTATCATGAATATCTGTTTTCATTTTAATACGACCACACGCTCTCCAATGTTGCTCTAGTAGGCCAACTTTGCGTTGTTTGTAACATTATAATATTGTTACGATCCCCTGGGTTTTTTACCTGGTTTGGTCCTATAGGAGGGCATGCGAGTAGTAAGGGGACGGGTGACCAGCGCTTGGCTGCTGCAAATAGGCCGGACAAGCACATACAATAAAACGCTGAAACTTGTTCCTACATTGACCATCGCTGTCAGGCCAGATCTGTGATTTGTTAATTTTTCTTTTTTCTTTATATTTAGACGTTTTGTATTAGATCTATGTATAAGTAAACCATCTTAAATGAATGAAAGCAGGCTACAAGTAAGAAAGAAATATTACTATTGTAAATCTGTATCAGTCCTCACAAGCCGATGATGAAAACTGTAATACTAAAGCGAACACACAAATGACGCTATAAATTACGTGTCTGAGGCAAAAAAAAAAAAAAAAGTAAACTACCGACCCTAGGTGTCTAACGGTCGGTAGTTTACGAATGGGAAATATTTTTGACAATATTGTGACAGATATGGCAGTCACATTAAGGACTTCGTTTTTAGTTTTCTGCTAATTGTGTTTGATGTTGTGGCGGTATTAATGATGGTTGTTGTATTTTTTATCGTGGTAGTTAAGTGTAGAAAAAGTTGCTAGTTGTGTTTATTCAATATAAGTTATTGTTCTTGTTTACGAATTCCCAAACTAGTTCGAAATGACATGAGAAAGGGAAGTAACAATATATAAAATTATATATTTTTAATTTTATTATTTATACCCCTTTAATGAGGGAAGCAACTCAATTAAATTTGTACATATATAAGAGAAATAAATATATTTGTGATTAAATGTGTTAATGCTATTCACCAGTCTATTATCAACACTACACTCAGGTATCCGCCATATTGTAAGTCGTTGAAAACTGCGTCAATCAACAACTTAGACACCAAATTAGATGACACAGCTACCGACAGCCATATTGGAAAAGATGCGATTGCCAGGCTACCAATACGAGATATTTAAAAAAAAAAACGTCAGCAGTTTATTGCGAGATTTTTTATTTAGTTGAAATCACGTGTGACTGATCAATAGGGGTTGGGGCATTGAAATGGATAATTGATAAGTGATATTGTAGTAAATAATGAATTTGAGTATAAAGCTATTACCGTAAACAACATAGGTTATGCACCTATGGGCAAAGTCCCGCTGTGGTCCAAGACCTAATGGTTAAAGCCCCTTTGGTCAAAGTACCTATAGTAGGAGCCGTTTATTTCTAACAGCTAGCTTTAGTGTCCTCAACTCAGGTTCATATTAAAACATGGATCTCCCAAAATGCTGTGTAAGTAATCAAAAATAGTCTTCTACATTTAATAAGCATAGAAAAAAATCCCAATATTTAAAAGTGTCATGTAGTAGGCCTACAGTATATATTGACTATTCTAGATAAACTGATTACTTATAACCAGAACAAACGGACGTGTTAACTGTTGTCAATATCCATCTCGATTCCTAAGCTTTTAAGGGGCGTAACACTTATAACGAAAATATTTTTCTACACTTTATTGGTTGTCTCACTTGTGTATTTTATTTTTTTTTTGTTTAAAAGGAACCGAATTTCAAATAATAAAAATGTCTATTTTACTACTTAGAAAATAGGTATAACAAAACTAGAACTTGTCAACTGATCAATTATTTTGCAAACATTTCAGAATCTGTTTTGTTTTAGGCAAAAGTTTTATAAGTAAAATAAAATTTTTATAGTCTACCACGTTTGAGGCACCATTTAGAGGTGTATAATTAGTAGAATAGAATAGGTTACTGGTGTTAAAAGATAAACAGAAATTGATATTGATGCTAAGGGATCTGATACCTCTTCTACTTAAAGGCTCTTTAAAATAAAAGTTAATTGATTGCAAAAGCTAATCAGACACAACTGTGTCGACAAAAAGAATATATTGATAAAGTGTAGTATGATGGGATCCATTAATAAACAAGTTGTAGAAATGTGTCATAGTAGGTGGTGAAAAGCATTATCTAATTTATTAGGGTTTAGTTAACAATAATAATTATTGATTAATTAATCATCATAGTGTTCTACTAACAGGATATATATAATTCAACCGGTAGGAGGGTCATCGCCACTTCACTGCGGGGAATAAAATGCGTCACATAATATTTCAACTGGCATGTGAACTAAGACTCAAGCAGGATGAGCACTCAATAAAATTGCAGGAGCTAGTAACAGCAAGCAGTACCAATGCTAATAACCAAATCTGATAACCACTTGCCTTGAAAGGGTTTACAGCCGACAAGTAAACTTAATGAGCAGGTCAGATGGCTTCGGGTCAACTCAATGACCGCAGTTTTAAGCCTTTAATTAAATTAGGCCGTATAAGTTACTACAAACTACAAGAAGAGGATAAATGTGCTTTTGATAGAATTAACACATACTTTGTAATAATGGTATAATAATGACAAGAATTACAACATTGTTGCAGTAAATAAAAATGACTTACATCCAATATAAAATCAGAGCAAGTAGGAGTTGGTCAGCTGTAAGAGCAGACTATATGTGCATTTATTAGATGTAACAAATACTTGGCAATATTGGTATATTATGAACTGCATGAGTTACAAAAGTGTTACAGTAAATCAAAATAAAATGAGTACAATACAAAACCATGAGCACGAGGGAGTAGGACCGACGGCCCTCAACTCCACGTGCAAAAGCAACCAAGAAGAGAAAATAATTGTGTTGCTTCCCCTAGACACTAGACACAAGAGAATAACTTGGATGGGGGAGGGTGGATAGGATGAAGAACGTATGTAGCTGGCGGTAGTTTTTAAAAATGAGAAGCAGTTTTATAAGATAAGCAAAATATTCCATATCATATGGAAGGGATGTTTTTAAAATACATCCCAGATTTAAAATAGTCAGAAAAAAAATTGGGTGTAATCAGCAAGCCCATGCTGAGATGTGCATAAAATAGAATGTCTATCCCAGTCAGTTATTTTTATCAACACATGATAAACAAAAAAAAAATATCTATATCATATGGAAAAGATGTTTTAAAATACATCCCAGATTTAAATAAAATAGTCAAGAAAAAAACAGCTTGCAATCAGCAAGCCCACGCTGAGATGTGCTAAAAGCAGAATTTCTAATATCAGTCAGCTTTTTTTTATCAATGATGTAAACAGGTTTGAAGATTACACGGTGATAACCTACACATTTAAACCCCACATTCCATAAAAAATGTTTGATTGATGTGAATAACTGTTTTCCACTTTACCAGCTCTATTTCCGTCCTCGTTAATGTCTGTTTTTCAGTATACCTGCTCATTTTTTTGCAACCTTTGATTTCGCAATCAGATTTATCATATTTTATCTAGTCTAGAGTATTTTCGTCGCATGATTTTACATGGAATTTCTATATCAATTTAGAAGCAGTTTTTTTGCGTGTAGCCGAAATGTTTGAGTTTTGGCAAAGAAAGTAGCTCTTAAAAAATTAAAAACTCCACGGGAATAGATAAACGTATCAAGGTGCACCTTGGCACTTGGCACATTGCAGTGATAATATTTTGGAAACAAAATTTCAAGTTAAAAATAAATTTGATTTTTCTTATCTTCATTAGTGACGTCAGTCGGATAAAAGTTTGAAAAAAATACATGAATATTCCTATTTAAACAAGCCCGCATTTCAGTTTCGTTTGAGATTCAAGTGGTTAAAGTTTTGTATTTTGGTGAATTGTTAAAACTACTACAATGATTTTCTCAGTGCTGTACATGTTCATCACATTGAATATTATTTTCATTACAGGTAGGTTCATGTAACTAGTATTGAATATAAAAATTTCACATTACTGAATTTAACAAAATACTTTTAAGATTGTCTTTTTTAATATTAAAAATTATACATTTACAGCTCGCTGGCAGCTTCGAAACATTTAATTTTGAGATTCTTCACTACTTTAAATATTTACACACTACATTGAATGAAAAATACGAGAAGTTCGAAACATTTAATCAAACCAACTACCTGATAGAGATTTTCTCAGGTACCAGTAATCCACACAGTGTCCTACGGGAAAGCGGCGTTAGGACAAACGACATTCGGGTGATTGTCTTTCAAGAAAACTTCAGTTTCCTTCTTTCCAAACTCCATGGTATTAAACATCCGTCTTCGAAATCGTGATTCCTTAGGAGGCATAAAGCTTCACCAAACACATCGATCCTGTGTCTTCAGCTCTCACTGTCCCCTGTTGCAGCCCAATTTAATTATATCTTCGATTCCCAGATTCTGGTATTTCTAATTCTACTTGTGCCTTACGGGTAGTAAATGAAAATCTATCGGGTTATGCTGGGTGCCATTTCCGTAAAAAAGTTCTTTTTTCTCGTTCTTTATTCTAGTGTTGGAAGGAATTTTCTCTAACACAGATGTTTTTCTTCAGGCATCTTTCGTCCAACGAAGAACTAACTATCAGGCAGCAGTTGTTTGATTTTGGAGTTGTCTCTCCTAGAAGAGTGGCTGTCCCCAGCTTTCTAGCCTCAGCTCTCCGAGGCCTAAAACGTCTTAGTTTAACAATCATGAGCTATATTGTCTCGACCACGACGACCCCAAAACGTTCACAATATATCGCTATCATTTCGATTTCTGATGTTTTTAAACAGCTTGCATTTTTATCTGCCTTTCAAGATCTCCATTTTTGATACACTGTATGGCAAGTGTGTTCCATTTTCTTCTTCTTTTCTAACATTTATATTAATTAAAGTCTGGATCTTCTGTGAGTTTTTGGCGGTAGTACTCTTGGTTAACACTCCAGATATAATTATCAGCTTGACCAATATAATAAAGTTCTGGTCCTGACATTCAGTTTTAAATGACAAAAAGCTGTCATTGGACTAGATAGCAGCAAGTTTTAGACTATATTTCACATTGAATAATTTATTTCCTTCAATCCTTACATAACAGCTATCCAATTCTATTATTTATTCCAGCAGCGGCAAAGTGATGGCTAGGAATCTATTTACTCTAAGATAGCATGCAAACAAATTGGAATTAGAGGTCATCCGTAAATGACGTCACGCTTTTTTGACGATTTTTACCTTCCCCCCCCCCCCCCCGGCTTCCCTCCGTCACACGTCGTCACAAAAACTCAGACCCCCCCCCTCTAAAACGACGACACATCTCAGCCTACTACCCCCCTCAAAATTGCATTTTAATTTTCTTAAAAATCAATTTTTTTTTCAGTGGCGGAAATACAAAAATACGAACATAGAATACTCAATTCGGGCTTTTTCAAGTTTTGAAATCAAATTGAAAATTAGTAGTTTTTTTTTTAATTAAAATTTTAACTACACGTCATTTGTTTTTATAATTCCTGTAAGCAAGTAGGTCAAAAGAATATGAAGCATGAAAGCTTTATATCTGTAATGGTTTCTAGCGTTAAGTTTTTTTTTTTTTTTTTGCATTTATATTACATTTTAAATACATTTCATTTTTGTCATTCCTTATTTTTTTTAAAATAATAATTAAGAGAATTAATTGCTTTTTAACTTGTTTAGTGCAAATCTATTAAAATGTGCTTAAGAGCACACATATTTAACTATTTAAAAAAGGGAAATAAGTCATGGAAGTGGTTTGAACTTTTGCGTATCTTTCACGCGATGGATTTATTTTCTAAAGAATTTTGAGGACAACAGCGTGTGTTTGATTGTAGGAGAAAGAGGACTCGAGATGATGTCTATACAATAAGAATAATCCAATTGCAGCTGCAGTATTCTTTTTACAAAACATCCATCAAGACAAAAATGCAAGAACATATTTTTTTCTGTAAAAAATTATTATTGTCGTCTGTGGGCTCCTAAACGTCCCGGGCCCCACCGCAATGGCGGGTCTGGCGGCACTGTAGTTCCGCCCTGATATTTTTCCGAAATCTTGTCAGAACTCTGTCAACATAGATTATTTTCACCAATTCCTATTATAATTTATTAAAACCGTTTTCTAAAACGCGATATAACGGTTAAAACTCGTTTTCTAGAATTGGTTTTTTTATTATGCAAAAAAGTAACGTCACACCATCTGAACCCCCCCCCCCTCGTCACACAACGTCACAAAATTACGGAATCGCCCTCCCCCTACGAGTCTAAAGTCATTTATGTACGACTCCGTATTAAAATTATTTGACTCTAAGAAACGGAAAAATGTTTTGTTTATTTTCAGGTCTAAAAATTGACATGAACAGAGAATATTTTTACCACGGCAAGGATTTATTTTGTGCACAACTCCAGTGTACAGAAAACATAAGAGAAGACACTCAGATATTAGCTCTTGTCAACATGTCAGCCTATAGGATCAGTGAACCAGAGGGGAAGATTTTTGTAGCGTCTATTTCAGAATCAGATTCAAAGCTTCAAGATTATAAAAGGGCTGGAACAAGAGTAGATGGAAAAATATCGAAAACATTTTCCGAATTGGAAGTTTTTTTAGCAAATAGTTCAGACTGCAATGATGGCATTTTCTTATGTGAAATACATTATGTAAATACAACAGGATCTATTGACAGAATTGGGAAACAGACGGAGAGTTTAATAAGGAAATCAAGTGACACATTTCTAATGATGAACTTGAAAGCTAAAACATCTGACTATGTTAAATCTGTTGACACAATGGCCGACTTTCTCAAATCGTTTGAAGACCCAGACAGACTGAAAGGTGCAGACATGACAATGTCATTACAGATGTCACATTCTGGTGGCGATAAATTCAGAACAGACAAAACTTTTGGTCAAACAGATACAGAGCCAAATAACAGTTATAAACAGATCAGTTCATCTACATTTGAGGACATGTTGGAAGATAAGATAAAGAATTTAACCCTTGATGTAAACAAAACATTACAGATGACGGAACACAAACTGAGTTCGAAGACAGAGTTAAACAAAAATAGTTTGGCTGTTTTAAACGAATCAATTCAAACAATGTTAGCCAACACACAGAACCAATCAGAGCAACTTAGCATCAGATTAAATGAGATGGAAACAAATATAAAGAAAACTATCACACAAGAGAATATCAATACAACATTAAATTTGGTAGCCGGTCTCAACAAAACTCTACAAGGTTTTATAGACGAGTACTACGATAATCCAATGAACTTAAAATTGACAAAACAGGTAAACAATTTTTTATGCCTATTTTTTACGTGAAAAAAAAATTCATTGAAATAAACTATTATGAGTGCCGTAATAAATTGCTTTTAACAATACTAATTTAACTAAATTATCTTGATTAGTACATACAGTTAAAATAAATATATACTATTTTAAAAAGTAAAGTTAATAAAAAATTCCATTTTATAAATCAAGGTAATACAAAATTGTATTAGACCAGAAGAAAATAATGCTTTTCAAGTTGTATGTATAGCCTTAGCTTTAAAAAATATATTGTCATTTATTTTTTTAAGTGTGTCAGGAACGATGACTCAAGTCTCCCAGAACAAATGGCTTTTAAACTGGATAAAAGAAAACTGGTCTTGTGTGATACAAAAACTGATGGCGGGGGATGGATTATAGTACAGGTAATTTATGCTTCTATTTTTGGTAATTTAATGTTAACGTTAGAGTATCCTGTTCAAATGTTTTCCAAATTAATTAGCATTTCCAATATGATTTCCCCTAATTTAGCCGAATTGATATCAGGTCTAATTATGTACATTAAATTTAAGACATAAGGTTTTAAAAATGGAAAATTATTTTATTTTTTCTTATGTTATTAATTACAGATATATCTGAACATTAATTTAGTGGTACAATGCCTTAAACGATCCGCATAGAGTCCGACTATTTATGGAAAAATGATTTATTTCAAAATATGTTAATTACAAAATGCACCACCATATCATGTGTAGCATTTTTAGTGTTTAAGCCTAAAATCTGTGGCGAAGTCGGATGGTCTCAAAGCAGAGGGAGGGGGGTCCAATTATTTCCCATTATATATAGTATACATATATATATATATATATATATATATATATATATATATATATATATATATATATAGATATATATATACATATATATATATATTTAATCTGTATGTCATTGCTTAGTTATTATGTAAAATAATTTGCTAGAAGCACTCAGAGAAAACTAGAAAAAACACACAATATAGGCCAAAAGAAACAAAAACATTGTATCACTATAAACAAAAACAAAATGAAAAAATAAATACACAATCAAAAAAAAAAACAATGACCGCAACACAAACGGTTTTGTAATGCGTTTAAAAAAACACTATGACATAATAATTTCTGGGAACTAGGGGAAATAAATAACTCTCTTTTAATATAGATTTGTATATGTCTACACATTTAATTGGAAATGTTAGAACAGATCAATAATTACTTAGTATGTAATATATATGCTTAACGTTATTCTCCGTTCTACAAAAAATATGTTGTCTACAGTCAGAATTAAATATATTGTTATCATAAATGCTAAAATGTTACAGCATAATGAAAGTTTGTATAAACCGAGCGTTTCTATACAATATAAAAACTAAATCTAATAGGTGAAACATTCTGAATATTAGCTTACACATGACTAAAATATTGGACTTGCAGTTCAGATCATACGTTTTTTAATTAGCTACTGTTTTATGTGTTCATAAAAGATCATTTTTTAACATAATGATAAGGCATGGTTTAGATCATTGTATTGCAAACACATCTCTTTACTTGTAATTGCAAAAGCAATATTCACAACGATTTACCTGTTTCAAAAGCTATGATTCTGGCGGCATGGTACTTTGGTACCTCACCAAGCGTTTTGCTAAATATACTTAACTGCTCAGTTCGAGGTTTGTTGGGGGGGAGGGAGGTGTGGGCCACTTGATTCAGCACTATCCGGTCAGCTTATACATAGGTGTGACTTTAATGTCGCTCTGCACAATTACGGCCGTTTCCGTTCTGGTGGTTAGGTGTGGGGGAGGGTGGGTATAATTAACTCCGAGTGAACATAGCGTCAGTTTTTAGATGACTTTTCTAAACATATATATATATATACAATTATACATATGTACTGATTTAGAAAAGGTTTAACTTTATTTTACATAGGGGTCCTTGTGGGGGGGGGGGGGTTGTAATACACAGAAACCACCCCTGCTACTCCACTGCATAAAACACCCTAAAAATACTATACGAATATTTGAAACGGGTGTTTCAAAAGATTAACTTACAAGTTGTTTCTGTAAAGTATTGAAGCAATATTGAATTAACTTTACAATACATATGGTGCCGTAAGAAATAGATATAAATATTACCTTTATAAATACAGGGAATCTTTATCCTGTGCTAATAAGTCTGTGGTGAGCTTTTTGGGTGATTACTGCACAAAGCTTATCTCCATTAATTTTAAAAATAGCGTAGCATATTCCTCTATTCAACACACATTTTAAAAATACAAAATAAAAAAATAAAAACTTCGAGTAATAGCGCTGCTGATATTCTGGTGTATTCCCAAATATTACTTACTGACTCGTTTTAACCTGTTTCATTAATTACCCCTCGACTACCCCGCACTATTTTTTTAACACTGGTTCTAATTATAACACTTTCTTGACTTAATGGCCATATCTGATTAACTTTCTGGTTGGTTCTTTCAATTATGACCAATCGTTTTCAAATCTTCCTCCATAAGTAATATCATACTACTTTTGTGATTGCGATTAAGTGTAGTAAGTTTTTTCAGGTAAAATTATTAATCGTCCAATGTCGTCTATAGTACAGGAAACTAAACAGTTTTTGTGAGATAATCATAATCGATTGTGTGTTTCCTTTTTGTAGTTTTAGATAAGGTTTAAATAAAGATATTTGTTAAATAGGCTTATTTTCTATTATTTTTGGATGATTCCATCGTAGCGTATTAAATTCCTGTAGATTAATTAGTATATTATTATATACAACCGATTTAACTAAATAAATATTTGTAATCATTGTTTCTAGTATATATAACGCTGTTAATTTTTATCTTCTTTTGTTGCATATACTGACTTAACCATCAACAGTTCCGAATGGATCAAACAATATAATGGGTCATTAAAAACATAAGTCTCTTGTTTTGTTTAGTTTTCAATTTGTCAAATGTATTTTGTAAATGTTCACATTACTTGTTTTTTTGTTATATTTTCAGAGACGCGTAGCAGGTGATGTGAGTTTCACCAGAAACTGGAGCGACTACAAAAATGGTTTTGGATCTTTGGCTGGAGATTACTGGCTAGGAAATGACTGGATCTCAAGCCTCACACAAAACGTAGTTTTAAATTTTAGTTGTTACTTGTATTATTTGTTTCACATTTAGTATGTTACACATTTTAAATGAAAATATAGGTTACATTTATTTATTAACTACTGTTGTAATGATTTAGGTTTCAAGTTATAGCACTTTATATATGGCGGTCTTTAAGAGAGACAGGAGTCAAATTGACAAAAATAGTTAAAAATAATATACATTTGTCAAATGTGACCTTAAATTTAATAGAATATAAATTACCAATATAACACTAACACAATACATAATACACGAGCAACCAACCCTCAACAACGAACAAAATCAAAATCAAAATCAGACAAGTCTTCTCTCCACAGCAAAATATGATCTCAATATGTCTCAATCTTTCATGGCCTGGTTTTCACACGTTCAAAACTCTCATTCAACCGTCTTCGAATCACATAATCTGGTAAATGTAAAAGGGGATTTGTAGTGTCATTTTGAAAAAAAATTATTAAAAGAAAATAACATTCCCCTAGATCTAAAGTAAAAACTGAGCCGTGAATTTAGCCTATCAGAGATCAAAAGGACACATAAAATTAGTTGATCAGTTTTTGGGGTCATTTTCTCATAAACAGATGGCTTGATCTGTTATATAAACACCCACTTTACTAACAGCCGCTTTTAATTTCAATATTGCCCCTTTTAACATTCTTAAACATATTTCTTTGTTATTATTCAATGTTGTTTTTTGTGGTAACCTTTATAGCTATATACTGTAAATATATATTTATATATTGACAGGGTTATACTGAACTGAGGTTTGACATGAAATATAAAGGTAAATCCTACTACACCGTGTACAGTAATGTGACGGTGGGAAATGAAGCAGATTTGTATAGGATAAAGTTTACATTCAAGACAGGCAACGCTACAGACAACTTTAGTGAACACAATGGAATGGCTTTTTCTACTGTCGATAGAGACAACGATGGATATTCTGATCACTGTGCTGAGAGATGGAGAGGCGGCTGGTGGTATAAATCATGTCATTATGTGAACGTAAACGGTGTGTGGGCGAGTAAAACTAATGGTCAAGGCATTATCTGGTACGGTATATCAACACATGATAATTCTCTGGAGCACGTTGAGATGAAACTACGCCGGCCATGATTATTTAAAACTAACTGGAAAACAAAACGTTGTATTAACACTGACGGATAAATGACAATAATTACAATATTTTGCTGTCCTTACAGGTTCAGTTTTATATTCATGTGTATGTATATTTTATGCAATGACAACAATTGCTTTGTGTTTAATTTGAAATCAACAAACAAAAAAAAAAACGTTTTCCCCTAACTAATGACGCGCTGTCCACTGCTGAATGAAATTCTCTGTTGATTAGATGTTTGTTTTTGTAGCGATCCGTTGTGTATCACATCAAAGCATGTTAGATACAATTCTAAATACATTTTGAAATGTTAATATACCTTCTGTTGTTCTACTTTTATATGTAAACTGTTTTATTGTACCAGTTTTACTTTAATTATTAGGAAATGGGAGTAACCAAATTATACAAGGCGATAGCGTACACACGTATGGCCAATACTGTCAAGAATAACAGTTTTAAAAATACGATTTCTTTGTTTTTTTATAAAACAGAAAGTTACGAGTTTATGAAAAAAAAGTAAACTATAAAATATTGATTTTCTTTGAAGTAATGTCATGACCGAAACGATCGAAGACATGATACATTTGTAGGTACAATTAAAATAAACATTTTTATTGTATCTTACATATGAGTAAGAGCGGAGATGGAAAAGTGAAATCGGGCTTGTTTTAAACCGCTCGTTTTTAGACACCAAATACTGGCGAAACGTTCTTAGAATATGCTGCCTATGATAATATTTTATACAATTATCAAATTATTAAGGTATTTGAGCAATTAGAAAAAGGGAAAAATACCAACCACAGACATTTGTTTTGGACTGATCTTGTAGACTTAATAAGTAATTTTATCAACAAGGAACTATGAATAGATTCAACAAGTAAGTTGATAAACAATGAACTCTACATTTATTTAATAAGTAATTTGATTAACTAGAAACTATGACTAGACCAAAACGTAATTTCATCAACAAGGAAATAGATCCAACAATTAATCTGATAAACAAGAAACTATAACTATACTTCGGTCGATTATATGTGCTGTTGTCTTAACAGGTAACATCGTTTAGATATGGACAATATTTATTAAATATAATTGACTTGAAACATAATAGCTATAAGGATATTGATAAGGTTAGAGTTAAGAATACATTTACGGTTGCGAATATTGATAGAATTCGGTTTAGGGTTAAGATAACAAAGATAATTATGAAGCTATTTCTATACTAAAATTTTGACTTTAAAATATGAATCTAGAAAGTTAAAAATACAAAGGAATGATAGATCAATGCCTATGGGATTAAATGGCTCCGGATTCATTTATCTTTGGGATAATGGAGATCGTGGGTAAGTCATAATCGGATGGGGGGGGGGTGGGTGTTAAAATAATAAATGTTTAATACTATTCAACTAAAACAAATGCATGTATTGATCTATTTTGATGGTCCACTGAGAAAGTGAAGTAGAGTTTTTAACGTCTTTACAGAAGCATGTTTCAAGCATTTGTTCTGCGCCTCCCTGACAAAGTCCTGCTCTGCTGGGGAAGTCATCCCCCCCCCCACAATATTCCTGCCCCACCCCAGCCAACCAACGACACCATCTACCAGCTCGTCAACCAAGTCAATCTACATCCTTTTAGTGATTCAAAAACGAATTTTTGACTAACTCTAATGAATAGGTTGATCATGTTCTAAAACAGTAAGTTGGCCATGTCTTAACAACAGCAGGTTGGCCATGTCCTAAAAATGCGCAGGTTGGCCATGTCCTCAAACAATTGGTTGGCCATGTAGTAAAACACGTACATCTCGTTGATCAACGATCGAGTCTATCAAGTGTTCTGGTACTCGACTAGTGTCTAACACTGACACGGGAGACAGTTTGCAGCGATAGCGAAATACTTACTAAACTTACACAAGACAATCGTGAAGGTAGAGAAGACTTCCTCGTGTATGGTTCAACGATCTAGTTTAATAGTAATGCCGTAAAGTGGCGTCATCTGGTAGAACTTATAATTATTCTAATGTGAGCCTCACAAACGGCAACATGGCCAAAATATTTCTCTTTTGACTACCTATAGTGGCTAAAACACGTCAACGTTTTTCTTACTTTTAGCTGAAACAAAAGATACCAATCAGTCTAAACATCAATTGTTTTTATTACTCTAATATTGATGATAAATAACCTTTAAAACTTTTTCTAGTCTAGATATTAAATCTATTTATAAGCTACTGATAGGCGTCTACTAAATATAATATTTTTCTCTTGTCCTTAACCTTCTACTCTTTTCGTCACGCGCTTGACTTTTCCTCGGCTTAATCTGTGTATATGTATAGGGATAACAAAGCTAGTTTTAAATTACTTGTTTTATAATAGTTGATCACAATGTGTAACTTAACAGAGTATATTTTATTTTTTTCAATACCATTTAAAATACAGTCGATGTCAATGTGTAATAAATATTATTATTGCTTTTTGTATTTTTATTTTTAATTTTTTTGTATTTTGCACCAGGTCTCATTTCTGCAATAGTCAACAAAGCTCATTATAAAAAGATAAAGATTTATTTGAAAACTTTTAAAAATGTTTTTAAGAACCTGCTGTAATTACCTACTTCAAGCTGTGAAGTGCTTAATGTTTGCACCAGTAAGTTTTTTTTTCATCAACGATGTAAACAGGTTTGAAGATATTTTTAAGACTCTCAAGTTTTAAACCCTCATTTCCTCCAAAGTGTTTTTTTTTTGTGACTTGGCTAAATCACTTAACGTTTTCTATTTTGGTGTTCATTTTTCCGTCACACGTTTTCCGCACTAATTTCACGCATAATCTCCAACGCAGAACTTTATTTTTAAATTATCGTTTACATTTTTTGGTATAGCCAAAATATGTCAGTTTTGGGAAAAAACGGAGCGGTAAAAAAGTGTGGAGATAATTATACATCTAAAAGTGTACCAATGTTTGGCTTGTTGCAGGGTAAATATTTTAGGAAAGAATTTCGAAGTTAAAAATAAATCCAATTTACTCCATTTGGCTTATTGACGTCAGAAGGATAGTGTTGAAAAAACGAAGAAAACAAAATGACCATAAAACCAGCCCACGTTTTCGAATCGTTTATTGAGATTGCAGTCGTCAAAGTGAAGTTGTCTTTTTTACAATTTTGTTTATTCGTGTGTTTAAGGTAATTGGACATTGCTACCACAATGATTTTCCCTGTGTTGTACATATTCATCGCTGTGAATATTATTTCTAGTACAGGTAAGATTCGATTGCTATTTTTTTTAAAATTTAACAGTAATAAAGGTAATTATCAATTACATTCATGAATACAAAAGATTCAAATGAATAAAAACAAACATCTCGAATCTAGAAAACGAAACATTTTTCTAAAATGTAAATCGTCATATTTCCTTTTGTCGTATACAAAGTATTGAGAACGTATTGTAATCGTGCAAAAAAAACAACAACTCGAAATCGACACGTTTAGCATCTCACTGAGTCAGAAAAACATAATTGTTTTTCAATTTTGTCTGTTTTTCTGTGTATCTGATGTAAACACGATGACTTGAGTACCGCTTCAATAATGTTTATATAAGAATTATATCATATTTGTAGTTTTGAATAAAAGTTAGAGCGTTTTCCGGAACCGAATGTTGCACTTATTATATTTCAGATTTCTTAAAAGCCTATAACTTGGAAATTTTTTGTTACGTATGCTTCCTTCAAATTGTGTACGATTTAAAAGAAAACGGATGCAGTACTTTACTCTTTTTCCATGTAAACACTCTAACTTAAGTATGGTTTCAGTTAGGTAGATTAATTTTCAAATCGTACAATTGAATCTGTAACAATTTTTAAGTAAACTCCAATAACCGGAAGTGTTACTTTCGTCTATTTCTGTTTAAAAATAACGATAACTTGATTACTGTTTCAATTTTTTTACAAAATTGAAAAAAAGTAGATTAACGATCCTTTTGTCTTGATGCTATAAAATCTTAAATGATTTCAGGTGAACAGAAGTATTACTTCACGCTTTTTCCTTAACGATTTATCCAAAATCTTTCGCGAAGGTCGGGACTCGATGACACAGCAGCGTGAATTTTGCTAAATTAGATGTTTAATTAAATGTTTAATTAACTTTAATAGAGTTAAGCAATGTTTCCTCTATAAAAAACTAATTCTTTGCTCTATTATACACGCGTATTTGTGTTTATTTTCGAGCGCATGTCTTTCTATGCGATTCCATTCTATGTTCAAAATCTAATTCACGAGAAAGTTTAGGGGAGATCACCACTCCCGGTTTATTAATTCGCATTGCTGTTCGGACCTTTTGATTAAAACTATTGTTGACATGTAGCAATTAATTTTAAAATTTTCAGGAGGCTCTTTTTCATAGGGGTAAGCCTATATTTGGAATACTAATCTAATCGCATGTATAAATTTTCCCCACCTTTCTCACTATTCAGTAATACTTGTATCTTTATGCTTGTGGCTCCATCCAGAGGATTAGCCGCAAGTAAAATATAGCCAAGCATACCGATGCTGAGCCTCAGTATCTATTTGTCCCTAGTTACAGCACATCTTTTTTACTTTGGTTTCCATTTCCCGTCTTTGGATATTTCTGGGATGAACTTTTTTTTTTTAAATTTTGCTATTTCAGTTCTATAAAAAGAAATGTCTGGTGATGCTGGATGCTGGTTTCCTGATAGTGTGGTCGATCCATCGCCATTGGTTCTTTTCTTTTTATTCTTCAACCATCCGTTAGATGGTCCACCTCCGTAAAACCAATGCAGTAATAATATAATGTTCAGGCTTGCAGAAAGTTTTGTATTTTCATGTGTTAGTGGCAGTATTTCTACGTGTATGTGCTCCATGCATAAGTACAGGCTTGACCTTTGTGTTAAACACTTGACGGTTGGTTTTGACAGCCAGTTGTCACAAAGTACAGACTTTAACAGCTGTCTTAAAGCTTTTTATCTTCAACGCCATTCAGTTACATGCTATATATTTCGTCTTAAATTTTGCTTTAAAACACTTAAAATATCAATCATTATCACTACACAAGTCCTATACTTTCTCTTCGAAGGTTTAAATACCAAACATCGCCAACATACTTATTAATATAAGCTAATTACTGTCCTATCAGTACAACCGTGGTAAAACCCACGTGGTTAAACCCTAACCTTAATCTACATAAGAAAACAAAAAACTTTAACAATTTAATAAAAAAAATTATCTTACAAAAATGTGGAACCAAAACTTAAATGAAAAGATATAGATGTAAATAAATTAGACCAAAAAACAAAATATAACACTCAAAACATACAAATCAAAACTCAACAAAACACCCACAATCGGATTACAGTCCTAGTAGGAGGAACAATAGACACAAATCATTTAAAATAGAAAAAAAGGTTACATACATTTCACTAAGCTGACACAAAATTGAAAATAAAATGGATATTGTACAAAATGAACCTTCAAATGAGGGGTGACAAGATTAAATTTTAACCATCCACAAGTTGTTCACACAGAACACACTCAAACGTAAATATCAGGTCACTGAGCATAAAACTACTAGTTCAATGCACACAATTATTAGCCTAAACAAGAGGCTATTATAAATGAAAGTAAAATTTTACATTGATCCATGACTAAACCCAGACCATCATACTACCACGCGGTAGTCTCAGCGTCGAAATGGCTAAATAGTACGTAGTCACTTCGTAGACAAAATAAGCAAACTATTAAAAAGGAAAACATTAATAAAACACCATCAAAATACGTACCCAACCCCTCAGAAACACTTCAACACACAGGCCTCGACTTTCTCAAAAAATGTCCCTCCCTGTCCACACGACAATCTCGCAGAATGTCCCTCCCCTGTCCACACACCACATTTACGAATTAAAAACCAATACTACGCACAAGAAAATAGTCCCTAATACAACAATAACTAACATTCACGACATAAAACATAATGAAACCACACACACCAAAACAAAGTTTACATACATAATATCAAAATATATAAACAAGACAAAGCAGCTATAAACCGTTTTAAAATCATAATCATATCAGCGGCATAAAAGCGGACTACTTAAATAAAAACCACAACAATCCTCAACAGGAACACTAAAAGCGACATTCACCTATCTATATATATAATTCTCTTCTTCGAGCCGTTAGAAAACAAGCTGCAAACGCGCCTTACAATCCCCTCTCTTTTTCATTCTTCACTAGGCATAAATCAACCTCCCCCACCCCCACATGGTGTTGTGAGCTGTGGTTCACGCTTAATGTTTATATTACTAGAGACGGTCCCAATAATTGACGGCTATTAGGGGCAGATAATTTAGTTTTTAAATTATTTGAAACTAAGTGGAGATAACAAGTTCTGCTTGATATTTTCATTGTCGTCTGTAAACTGTCGTCATGGGAGGCTGCTTTCATGGGGGGTGGGGGGGGGGGATTGCGAAACAGTGTGTACCCGCAGCAGTGTGTACCTCAGTCGCTCCTGTGTCCTCAGTTGCTTTGGTATATCCTACAGTCGTCTGAGCTACGTTTGCCCCGAAGCATTGTTTTGATTTTGCCCCTTTGTTTCCTAACAATGGCCACCGCTTCAAATATATTTCGTGGAGTCGACAGGTCTTTCCAGGTAGTCGAAATTCCTTCATCAGGTAATTGTTTATTCCTATCAGTGGCGTATTTTTGGAAAAATGTCATCGATGAAACTGTTGCTCTCGAACTTCGCAAGATGGCTGTAAGCTTTGTTTGCGAACATTGGGACAACTATGGCGACGCCCTGTCCGTTGTTCTTACTCACGGGAGCACAGTCATACACTCTGCTCAACAATACGCTGCCTACATGACTACTTCCGGCGTTTATGGTGTCGAGGCTGAAATTGTGGCGATGTCTCAGATACTTCCCGCTACTATCGCTATTTACTTTCGAGAACGTCCACATGACCCTCCTCGAGTTTACAATCCGGGTCAACGTCTCTCCATATCCCTGCTATTTAGCGGTCCTTTGGATCATGGCCATTACGAAGTTCTCTTGCCTTTCACAAACACACGTGATGCCCTTCTGGTGCCATCTGTTGACAACGTCGGCATGTGCACCAACATTACGCACCCATGTGATCTCCACACTGATGTGACGTCACCTGCCCACTCTCCTGTTACTGATGAACATTTACAAACGCCGGGTTTTCAATGCAACATTTGCTCAAAACAGTTCACACGAAAAAATAATCTTAAAGCACATTTAGAAACACACTCCAGTCAGCAAACGCATTCCGCAGAGGACTTTAAATGCACCATTTGTTCCAAAACCTTTCGACTAGAGAAATATCTCAAAGCACATTTAAAAACACACTCCACTGAACGAATGATGCAATGTGAATATTGCCAGCAATGCTTCAAAACAACTCGCATGTAGAAACACATTTAACAACATTTCTTTGCAGCATCTGCGACAAACAGTTTCTCGCACGCAAAAATCTTATCACACATTTGAAAACTCATGCCCTGACGAAATCCTTCTTTGAGTGTGTACATTGCAAACGTTCTTTCAAACAGTCGCATATTCTCGCAATACACATGCGCATTCATCACATTCAACTTTCCGCTGCGTTTCAAGAAGACACTGCCCTTTCCATCGAAGAACATGACATTGGACTACCTACCGCACTATGTACTTCTTGCAATGCTCTTCATTGGCCATCAGAGGTAAACAAATCGGGACATTACACTAAGTGTTGTCATAGCGACAAAGTGTCTTTGCCACCGCTATCCAAAGCTCCTGCTTTATTACAAAACCTCTTGAGTGGCAAAGATCCGCTGTCCCGACATTTCTGTGATCATATCAGGGAATACAACTCTGCTTTAGCTTTCGCATCAATGGGCGCAGACATTGCTCAACCACCTGGTCATGGACCATATGCATTCCGAATCCACGGTCAAATTTATCATCAAGTCAGTCCTTTGTACACCAATCCTAACACGACCCCTCGATACGGTCAACTATATATCTTCGATTCTGCTGAGGCTACCACTCAACGTTTGCAAAATTATTGTAACAGTACTTGCAGTAGAATGTTGTTGTTGCAACTAGACAAAATGATACGACAGGTTAACCCCTTTGCTAAATCGTATATGCAAATGCACGACATTATAACTCACAGTAACTCTGTTTCTTCTGTACGAATGGTATTCATGGAAAATCCAACCCTGGACATGAGAAGGTACAACGCACCCTCCTGCCAAACTGATGTTGCTGCTATCTTTGTAGGTAAAGACGGGGAACCTCCTGCACAACGCGATATTTGTATATATCCAAGAGGAGATGCCTGCAAGCGTATCTCTGTACTCAATATGAACTGTGACCCCATGGTTTATCCACTGCTATTTCCTTACGGAGATCCAGGCTGGCATATACAATTGGCCCATGTTGAAGAAAAGCGAACCGCAAACAGAACCAGAGTCACACAACTCCAATTTTATGCCTACAGGCTTGCCATGAGATCTGCATTCAGCATCTTGCATTCCAGCGGCAAACTGTTCCAGCAATATGTAGTCGACGCATATGTCAGAACAGAAGGCGCGCGTTTACATTACCTACGCTCCCATCAAGAAGATTTGCGCGTAGAACAATACAGGGGACTGATTGATGCTATTGCTGAAAAAGCACAAGGCAATAACATTCACCCTGGACAGTTGATCATTCTTCCCTCTACATTTCAAGGCAGTCCACGGTACATGCAACAGAACTACCAAGACGCGATGGCAATTGTCCGCAAATGTGGCAAGCCTGACTTATTCCTAACATTCACCTGCAATCCTGCTTGGCCGGAAATCTCTAACGCCATTTCCCATCATGAGCGACCAGAACACAGGCCTGATGTCGTTGCCCGCGTCTTTCATATCAAACTGCGGGAGTTCCTAACTGACATTTTGGAGAGGAATATTTTCGGCAATGTAGTCGCATACATTTTCGTTATTGAGTTCAAAAAACGAGGCTTGCCTCATTGTCATATGTTACTGACAATTGATTCACAGTGCAAAATAAGGACCAAAGATGACATAGACAAATATGTCTGCGCTGAGATTCCAAATCCCGAAATACACCCTCGACTTTTCCAAATTGTCACTAAACGTATGGTACATGGTCCGTGTGGTACGCTCAATTCTAGCTCATCTTGCATGAAAGACGGCAAGTGCACAAAAAATTTCCCAAAGGACTTCAACGCCGAGACTCAAGAAAACACACAAGGGTACCCCATATACCGCCGAAGGCAGGGCACAACTGCCATTGTTGGCAAACACGACATCGACAATCGTTGGATAGTACCTTACAACCCCTGGCTTTCTCAGAAATTCAATGCTCATATTAACGTTGAAGTGTGCGCGTCCGTTCAATGTATCAAGTATCTATATAAGTACGTCTACAAAGGACACGACGCTGCATCCATTGCACTTCAGAAGGAGCCGGCCGATGGTGTTTTCCAACATGACGAAATACAAACTTTTCTTGATGCTAGGTATGTTAGTGCTCCGGAGGCTATGTGGCGCTTGAACGAGTACAGTCTTTCAGAAAAATCGCACATTATAACACGATTACCAGTTCATTTGCCAGAACAGCAAGTCGTCTTCTTTCATGAGGGTCAGGAAGAACAAGCACTACAAAGACAGGCCAACAAAAACACCATGCTCTTAGCTTGGTTTGAACTCAATAAAACGGATCCTGAAGCTGTGGAGTTACATTACACTGATGTTCCCCAACATTACACATTCCAACAATCCTCTGGAAAATGGCCAAAAGAGAATTAGAGGAGGTGCAAAGGTGATCGGTAGAATGCCTGTTGTTGCCATTCACGACACCGAACGTTATTACCTCAGGCTTCTCCTTACCCGTTCCGTAAGCATCACGAGTTTCAAGCATCTACGAACTGTCAACGGCGTGGAATGTAACACTTTCAAAGAGGCGTGCCAACTATTGGGTCTTCTTAAAGACGAGAAGATATGGCATGATACACTTATAGAGGCATCTGAGATACGAATGCCAGCGTTTTTGCGACTTTTTGTTTTCATCTGTGTCTTCGGCGAACCACAAAACGTTCCACACCTTTGGGACACGCATAAACTCTCCCTTTCTGAGGACTTTCTCAGAACATATTCCACACGCACCGCTTGCATGCATGCTCTAGCAGAAATAAATGACATGCTTCAACCACATGGCCTCAACCTGCACAAATTACACCTACCCCTCACTGACATTCTTCCGAAGTGTCATTCATCTTCCGCCTTTGATGCTCAGGCTGAACACTCCAACGCTATAGAACACTACGACAAACTCAACACAGAACAAAAGCACACTGTTGACATTGTTTTGGACGCTGCATACACAGACTCCCGACCGCGACAAACCTGCTTCTTCTTAGATGGTCCGGCAGGAACAGGGAAAACCTTTGTCTATAAAACTCTGATCCATACCATCAGAGCCAGGGGAGACTTTCTGTAACCGTTGCATCTACAGGAATAGCTGCAACATTGTTACCGGGTGGACGTACTGCCCATTCGGTATTTAAAATCCCATTGAAGCTCACTCCTACTTCCACATGCAATATCAAACCTATCTCACAACACGCGCAACATATTCTGCAATGCAAATTGATTATATGGGACGAGGCGCCAATGACACATGCATACGCATTTCAGGCAGTTGACAGGTTGTTACGTGATCTCACAGGTGAGACGCACCCATTTGGAGGGAAAACAATTCTATTGGGTGGAGATTTCCGACAAATACTCCCCGTCATTCTGCGTGGCTCCCGAGCACTCACTGTCGCCAGTTGCATAAACAAGCAACTTTTGTGGCGTCACATGCATGTACTTACACTGACGACAAATATGAGAGCTCTTCCTGACGAACAGCATTTTGCAAAATGGCTTCTCGATGTTGAAGACGGGACAATTGGAACACCTGTAACATTACCGTCACATTCTTTCCCTCTTCATTCTGATCCCGTTCAATTACTATATGGCGACATCGACTTCTCAACTGTCACTTCGGAACAACTCAGTACGCGAGCTTTACTAAGTGTCACGAACGAAGACTCCCTGCACCTGAATGAACAAGTATTGAAACTTATCCCAACCGACGAAGTAACTTTCACCAGCGTTGACTCCATCGTCACAGACGATCCCGCAGATGAACTTTCTTTCCCCGTAGAATTTCTTAACAGTCTTACCCCTACTGGCATGCCTCCGCATAAACTCAAAATTAAAATTGGTTCAGTTGTCATGCTTCTTAGAAACCTCATGCCAGCAAGAGGTCTCTGTAATGGCACTAGACTGACTGTTACCAGCATTCACCGCAACGTACTGGAGTGTAAGACTATCGCAGCTGCTACCTCACAAACTGTCCTTATTCCACGGATATCCTTGACTCCATCAGATTCAAATTTGCCTTTCACCTTTACGCGCAGACAATTTCCTGTCAGATTAGCCTTTGCCATGACAATTAACAAAGCACAGGGCCAAACATTCGAAAAGATATGTCTGTATCTTCCAAAACCAGTTTTCACTCATGGACAACTATATGTTGCTCTCTCCAGAGTTACTTCCTATAATTCTCTTACAGTAGTTTGCCCAAACCCACCCTTTTTGGACAACTGTGTCTATCAGGAAGTCCTGGGTCACTAAATAGCGGCGTATGTTACGCCGCGGGTCGACTAGTTTGTAATAAAATAATAATTAAATAACTCCCCAGCCCCTTACATTAATGTAGTTTATTTTATTTTCAGGTGTACAGATTGACATGAATAGAGAATACTTTTACCACTGCAAGAGTTTATTTTGTGGACAACTCCAGTGTACAGAAAACATAAGAGAAGACACTCAGATATCAGCTCTTGTCAACATGTCAGTCTATAGGATCAGTGAACCAGAGGGGAAGATTTTGGTGGCGTCTATTTCAGAATCAGATTCAAAGCTTCAAGATTATAAAAGAGCTGGAACAAGAGTAGAAGGAAAAATATCGAAAACATTTTCTCAATTAGATATTTTATGGGCCTATCGAATACCTTTTATACTTTTTTCGTTCTGGCCCATTTAGCAAAATCTGTTGAATTTAAAATGTATTTATACATTTACAGGGCTACAGTGAACTGAGGTTTGACATGAAATATAGAGGTAAATCCTACTACACCGTGTACAGTAATGTGACTGTGGGAAATGAAGCAGATTTGTATAGGATAAAGTTTACATACAAGACAGGCAACACTACAGACAGCTTTAGTTATCACATTGGAATGGCTTTTTCTACTTTAGATAGAGACAATGATATAGATTATCGTAACTGTGCTGAGAGTTTTAAAGGCGGCTGGTGGTATAACGGATGTCATCACGTGAACGTAAACGGTGTATGGGCGAGTAAAGCTGGGGGTGAAGGCATTAGCTGGAGAAGTATAACAGGCGATTCTCTGGAGCACGTAGAGATGAAGCTACGACGGCCGTAATTATGAAAAAATAATAACACGAAAACAGATCCTTGTGTTAACACCGACTGGTGCATGAAAAATTTACAATATTTCGCTGACTTTACAAACACTGCTTTACATAAATGTAGATGTCATTTTTTTTAACAATAAAAACTATTGCTTAGTGCTTAAGTTGAAATCAAATAAATAACACTAATGACAGACTCTCAACTCCTGAATGAAATTCTCTGTTGTCTGGATGTTTGTTTCTGCAGACATCTGTTGTGTTTCACATCAATGCATGTTAGATAAAACTAGAATAGCCGTCATCCGTTGGATAACTGTGGGTTTCGGGGGTCATCCATCAAAAAACATCACGTCTGTCACTCAGAGGCATAGCGACCCTTCCCGGCGCCCGGGGACAAACTTTTCGATTTGAACCCCCCCCCCCGCCCCCGCAAGATTTCGATTTGCAACCCCCCCCCCTCAAACTTTTGATGTGCACCCCCCCCCCCCCCCACTCAAACTTTCGATTTGCACCCCCCTCAACCTTTCAATTTATTTTTCCAAACCATTTTGGCGCCCCAACATATGCCCCCCCCCCTTCCCCCCTCCACCTCCCCCGCCTCCCCTTCCCCCCCCCCCCCCGCCTCCCCTCCCCCTCCCGCCCCCCCCTCCTCGCTACGCTACTGCAGTGTCACTTATCGACACAAAAAACAGACCCCACATTCAAAAATATGTTTTTTATCTTTTAAAAACACCGAAAACACCGATTTCGGACTATCCCTTCATATACTGACGTCACATGTGACCTACTTAACTCTACTTCACCTGCCCAGTGTCCCGCCAAGTCTCAGACAACATGTTTTTATCGTTTAAAAAACGATTCCAGCCGAGCATGTCTCTGACCACACTATCCTTTCATATGCTTGGGACAAAGAAACAGATGAACTCTACTTCACCTGCCCTGTATCCTTCCAAGTTCAGATAGGCAATTTTGTCATTCACATCTAAAAAAAAAATTGAAAAAAAAAATATCATTGACATATTGGTCTAGAACCTGTGCCACCCGCATGAGAGCCGGCTACACTACCAACTTAGCTATTTACTCGTGACGTCACAAGTGAATTTTTATACTATACTTTGAGTCTCCTTATGCAACTTGATTTACGCGCATAGATCTAGATCTAAGTCTAGTAGTAGTAACTTTCAAATTAAATTTTATCTTAAATTAGCCAAACAAAGATTTATTTAAAATAATTAAGGCCTGAAATAGATTCTAGATGTATTAAGGCCTGAAATAGATTCTAGATGTAGAATTTACATTAAGTCTAGATCTACAATTTACATTTAGTCTAGTGAACTAGATCTAGGCTAGATCTAGATCTAGGCTAGATTCATAACTTTCCTTCGACAGCTGATCTTTAGATCTAGAGAAATTTATTGTAAAACTAAATGAAAAAAGACAGTTTAAAATAGATATAAGTGTTGGAACGTAATAAATACAGCAAACGGACGTATTGTTAAAGTTAAAGCCGACAGAAAATTAGCTTTAGAACGCGTTAAACATTGGAATGGGAACACAATCTTCTTCGATAGGCCGCCATTATCGATGTAAAAAAAAACACATCATGTGACGTCACTGTTTCCGTCGAGTCTAGTGGCTTTTCAAATCTTTTTAAAAAATTGTGGTTAATATACGTATGAATAAATCAATAAATTAATTAACGTCTTTAAATAAATTTGTGATAAACAGTCTGTCTGCATTAAAAAGTTATTCTCTACCTACATACTATTTTACAGCTCTCCAGATAGAGTAGAACATATCACAATACTCGATCGGACAAACAAACAAACAAACAAAAAAATAAATATTCAAACATGTAAACAAACTTGACTTTTAGTAGTATATAGATAGTAAATAAAATTTCAAAATGTAAATATGCCTACAGTTGTTCTAGTTTTATTTGTAAACTATTTTATTGTATCAGTTTTACGTAAATGTTTTGGAAAGGGGAGTAAAATTCTGATATCGTACATATATATTGCAAATACGGTCAACACTAAAAGTATTACAGTTACAATAGGATTATTAAAAAACAAAAAAAAAAACAGAAAGTTAAATGTTAATGAATGAATGAAATAGTTGTGAACAATAAAATATTGACTTTTTCTTTATAACAATGAACATGACCGAAATGATCAAAGAGAGGATCAATTGTTTATATACGATTAAAATAAACATTTTCGTGGTATCTAACATAAGTATAAGCTGAGATCATAAAATAAAATCGGGCTTCATAAATACAGATGCGACAAAATATCTCGTTTTTTTCAGAAACCAAATACTGGCGAAACGTTCAGAGAATATGCCGCCTTATGATAATATAATAAACAATTACCAAATTCATTCTGAAGGTATTTGAAAAATTGGAAGAAGAAAAAAATACCAGAAATTGGTGGTCACTCAAAAATTAAGGTATTGTACTTTTTATATGTTGCGTCAATCTAATTAGAACTGTAAACTACTTTTCCCGGGGGGGGGGGGGGCGGTAGATTTTCTATGCGATTGGAATTTACTTGCTCCATAGTTTTTATTGGATTAAAATTACATTAGTTATCCCACAAGATCTTGAATAAAATAATTGTTTTTAAAGGTTTAAAGTTTGATCTAGGCTCGGAGTGGCGGGCGATTGAGCGCATGGTCGCTAAACAGAAAAATGAACCATCGGACAGATGAAGCTTAGGACCAGATAACTCCGAAATCAAACTGGAGTTAAGCCCCTTGGTGAATCAGAAATGTAAGAGTCAAACTAGAGTAGAGCCCCTTTTAAGCGATTGGATTACAAACTCGGGTTCACTTTATGCAGCGCCTAAGACACTGTTGACGTTCTTAAATTTGTGTACGAATGTGTTTATTTACTGTAAGTTTATTCAACTTTCTTCCTCCCTATTCTGGATATTTGCATATAGTTTTTCAATACAAACTACTTGTGTTCGGGAATGTATTTTTACGTTCTGCATTTTATTTGTATGATAACTGTTGTCATTATTCAACATGATTACTTACGATTGTGTAATTTGTTTGTTGTCTCCATGCAAAATAATATGTATATATATATATATATATATATATATATATATACATATATATATATATATATATATATATATATATATATATATATATATATATATATATACACATGTGTGTGAGTATGTGTGTGTGCGTGTGTGTTTGTTTGTTTAAACGAACCGAAATTAAAAAAAAAATAATACAAGTGATAAGTTTACGTAGAAAATAATTTTATCAAAGTACTAAAAGTATTTTTTTTTTGCTATTTATTTGTTGGAAAAATTGTTTTATAGAAATTAAAATTAAGATCAATTAATTTACAAACATCTCAGAATTTACTTAGTTTTATATCTCTCACAACATCCTGTAGTCTACCACCGAACAGTACATTTTTTGTTTGTGGCATTATTAAGTGTGGAAGTGATTTTATTTATATAATCCTTGTATTTGAATACAATTTACTAGTTTATAATTAGAATAGGAAAGAACCAGTTGCAAGTGTTAAAAGATAAACTCAACTTGATGCTAATGGATCGGATACGTGTTTTACTTTAGACAACTTTTTTTTAATAAACTGGGAGTGATCTCCCCTAAACTTTCTCGAATATTCTTATATAAAACAACAGGGGATGGGAACTCGGGATATAGACATGATTTGTAATCCATTTTAAATGCTTAAACTTTTTAAAATAGATTAAAATATCGTGGAAAAAGAATTGCACACCAAGTTAACGCCAAATAAAGATGTGCATAATAGCGCGCACTATTATATGTACTTTATAAATTTACATGCGTTTTTTGAGAAATCGGAAATAGCGTAAATTAGTACTTCCGGTCAACAGAAATTACTCAAAATTTGACAAAAGGTAGAGAATTAGATCTTTTACTTACAAGTGAAATTTCATTTATCTATCTGAAATAGTACTCAAGTTATAGGATTTTGAAAAATTCAAAGTAGAAAGAGTACCACTTCCGGCGATCGGAAATCACTCAAAAGTTGATACGGATCTACGATTTTGATAAAATACTTATATATAAAATTTCATCAACCTAGCTGTAACGGTACTCAAGTTATCGCGCTTACACACACACACACACACAGACAGACAGACACACACACACATACGGACAAGATTGCAAAATTATGTTTTTCCGTATCAGTGAGGAGTAAAACGTCGAGATTTGTAGAAATCTCGATTTTTTTTCTTGCACGAGTACAAGACTTTCTCTATACTTCGTATATACGAGAAAGTAAAAAAGGTTAATTAATTACAATCGGTAATCAGACACGTGTGTGTCGACAACAATTATTGATAAAGTGTTGTAAAGTGGGTTCTGTTATAATAATGCAAGTAATAGAAAAATGTGTTAAGTTAAGCGATATAAACAAAGCTTCAGAGGTAAATTGTAAATTGTATTGCGTAAACTGAAAATGAAGTAATGTATATCATAATAGTGTAATACTAGCAGAATTCATATAATTCAACTGGTATGTACGTCTGCGCCACTTCACTGGATATACGTGTAAACATGAGAAAAATAAAAAAAGTCTAAATTTATTAGGATTTAAAGACATGCAAATATTTGGCATAAGCAATATTGTTTATTGCGTTCTTGTCAAGACAAAAACAATTTAGTTAGAAATGTGTTTCTAGATTCGAATAAGCCATTATTTTATTTTCCTCTTTTAAATAAAATTAAGTTTCTACATTTTAAACATCCACCATATTATTTTCAACAAAAGTCCGTATTTTTAAGTTCTCCATATATCGCTGAACATACTGATCACGTTGCCAAAATATTGCGGACAGAGAGAGACAGAGAGAAAAAGATAGACAGAGACTTACATATATTAGGATACAAAGTAAACACTTAACTGATCAAGGGAGGGAACAATTAAAATTACTCACTTAATCAGTGAGAGAATAATTATGTACATTGAAAACGATAGTACAAGAATATTCCGATCCAAAAAATAAAAAAGTATACACATTATAACGTTTCTTTTGTACTTTTAAGTGATTATAGATATTTTCTAAATAAACAAACATGTTCGATAAGAAATATATTAAGTAAAAAATAAAACTATCTAAACATTGGATTCATATAAATAATCCATTTACTCTACTACATTGTTATAACCGCAAAATATACAAACTTATTATACTAAACTTTACAAATCCCAAGTTAACAGTAATAGTTACTATCTCTACTTTGTGTTATTTTGCATGGAATATGAAAAACTATGCCAACAAAATTAGTATTGAAACAATTACACAGGTTATTAGATGTAAACTACACACAATCCAGGTGAATGGCTAATTAAAGATATAGTCGTAGATGACAACTACACTACTAGTATATTTATGTATATGCAAGAAATAAATGACACCATCGTAGACGTTTTTTTTCTCCTCGTTTTAATGGCTAACCGTAATCAATAAGGTATTTCAATTCTAGATTACTTCACATATGGTATTAATACATCATAGAATCTAGTAGCATAATAAATTATTTTAGAGTTTTTCAAAGGATTTTTCAAATACAATGTTATGGTTTAATGTTCATTATAAAGAAAATATTGCCTTAGTAAATATTTTTACATCTATTTATTTTAATATAAGTAATTATGTTGATGTTTCTGAAGATTATACAAGTAATTAGTCTACATATTTTGAATCCATTATTTTACCACAGCATTGTTTTCCGGTTGTTTACATTTGACGAAGTTTCAACTCAACAAAATCTAGAGAGTCAGTCGAGCTTGTAATTCTAGCCCAATGAATTCCTTTATCATAAAAACTACTAGCCCATTCACCGTTGACGTTAACGTCGTAACAACGTCTAAACCACCAACCACCTCTCCTATCTACAGCACAGTTTCCACTCGACAAGATATCGTTATCAGAGTCAAAGGTTGTAAACTTCATAAACTTGTGACCAATAAAGTCATCTCTAATATTCCCACCACTGAATGACGTGAAGCTCATCTTATACTTTGCTGCTTCATTTTCTACCTTAAAACCTCTGTACACAGCGTAGTAGTCTTTACCTTTATACTTCATGTCAAATCTGAGTTCATTATAACCCTGTGATAGACAAAAATATAAGCCTACATATATAATTGAAATCTTTGTTTTGTACTAGCTATATAAATTATTGATGTATACATTAATAATATCAGAAATCTACTTACCGCTTAAACGTTAGTGATAAATATGATACACACATATCTAAACGCATTTATTACGTACTAAAATAGTTATACATGCACAACTTTACAATGAATATAAATATTATTAGTAGGGCTTTTTTTTAGAAAAGACAAAATATTACATAAGGATATTAAGACAGTCAACTAGATAGTAGCCAGCTGCGGAACTACAATACCGCATGATCCTGCAGTGCGGAGTGTGGGGGGGGGGGGGGGGAGATAACGTTTAGGGGCCCATATCCCACCAAAAAAAATCAATACATTTTCTTTTCATAGTGTTTTTTGTACACCTTGACAAACAGGTCTACTATAGCATTGATTGTTCTACAGTAACTAATACACATGTTGAGTAGAAAAATATTTTAAAATCTAGTTCAAAATACTTCCATGACTTACTGCCCTCCTTTAAAATAGTGCTGCCCAAAAAGCTCATTTAAACAATTGTGTACTTTGTAAATTTAAAGGCGATTGAAGATCTCAATTATTATTTAAATAAGATATACTGAAGAATCGTAAAGCTATAAAAATGAAATGAATTCAAAATTGATAAAAAATTAAAATTCATAAAAATAAACATAACGCGAGATTCCATTGTACAAATTAAACGTACGCGTTTGTATACCTTTGAACTGCCTACCTGTTACCAATTATTTCTTTTCACAATTTTTGTTAAGGGGTCGTCCATTTATAACGTCCACAAAAATTTGGGATTTTAGACCACCCCCCCCCCCCGTCCACACACGTTAACTTTAGACGAACACCCTTTCCTCCCTGCAAAATTACTAATTCATTTTCATACAATGTTTACATTAACTAATAATGTAATATAGTGATTCGATATTTTCGGTACCATCTATTACTAGGCCTAAATATTAATTGGGAGTCAAACTTTTCCAAGATCTCCGTAACTCTACGGCGTGTTAACTTACCGTGTGAATGTGCTAAGACTATCTAAAATAGTTCTTTATTGAACCCTGCCTCTCAATTTTAAAGGCTTTTTATCCACTAATAGTTATAATGTTTTAAAGAAATATTTTCAGTGTCAGCGCTGGTACCGTCGATTTCACAAATTATGAATTACTGAAAAGTAGAAAAAACAACAACTAAATAGCGGCGTATGTTATGCCGCGGGCCGGCTCTTAATGTATAATCAATATTGTATATGCTTTTTTTTTTATTTTTTAAATCATCAAAATTAAGTATTACGTGGTTTAATTCCGACCCCCCCCCCCCCAGGCCCCACGCGTCCTTGAAAGTCGATTATACCTGGTTTGTTTCAGGATGGTTATACATCGCAGTGAAATAGGTTACATTACTCAGGAAAAATATAATTTAAAATTTATTGGAGCGTTTTTTTTCCTAGTTCCGCCACTTATAGTAACACATCAATATATTTTTTTACGAGAAATATCTAAATTAAGCAAACGTATGACTGTCATTCGTGGGACAAGTTATTCACTGCTAGTCAATAATACCCACTCCCACAAATGAATTACACTAGTTCTGTTATTACTGTCCTCTCCTTTAAATTACAACATATTTCCATAACTATCCATTTCCTATTCAGAACCCAATGCTTTAACTATCGCTAACCTATTGTATCCATTACATATTAGAAAGTACAATGTATTTAATCGTTAATGCAAATACTAAATTTTAAAGTAGATTCTTCGTTGAAAGTGACGTAGAAGAAACTATGATTAAATTGAGAAATTGATGTTGAAACGACCCCATGTTCTGTGAATCAGTCATCATATAACCTAAATTATAAAGCTAGTGTATACATGTATCGAATAAAATGATTTTTGTTTACAATTATAAATTATGTTACAGCATGTACATCGTGAAGTGTGTGTATGGTACAATTACCTTAATAGTCCCATAAAACACATTACTCATTGTTACTTTGTTATGTTTAAGTACAAAATTCAGTTTCTTTACATTGTTTTCAAGCAGCCGTTATTTTCTTACCAAATCTGTCAAGTTAGAAATTACATCATTTCCGATCCAAAAGTCTCCAGAAGTTGAACCGAATCCTTTTTTATAATCGTTCCAAGTTCTTGTAAAGTTCACATCACCTTTGATACGTCTCTGTAAGAAATGACGGCAATAATAAAATACAGTTTTAAGTAAGTTAATATTATTGATTCCAAAGATTAATTATGTTTCAATTTCAAGTGTTAATATAAATCAAAATATATAGGTATTTTAAAATGATTATGTATATAATAAAAGCCCTGATAAAGCTACGGTTAAGTGTGTTCATTTGATTTATTCCATGGCTTAACTATCTTTGAAATTAATTAAGTTTCTAGTTATTTAGTCGTTAGTTTATAATATTTAATACTTTTCACATTAACTCTCTAAATAATTACAACACTTTGTGTATTAGACAGCTAAATTTTGATGAGATGACACTGTTTACTTCAGTTCAATCTTGAAACCAAATATATCCCAAAATTGTATACCATCATCAGAAAGAATATTGTTTTTACACAATTACAATCTTCAAAATAAATTTACACTCAACATTATCGTTGTCTATTACGAAGTCTGATTTTCTCTATTTTATTTCAAAATCCTAACTTTTATCTAGAATAACAGTAAACTAAACTACTAATCATATTTCACACCAACATCCACCAAACATTGAGCTATGTTAAAAACAATTCTGTAAACTGGCCACCTTACTTCACGTCAACCAATTAGAATACTGACCAACGGTCTGAAAGAACTATAACAAAACTAGAGCTGGAGTCTTTTGACGTCCATATTACTTATTAGATTCGTTGTAATTTCAAATAGACAATCACTTCGTTTGTCGATCAACTATTAGATTTTTTTTCTTTAGATCGTATCTAGTGTCAGCATAGTGTATCATACGTGTGTTTTCAATAAAAATATATACATCAAAACACTTAGAATAAAATTTTGGAAAAAAACTAATTAAGTAAATGTCTAAGAAAGAAAAAAACACCTGTATAATAATCCATCCTCCACCGTCAGTCTTGGTATCACACAATGTTCTGTTGACATCTACTCCAGCCGCTGTTATATCCGCCAAAACACTGTCGTTCATGTCGGCACATTTTAACTAGAGTAAAAAAAACATTCTGAATATTTTCATTTATTATTATTAGTTGAAACGGAATTGATTGAAAACAAATGGCCAATTTAATATCTCATTTATTTTGCTTAACATTGTCAAGACAAGGAACTAATGTATGTAAAGTGAGCTCCTTGCACAGCAGCCGCATAAGTAAAAAGTAGTGATATTATGCATTTTAGAGGCACATCTACTAAATCGTACTTTTATAAATACTTTTGATTATGCAATTCACTTTATCATTAACAGCCCCTAACATTTGTCAGAATATTATGTGTATTTAAAAAATAGCTGCATACTATGGAATAAAAATAAATTAATAAAAAAAAACACAATTAAAAAATCGACTTTTGTGGACACGTGTAGACTGGGGGGAGGGGGATGTTCGGGTCAATGTGGACGTACACATTCATTTAAAATGCATATTGATTACACTTTAAATCGGCAGTTGTCGTGGTAAATGTATAAACAATTTAGCTGTTTACCACCCACTTAACAAAAAAATAAGCGATTATTTTTACAAGCGGGAGGGGATGGGGCAGTGACCGCTGCAATTTTTCTAAAACAATTCATGGTATTTCAAGTTTATTTTTAAACATTTCAAACAATTGTAACTAAATCATAGTAGGCCTACATAATTATTTTGTGTCAAAGCCTAAGATGAAATAGATCTAGTCATTTTTGTTCAAGTATAAAAATTTAACGTACGTGTTCGCTTTCGTTGGGCACAGAGCCATTCAATCCATGTAATCTACTACCTAGAACACCAATTTTATCTGGTTTTGAAATCCGATGTTGAATGGTGTTGTTGGTCTTCTCCTTACGGGCGAGTATATCAATGTTAGTATTGTTTAGCAGTGATACAGCTGTTTGTAAATCATTCAGTGTCTTTGATTGTGTATCTGACATTAATTTGTTGCTTTCCACAAGTTGTTGAATGCTTATATTTTGACGTTGTTCCAATATCGATGTGCTATTTTTTAACATTTCAGTAGTTAAATTTAGTAAATCTTTTTTGAAATCTTGCATGGTTTTTGTTAGCATTTCACTTTGATTTGACTTGTGCGACCAAGTTTGTATATCAAATGATATGTTATCCACACTGAAGTTCAGTCTCTCTAGTTGTTTGTGTAAAATATTGTATAGACTTGCTAACTTTTGTATTGACTTATTGTGTATTTCTTGTGTTTTGATGTTTGCTTCTATCTGCTGAGTTGTTTTTAATAGGTTTTCAGTTAAGTTGTTTTTAAAACGCGTGAGCTCTTGATTTGTTTTATGTAAGGTGTTCAATCTGTTAACAACGTTGTTCATTTGATTTTCAAGTCTCTGAATTGTAGATCCTTGTGCAGATACCAAGCTATTTAATCTACTTTCCATAGCATGGGTAAGGTTAACAAAAGCTTCACCAATGTTTTCCTTTGTTAATTCTGTTTTAAGATAACTTTGGTTACAACGTTTGTCATCTGTTGAAAACTGTAAATGCATGTGTAAGTCAGCTCTGTTTAACCTATCAGAATCTTGAAATGTTTTTAGAAACTCGGACATTCTATCAATTGTTTTATCATTCTCTGGAGTTTTAGCCTCTAAGGTCATCAACATCAACGGCTTACGATTGTGTTGGTCAACAGGTTTGGTTTTATTTTCTTTCATCTCAATGAGACCCCTTCTATTTATGTAATACACATCACATCCAAACGCTGTACTAAAACAATCAGAAGGTTTTGTAAATGACACAGTCAACTCTCCAAGGACCTTTAAAAACTTTCCATCAACTTTTGATCCATTTACTTTATTATCTCGAATTTTTGAATCTGATTCTGATATAGACGCCAACATAATCTTCCCCTCTAATTCACTGATCCTATAGACTGACATGTTGACAAGAGCTGAGATTTCATTATCTTCTCGTGTGTTCTCAACACAACGTAATTTGGCACAGAATAAATCTTTACCCTCCATACGGTATTCACTTTGTAGTGAAATGTCAAGTCCTGAAATATAATGAAATAAAGCACCGAAATCGAACAAATAAATAATTTAGGAAATAATTTTCTTTTAATACACTTAATGAAAAACAAGCTCCGAATAATTACATCAATTTCAATTAATTCATGGTGAGTTCTCACATAGAAGTCTAATAATTGCAAAAACATAATCAAAACCAAGAAAGTGTATTCTATACTTTCAGTTGTAATAATATAATCCGTGTTAAATTATTATTCAGTCTGTTTTACTTTATTTAAATTAATTTGACAAAGCCATGAATTAAAAATATGTAGATCTATTTATCAAAGTTTGTATAAACACACTTCTTTTCAATTGATATACAAAACATTATATTGCTGACTACATGTAGTATACAAAAAAATCCAATTCAAAATAATCTATTACGTATTTAATTTGTAAACGTATTGTCTTAAACGTAAATCAAACGTCAGCCCTTAAAAGTAATAACTGTGTACGCTTTTCTGTTCAATGGAAATTGGACTAAAACCGAAATGTTTTATAATTTTTCTCGTTTAGAAAGACATGTATTTGTATTGATTAGAGCGATTGACCCAAGAAAGTATGGGTTGGGACGGCGTAATCGTAAATAAAACCGCGTAAGATTGTATCTCCAAAAGTTCCGAGATTATCACTTGTCAAATAATGCACATTAGGTAGAGACAGCAATGTATTATAGGAAAACAACATCTTAAAAACCCATCAACTACTACTTATTGGGAGGGCAGAGACTATCGAAGTTAATCCAGAAAGAAAAGCTGGGTGATGTCGAAGTAAACAAAGGATATAACCCAGAAATTAATATAGGCATTAATTAAGTATGTTGGAGGCAATTAGATAGAATCGTACATTTAAAAGCTAGTTAGAAGGAAGTGATCGATTAACCAAACTATGACATACACATGTAAATCTTTTTAAAATGATGTCAAGGTAGAGTTAACAATATCTAAAGGTGGGCTTGTTACTCTCATGTGAAGAAAAAGCTTCTTGCTTAAAGTAACCAATTTTAAATTATTTGAAATCAGAATATTTACACAAAATATATACAATAGATTTTCTACGGCATGATTGATTTCAGCTGACAAAAAGATCTTGAGTTTGGTTCCGTGAGGTGGTAACCTAACTAAGGTATGGAACAGAAATTAAGACTTAGCTCATGATTTTGTCCTTGCACATGTCAAGATAAAAAGACAATGACAAATGTATTTTCTCTTTCGGTCGACAAAGACGCCAACAAGCGAATATTTGTATACCGCGGTGTTTGGTCATAAGTTAATTGTGACATTTTAGATATATACAAATGTAGGCCTACTTACCACAGGTAAACATGATATTTACAACCAACAGAGCCGTGAATAAAACAGCAGACATTGTAGAGTTGTGTAGCTCTGTATAACACCAGCTTGAGACTTCTTTAAAACGCAGATTCTGTTTATTGTGAGGATATCGCAGTCTATTTATACCACAAAGTTTAGTTGAAGCAAAAAATAATCGCTCAGACTTGTTTACAAAAACGTGTGAGAATTGCTTACTATGCACGTCTACATAAAAAATATGCTGAAGCGTTATTACAGTTAAAGGATCTAAAATAAAATAAAATGGCTACATATTTAGAGCCCGACTTTTATTTTGGAAGAGATTTCTAGGTTGTTACATGTCATGTGTAGGTAGATTAGAATAGGTTAGAATAGTCTAGAACGCACGGGAGAGGCGTGCGTGAGTTGAGTTAACCCCTGTGTGTAGTTACCCCGATGTGTTTATGTATTGTTATCCCACGGTCGATTGCCGGTATAAAAGCTGGAGTGAACGATTGTAAAGGGCTGTTTGTTTGTAGCGGCTAGGAACGAGGGCTTGTGGTGTAATGATAAACATGACAATTTAAAAAAAATGTTTGAGCACTGCCCTGAATTGTGTTTGGAGTTGAATTAAAGGTCGATCGTAACATAGTTCTATTATTTAATTTACCAAACAGCTAATCTTTATTAAAAGGAATAAATGATGATTAATACTTTACCGAATATAATTTGTACTGATTTGATTTTTGTGAGCAACTCATTACTTTAAATTCGCAAAAAAATTTAGACATTGTTGAAGGCAATTAAGTCAATATAAATGTGGACATTAAGAGGAAACATGGTGACTAGGGAGATTTAAAAGATATATAACTGAAGTATAACAACATATAAAGCAAAACGTTTTGCCTCTAAAAATTTAACTTACCTCAACAACAAGGAAGTAGCGTTTGGTTATAATACCACAAAACAACTGCTACAAATAAAAAGTGAACCAGTGACATTTTGAGAACCACTGGACTTGAATCCACCGATATATATTTTTTTTTATATACGCCTTGGTGTGGGAACTCAGCTTCACACACGTATCACGTGACATGCAACGAGTAAAAACAACTCAAGCACAAGATAAGAGCTCAGCTGTCTACATTATATCACTAAGTCTTGGCCTTGAGATTTAAATAACAGACGTACGAGTGTAAATATGTCAAGGCAACCCTGACCCTGGAGTAATTATGTATGCCAAACTTTTATTCCCCCGATATAAAAAGTCGTTCTCAAAATAAAAATAAATTAAAATAATTATTTAAAAAATCGGAAGTGTCAATTTGTCTATGATATTACATTTATTTTATATACTTTATTTCAAACATATGTGTTTATACCCAGATAAAAAAGGTCGAGTAAGCTAAGCATTTACATGTAAATAAAAATGTTGTTTTCAATTATTATTCATACCAAAATTAATTATAAATATTAACACATACTTTCTTCACTAGAGGATAGTAGCAATAACCCAACAAATGTCATGGCAAAGTTTTAGCGAAATTTAGTACAAAATAAATATGTGTTGCAGTAATACTTTACATACGGTTTACAAACGAAGAAGATGTTTTCTACTTTCTCGTATATACGAAGTATAGCGAAAGTCTTGTAATCGTTTTACATTTCACTGAATAACATAATTTTGCAATCTTGTTCGTATGTCTGTGTGTATGTGTGTGTGTGTGTGTGTCTGTGTATGTGTAAACACGATAACTTGCTGTTCAGGTGAAATAAATACGTTATTTCCTTAGCTACATGCTTTTTAAATGTTAAATTGAGATCAAAAGTTTACTTTTGATTGCATTGCTACGTGAATCAGCTAATTTATATCAACTGTTTTACCGTAATTTCAAAGTTCTCATGTCTGAAACCCCTTGCCCTACCTTATGTGGGGCGAAATACAAAGTAAAGTTATAGGTTTACATGTTTTTACCTACTCACAAGATAGAAAAATGTAAAATCTCAACAACAAGCTATGAGTATCGAACGTAGATACCCACATTCTTGTCTTGATGCACGTGTTGTTTTGCTCGGTTCATGTAAGACGATACCAGTGGGAAACGTAATTTTCGCGCGATGGTGCTGCCAACAATTTTTTACATGCAAAATGTCATTTTTTTTAAAAATTATGTCTGGTGCACAAGGGTTCTAAATTTGTTTTTGATAAATTCTATTTTAGAAAATAATATTAATGTTAGAATATTTAGAAATGTATGTTCATCATTATAATGTTTGTATCTATTAAAACGCAGCACATAGTAAATGTCTTTTACTGTAGTCATAACGCGCCCCACCCCAACCCCCCCCCCCCCCCTCCAAATTTCCGTAAACGTTGGTGAGCGGTTTTAACCAGTGACTAACTATAAAATGTGTCATTTTACTGTTACACAGTCAAAGTAGAAAAAGTTAAAACTGCGAGTGAGGCCTGATAGCCGTATATTTTCTTAACTTTTTTGTTTATTATCATTGAATATTACAGCTTGTAATTTGTTTTAATTTTATTGCTACCTCCTTTGGTAGCCTGTTGCTTGACCTCGTCATGGTAATGAACGATTAGTGTTTGATGCAAACTTTTATTTATACATATTTTTGTTCTAATCGCTGAGAATGTCGAGCTGAATATAATACAATTAAGCGAACGTGAATTGCTTTATTCAATGTTGTTCTAATCATACTGAAAATATACTTTAAACCAGGGGTCTCCAAACTTTTCAGTCCGAGGGCCGCATTAACTATCAAATGTCAGTTCGGGGGCCAGTTTCTTCCAGGCATGTCTTTGATTTTTCTGGGCAAAGTTCCTCAGCAATCACCAACAAACGTTTTTACCGTGGGAAAAAAGATCTCCGCGGCCCGGATGAGAGGCCGTAGTTAGGAGACCCCTGCTCTAAACTATAGAAAATTATAATTTGCTCTCTACTAAAGAAATGGCATTAATATTTTGAAAATCATACAGGGCATAAACAAAACATAAAAAAATAACTTGGTCGAGACAACAGCTGACAAAGCCTGCCCATTTGCCCGCCGTGTATTTGAATAAGGAGAAATCTAGCAGACGATATATTTCTGCTGAACGGCAGTATACGGCCAGTAGCGTCACAACTACACTCCTTAAAAAACTAACCCATCGTATCACTGAAAATCTGTCATATCGTCTTAGCTATTTAAAAACAAACGCGTTTTTTTGCAAATCATTTTTTATTCTACCGACTAAAATTAATAAATGAAACTGCTATCAAATTGAAGGTAAATCAATTTAGTTGTTTTTGATTGTTTAATTTCTGTTACTGGAAATTGCTGAAAAGTTGATACACAATTTTATTTAAATATAATACATGTATATACTTGTTCATCTACCTAGCTATAACAGTACTCAAGGTATCGTGTTTACAGACAGACACATAAACACACATACACACACACAGATCTACGGACAGAATTGCAAAGCCCAGATTTCCCGACTGGATTACGCGACGGAACTAGCCTTGTTTTTGCAAGGGGACAAACATCATCGTCAGTATTGCTTCTTCGAGATCGAGATAGTATTCTATTTTTAAACAGTTTAATTAAGTGATTAGAATGGATTAAAAAACATGTCTATATCCCAAGTTGCCATCTTCCGTGGTATTATATAATTATATTCATTTAAAAAAAAATCTAATGTAAGTATTTAGTGGTTTAATTCCGACCCCCACCCCCATAGTTTCTTCCAGACATCTCTTCCGAAGAAAGACAACCTCCCCCCCCCAAAGTTGATTGGTTGCTGAAATTTTATATATAAGTATTTTATCAAAATCGTAGATCCGTATCAACTTTTGAGCGATTTCCGATAACCGAAAGTGGTATTTTTTCTACTTTGAATTTTTCAAAAGCGTATAACTTGAGTACTATTTCGGACAGATAAATGAAATTTCACATGTAAGTCAAAGCTCTAATTCTCTACCTTCTGTTAAATTTTGAGTAATTTCTGTTGACCGGAAGTAGTAATTTACGCTACTTCCGATTTCTCAAAAAACTAATGTAAATTTTTAAAGTACTAATAATATTGCGCACTATTATGCAGGTTTTATTTGGCGTTCACTTGGTGTGCACTTCTTTTGTCTACGAGATTTTATTCTATTTTTAAAACTTTAAGTATTTAAAATTGATTAAAAATCATGTCTATAGCCCGAGTTCCCATCCCCTGTTGTTTTTTATAAGAATATTCGAGAAAGTTTAGGGGAGATCACTCCCTGTTTATTTTCTATTCGATTCCATTCTGTGTTCAAAATGTTATTTACAAGAAAGTTTAGGGGAAATCACCACTCCCGGTTTATTAATTCGCATTGCTGTTAGTACCTTTTGAATATACTTATTGTTGAGATGTTGAACTTAAATATCTAACACATCTAATTTAAAATTTAATTTTAAATTTTCGGGATGCTACATTTCATAGGTGTAAGCCTCCATTTAGCATACTAATGTAATGGCATTTATAAATTTTCCCCGCCTTTCTCACTTCTCAGTAGTACTTGTATCTTTAGGCTCCCTGTCCACACACCCTATTTATGAAACAAAAACCAATACTACGCACAAGAAAATAGTCCCTTATACAACAATAACTAACATTCACGACATAAAACTAAGTGAAACCAAACACACCAAAACAAAGTTTGCATAAATAATATCAAAATATAAACAAGACAAAGCAACTATAAACCATTTTAAAATCATAATCATATCAGCGGCATAAAAGCGGACTACTTAAATAAAAACCACAACAATCCTCAACAGGAACACTAAAAGCGACATTCACCTTTTGTAATAAAATAATAATTAAATAACTCCCCAGCCACTTACATTAATGTTGTTGTTTTTTCAGGTGTACAGATTGACATGAATAGAGAATATTTTTACCACGGCAAAGATTTATTTTGTGCACAACTCCAGTGTACAGAAAACATAAGAGAAGACACTCAGATATCAGCTCTTGTCAACATGTCAGTCTATAGGATCAGTGAACCAGAGGGGAAGATCTTAGTGGCGTCTATTTCAGAATCAGATTCAAAGCTTCAAGATTACAAAAGTGCTGGAACAAGAGTAGATGGAAAAATATCAAAAACATTTTCTGAATTGGAAATCTTTTTCTCGAATCATTCAGATTGTAATGTTGGCATTTTTCTATGTGAAATACATTATGTAAATTCAACAGGATCTTTTGATAGAATTGGGAAACAGACGGAGAGTTTACCAAGAAAATCACGTAACACATTTCTAATGATGAACTTAAAAGCTAAAACATCTGACTATGTTAAATCTGTTGACACAATGGCCGATTTTCTCAAATCGTTTGAAGACCCAGACAGACTGAAAGGTGCAGACATGACAATGTCATTACAGATGTCACATAATGGTGGCGATAAGTTCAACATAGACAAAAGTTTTGGTCTAACAAATACAGAGTTAAGTAACAGTTATAAACATATGAGTTCTTCTACCCTTGATGATAAAATGATGGATGATAAAATAAAGAATATTTAACTCGTGATGTAAACGAAACGTTGCAGATTATGGAAAACAGACTCTGTTCCAAAGTTGATTTGATTAAAAATAGTTTGGCTGTTTTAAACGAATCTATGCAAACAAAGTTAGTCAACACACAGAACCAAACAGAATAACTCAGTATCAGATTAAATGAGATGAAAAATAAAATGAAGGAAGAGTATATTAATACAACATTAAATTTGGTAGCCGGTCTCAACAAAACTCTACACGAATTTAAAGACGAGTACAACCGCCATCCTTTGATTTTAAAATTTACAAAACAGGTAAATTATTTTTACAAAAATGTGTACGTTTTTTGTTCTTGTGTTTACCTAGCTTGTTATTTCAAAAAGATTTTTTTTAATTGAAAGAAACGAGTATTCAACTTTGTGAGCTCTATTTACATTTCAAACACATACAAGTGTTTTAACAGAGAATAATGTTAAAATAACTTTTTCCGTATTACAAATATGTATTTGTTTTGTATGTACTAATATATTACATTATACGACTAGGTAGGATGTAAAACATATTTGTCGACGAAATGAAAAGACTGGATTTAAAATATTTAATTTATATCTGAGATAGTTTTAAAACCAGATATTAATTTCTCTATGTTCAGTGTGTCAGGAATAAAACCTCAAGTCTACCAGAACAAATGATACTCCAACTAAATGAAAGTAAACTCGCCTTGTGTGATACCAAAACAGACATGGAGGATGGATTGTTATACAGGTAATTAAAGCTTTTATTAATATTACAACCCATGTCAACTATTAGCTCCTGCAAGAGCGCCAAAAAGTGTAGAAAAAAACAAACAACAAAAGCTGATTTTTTGCTTCAGTTTTTATTTATAAACATTCTTATTTATGAAGTTTGATAGCTTCAAGCCTTTACATACTGATTTATGTGTTTCGTACCTTCATTGTTGAATTACTTGTAAAACCTTTACCATTAAGATACAGTGACCGGCAAAAACCACACTCCAGCTTCTCCTAGTAAAATATTAAGAATGTATACTACATTGGTGAGTCGATAAATGCTACCACTTTTAAAAGAAACCCAGAAATTTTTGTTTAAACTGTAAAAGTTTGTGACTTATCAAGTATTACGGATCATTTTTGATTGCTTGTTTCATAACAAGTCATAATACTGCAATTTTCTCATAGTTAAGGCTACTAGATCTACAAAATGATGTAAAAAAGTACAATACGACGACTGCTAATGCTGTTACTTTGTTCAACCTAACTGATAATTTCAAATTGTAATACACTATTATTGATATCGTTATAAAGACACGGCTAGAAGTACACGAAATAAGCTTGCACCTTATGCAAACTACACTGTAAAGCAGTGGTTCTTAACATTTTTGAGGTACCGATCCCTACCAGGTTTTTATGCGCCTTCACCGAAACCTTCTAAAAATGTTATCGGTCATATTAACAAAAGCTGATCGTGAATCGTATGAGTCGGGTGTGTGTCTTGACCTCCGCCGAAGAAGCTCTGAGCAGTGGCGTAGCGAAGGGGGGGGGGGGGTGCGGACTGCACCGGGTGACACCATTTAGGGGGTGACACCAAGGCAAAAAATAAAAAAAAATATATAGAGAAAAATGATAATTCTAGTTAATTAAGTGATTAATTAGAGTGTTAAAAAGTCTTTCAATAGCAAATTTGACAAACCAAGAAAAGGGTTGAGGGGGGGGGGGGGCTCGCAAATCGAAAGTAAGTTTGAGGGGGGGGGGGTGCAAATCGAAAGTTTGAAAGCGGGGGGTGCAAATCGAATGTTTGAGGGGGGGGGTTGCAAATCGTAAATTGAAAGTTTGTCCCCGAGCGCCGGGAAGGGTCGCTACACCTCTGGGGGTGACACCATTAAGTGCCGCACGGGGTGACATCCGACCTTGCTACGCCATAGGCTCTGAGACTTACTTACCTAACCTCATGGGTTCGATCGAACCCAGGTTAACAATAGCTGCTTTAAACTCTGTTTATATTATTTTTTCTATTCGTTTCGGTTTCCTATGGAGCATAAGCTTAGGCAACACTTCTTGATTTTACTTGATTTTTATGAAAATAAAAGTCTAATAATGCCAACCTCCCCCATCTATATTTCAAACAATGTCCTTCATGAACCACAGTTTGTACCTCATTTTACCTAAATATACTATTTGTTCGACTGCGTCATCTAAATCCATAATATGATATCTCATGAGTGTTAAGTAACTTTCCTGCTAAAATATGTGAGCATCTGTTTTTTTCCCAGTTATTAGATTATTTTTGTGTATGGACAGTTATTAGATTGGCTTATAAAAGCAAGTGTTTCCCTTATTTTTAAAATGCTTCCATTGTAATTACTTTCTTTAATATTTTAGTTTCTATTATAATTATATTTGTCTGATTTTACTAAACAATTGTCCTTATTTTATACTTTCTAGTATCTGTCGTTCTTGGTTATTTCCTTTTATATAAGTTGACTAAGCTGTCAACACTTACGAATCGGTAAACAATTCAATAGTAGAGATTAGAAGAAACATACGTCTATTTTAAAATTTTAAAGTTGAGGTTGCAATTGTCAAACGTACTTTGACTAATGTAAAACATGTTCGTGTTTTAAATTTGTTTTAGAGACGTGTTAGGGGTGACGTAAATTTCACCAGAAACTGGAGCGACTACAAAAATGGTTTTGGATCTTTGGATGGAGATTTTTGGCTGGGAAATGACTGGATCTCAAACCTTACACAAAACGTACTTTTAAATTTCAGTTTTAACATAATTAAAGTATGTCTTCTACAACTAGCATTCTACAAATAAAACTAATATAAAAAGTAGTGTTAAGTAATATGTATACGTATAACATTCTTTAATTAATTACTGATGTCGTAATGTCTTCTCTTCACTGCCAAATATAACAAACCTTCTCGGCCTTGCTTTCACCCCTACCAGTCTATCACCCAGCTTCACCAAATTGTGTAATTGACCAAACGCTGAGAAATTGCGCAAGGCAATGACTTGTAGTGCCATTTAAAAGAGTATTAATACACAATTCATTACTTACTCTACTCAAACAGTACCTAAACTGTAAAGTAAATTTTATCTTTCAGTTGTATCAGCCAACTGGGTGGATAAAATAGGGTTTGTCAGTTTCTGTGTCATACATCATATAAACAATCAGAGAGAACAGTTCTATGTTTGCTGCTGTTACTTTAGCTTTTGACACATTAATTAAAATGCTAAGAAGTCTAATGCTTTGTAATTGACACATGTATTGAAAAAAATATTTTTATGTTAATGTTGAATATTGAAGATAGTTGATGACCAATGGTAGGAAAAAAGAAATACATAACATTAAATGCCAAGAACTGGTTATAATTTTTTTATAGAAAAGCTGTAGATATATACAACTGTAAATATATACAACTGTTTCTTAACTATACTAATGATTTACAGTGGTAATCACTTTAAGCTTTATCCTGAACTTAATTACACATTTATAAATTTTATGTTTACAGGGCTACATTGAACTAAGGTTTGACATGAAATATAAGGTAAAACCTACTATATGGTGTACAGTAAGGTGACGGTGGGAAATGAAGCAGATTTGTATAGGATAAAGTTTACATACAAGACAGGCACCACTACAGACAACTTTAGTTATCACAATGGAATGGCTTTTTCTACTTTAGATAGAGACAATGATGGATGGTCTAGTAACTGTGCTGAGAAATATAAAGGCGGCTGGTGGTGTAACGAATGTCATAAAGTGAACGTAAACGGTGTATGGGCGAGTAAGAGTGCTGAAGCCATTAACTGGTACAGTATAACAGACCACACAGATTCTCTGGAACAAGTTGAGATCAAACTTCGACGGCCGTGATCATAAAAAAATAACAGGAAAACAGAACCGTGTATAAACAGAGACTGGAGCATAATAATTAAAAAACTATTTCGACGACTTTTTAAACACCATTGTGTAGATATAACTTTTTTTTCAAGAAAACTATTGCTTAGTGTTTAGGTTGAAATTAAACAAACAACAAAGCTGCTTTCCCTTAATTAATGACGCTCTATCGACTGCTAACTGAAATTCTCTGTTTACTAGATGTTTGTTTCTTTACAGATAGGCTGGGTATCATATGAATGCATGTTTGATAAAATTGTAAATAAATTTCAAAATGTTAATATAACTACAGTTGTTCTACTTTTGTTTGTAAACTGTTTTGTTGTACCAGTTTTAAGTAAATATTTAGGAAATGGGAGAGAACATTTTAGATATTTTCCACACTTATTGCAAATACTGTCAAGACCAATAGTAATAAAGTTAATATTTGATTGTTCATTAGAAAAAAAGAAATAATAGTTTTTTAATTAAATAGTTGTTATTTTTAAAATAATTATTTCCTTTATTGTAACAAACAGGACCGAAATAATCAAAAAGAGGATCAATTATTTATACCTGAGGATCCCAAACGATTTGGGATGGCGATCCTCGGTGCTAAAAACAATATGAACAGTGACGCCGATACAATTAAAATAAAAAATTTCTTATTACCTCACACATCCGTATGAACTGAGCTGTTAAAAAATAAGGCTACAGAAATACATAAGCTTGTGCCAAATTCTCTTCTTTATCGTGAAAACATATGCAGGCGAAACGTTCGTAGAATATGCTGCCATATGTTAATGTAATATAAAATTATTAAATTCTGAAGGGTTTTGAGAAATTTGAAATAGACAAAAATACCTCTCCCATACATCGAAAATCATTTTAAAATTAAGCTATCTAAATAGGCCTATAAAATAGTGTAATATTAGAATTACTATACAAAAAGAAAAAGAAAACTTGCATTTTACTAACACCTGGTTCGGCAAAAATCAATCTCGTATAAATAGTTACAAATCGACTGAATACTTTGCTTTATAAAATGCAGGTAAACTCGGATAGGAAAGGAGAAAAAACCTCTATCCATTTCTGAATTTTTGGAGTAGGCCTGTAAGAGCATTGTAGGTCCTTAAGAGGGGATATAAACTTACTAATTTTCAGTTCACCGATCTGACCGGTAGTAAGCTAGTGCTGTGATCTAGCGGATTCTAGCGGAACAAAAGGTTCTCCTGGTATTATTCTTAAAAACTGTTCTCACTACTAAATCGATGTTCTGTGAGATTTTTTTAGTGTTGTTTTTTGTCAGAAATTGCTGGATAGAGCTCTTAAACAGTTGAAAAAATACTTGGATAATATTTAAGATATAAGATATCAATCACCCGAAAAGCTTTTTTTCTTCTGTCTTTAATATTTAATTTCTATAACCCTTGAAGTATTTGAACCATGTTAAATTAGTTTGATAGAGACAAAATGGTCATTAACACTCAAAGTTATCTAATGATCTTGGACCTAAGAATATTGTATTTAAAAGAAGTGAAAATATATTTTTTGTTGCGAGTTTTATTATATCTGTTTTCTCGTTACCTCAAAAGTCTAGCAAGTCTAAAATCATTTCTAATGCACCAGTAATTTTGTATTTAATGTTATAGGATCATGTCATCATGTCATGTTTGCCTGTCGTCCCTACTGGGACATAGGCCGCTGAGAAGAGCTTTCCAGACGTCTCTGTCCAGGGCTAGTTTCTCCAACTGTCCCCAGGTGTATCCAATCTTCTTGGTGTACATCGTGCGGACATTCCAAGCTCCAATATTAATGGTGGACCTAGTGGCTTCTTCCAGGTCACGTCTCCAGGTCTTTCTTGGTCTGCCTCTCTTGGTCGACCTGGTAGTTTTGTATTTAATGTTATAGGATTGGCCATGGAAAATTGAGTATGGCTCAGACTGATGAATAAAAAACCTATGGCATTTTTATAAAATTACAAAATTCTAGTTACCAAAATGTATAAATAAAATATACGAGCCGACCCGCGGCGTATCTTACGCCGCTATTTAGTTGTTTTATCTTTTACTTTTCAGTAATTCATAATATTGTGAATTCGAATGTACCAATGCTGCCACTGAATATATTTGCTTTAAAACACTATCAGTAGCTCGTTAAGGACGATAACCTCCCCTCCCTCCTTTCCCCAACCCCTCCCCCCCCCCGTGAAAGCAGCCTCTCCTAAGTTTAAAATCGTTTCAAACTAATCTTTCTGCCCCTAATAGCCGTCACTAAACCCGGCTCTACGATTGAAAACATTTAGCGTAAACCACAGCTCACCAGACCATGTAGGGGTGTGGGTGGTAGGGAGCGCGCTTACAGCTTGGTGTTTTCTAGGGTCTCCAAGAAGAGAATTTTATATATATATATATATAGATATAGCAATTTGTTATATTGATATATATATATATATATATATATATATATATATATGCTCTTGAGCGATGGCACGCCTGTGCAGATTATGTGGACATATAATGAACCTGTAAGTGTTATGGATATATTTTGTGCATTTGTTTATGTGCGCATGTGAGTTGGTACGTGTGTTATAGCAAAATTTTCAGCGATATTGGTTTCCAATATCTCATTTTAAGTGTGAATCGTGGTCGAGTCGGTAAAGCTCATGGTTGCTCAACCGAAAAGTCTCGAGTTCGAACCCTCGGGCAGATGAGGCTCGTTAGCTGGGGACAGCCACTCTTCTAGCAGAGACAACTCCAAAAAAAAAACAACTGCTGCCTTGTAGATTGTTCTTGGTTGGACAAAGGCTATGGAAGCAAATCCAAAAAGAAAAGCAGGCTGAAATCGGAGTCAATGGCCTCAATGGCGCATAATTAGTTGACACGTAACGCTTAATTGTGTTGGAGGCGTGGTCGAGTCGGCAAAAAGCTCATGGTTGATAAATTCGAACAAAGTCTCGAGTTCAAATCCACTGGCAGATAAATCTCGATCCCCTTTAACACTAATAATTAAGAACGAAGAAGAAAAAAAAGTGTGAATGAGTTCTAATTCATCTGTTTTTTTTTTCAAACCATGAAGGTAATTATCCCGTTAAATTTTTAAACAACTGAAACATTTCAATAAGCTTTAAAAGGTTTGACGCTTAACTGGACAGAACCAAAGTAGACCAAGCTTGCAAGCATATTGTCTTTGATCGACGGTATCGATTACGTGTTTTATAATTACTTTTTGTATTATCGTCTATGTTAGGTTGTTAGGCTATTAAGCATTCTGTCACGTGAATTTAAACATAGCAACAGCTAGTGTCACTCAATGTTTAGCGTTTGTTAAGGTCATAAAGTATCTGACAGCGTATTCTGATAGCTTAAAATCTCTTAGTATCAGAGTAACTCAGCTATTTAACGTTTCGCATTTCTTGTTATAAATTTTAGACAGGTAAGTCTCAATAGCCTTTGTATAGTAACACAATTTAAAAGTTTATAAGAACTCATTGTACCATGGATTAATTTAAAAAGATGTAATGTAATGGCTAGTTAATATTTTTTAAGTTAAAGTAGCCACTTCGACATTTCAAAAACAGACCAGCACTTAATACATTGCTATGTAAAAAAAAATCTTATGAAACAATGAGCCTTACTCTGCTGAACATTCTATCCAACTTAGTGGTTCCAATAGAAAAGTTAAGCTTATATATAAGATTTCAATTTACATATTATTGATTATTTTAAATGCTCTTTTAGACAAATTTATCAACAACGAAAATGATTGAACTTTGGTCGATTATATGTGTTGTTGTTTTAACAGGTAAGATTGTTTAGTAAGGGCAATATTTAATTATATATAATTACTAGAAACATAATAGGTATAAGGATATAGAAAAAGTAAGTTTTAGGGTTAGGATAAGAATATGGCAAAGAATATAGATGGATTAAGCTTATATTACATTGCACATTTTTAATAAATAGAATCGGTAATGATCACGAAATACAAACGGAAAGGGTGGTGCATTACCAAAAGGCCGAGGCGATGGTTAAAAAACAGGAAGTAATGTTCTAGACTTCTTAAAATTTATGTTATATAAATAAGTGATTTCCGTTTGAAAATGTATTTTTGTACTTTTAAATCGTATTCATTGTTTGCTACATGCTGGTTGGAAACTATAGTTACAATGTTTTTATTTGTTTACAATATTTTAAAAATTATACAGAACTTTCAGCTCAAACTGTAACATTCACACGTGTTAGTCCAGTCAACTTGAATGTTGTCCCTAATGTCCCGAGCACCACCACCGACTCCCCTCTCCAATGCGCTATACACGTCCTTAAATAAACCCCGTGCTTCAAGTATTTTTTCTACGACTCCTTGACCAAGTCCTGCTCTGTTGGGGAAGTCATGCCCTCCCTAGATATTCCCGCACCACCCCAGTCAACCTACGACACCATCTACCAACTTAACAACTAAGTCCATCTACATCCCTTTAGTGATCCAACAACAATTTTGGTGGCTGATTCTACAGAAGTAAATTACACTCAAGCCGTAGGTATATGTGCCGACAATTGCGCTCATTTGGCCATGTTCGATAGTTTAGACAAGTTCATTGCTTTGGTCGACATCGGTACATTCTACTGGGTAGGCTGTGCTGACTTTGATGAAGATGGCACGTTTCACTGGACATACGATGGTTCAGAAGTGCCCAGTAATTTTCTAAACAACAATATTTATTATGAACTAAATGAGTTATCCACGACAGGTGTAGGGAACTGCTGCGCCTACTGCCCGAATCACATGAAACTTCACATCCGTTTGTGTTGTGAAATCAATCTCTACATTTGTGAAATTTTCAATAATTATATATTTGATGTTTAATGAACAAAATTCGTAATCTAAAAAACTAAAAATAAAATAAGACCGGTTGCTATGAATCTGTAAATTTATATAAGATGTTTTCCCTGCGATTTTTACTGTTATTTAAAACACATAATATTTGAATAAAGTGGTAAGCACTAAAATTTTAGATTTCTTGTCTAAAATTGTCATGACATTTTTCTACATTTTAGTCAAGTAAATTGAAATTATGTTTTTGTATTTTTTTAAAAACAGTTTTTTAAAATAATAAACATCCGTGCTATTATATTTAAAAATATAAGTTACTGATTGTATTAAAAAGTTTTATATATATATATATATATATATATATATATATATATATATATATATATATATATATATATATATATATATATATATATATATATATATATATATATATATATTTAAGAAGTAAGATACTATCTCAAGTTTATCTTACACTTGATGTCATTCAACCTTTCTAAAATCTATATGACTCTGTAAAAATATTTGTACTGCACAATATATAGCTGGTAAATTGCATGTATTGTTTCAGAGAGCTACTTTTATCAGTTTTTTTAACGTTTTGTGTTGAAAGTTAAGAATAAGAAGATAACGTTTTTTATAATGATTGTCGGTTATCTGGATTTCAATATTATACTGCATGCACTTCAACATTTCTTTTTTCGGTTTTTCATTGTATAATAATTACATTAATTGTTTTACACAGTTGCTAACTAGAAAATTCAGAGTTCGTACCCTTGGGCAGATGATTCACGTCAGCTCGAGGGGAGGGTGTGGGGCGGGTCAGAAACTCCAAAATTGAACAGGAGTGGAGCCCCTTTTAGGCGACAGGTTTACCAGCTCTGGGTTCCTTTCTGCAGATTATGTAATACAGATTAATCCAAGGGATACAGGTAACGTCCTGTCCCTTGGATTCATCGGCTGTGTGGAGAGAATGAGGGCCTTATACATGGAACATCTGGCTGTTTTCAACTTAGGGCCAAGGCTTCGAGCTTGGATTTCCAATGCACACTTACTCAATAGTCTATTATATTTTATCTGAAAAGCATTTTATACAGTTGTTGTTGTTTTCTTTGAAGCTACATTATTGCTATTGACCTGCATTAAAAAAGAAAACCTTATTGTTTTTTTTTAATTTATTTTTATTTTCGTTAAATCTTGAATACTTGCAATAATTTTGTGTTTTACCTTTTTGTATTTTTCCAGTGTCGTTTCAAATTTTAAAACTTAACTTACGTTAAATTTCTGAATGTTCTATTTATATCAAAAATTAAATGTACTTTATAAAATAATGATTTGTTTAAAATGTTGACTTATGTATAGACTGGCAGTTTCTGTCTAATTATTGATTCTTCTTTAAGGGAAACACATGATTTTTAAAATTCATTTTACATTTTATCAAAAAATAAAAATGAAATAAAAGTGTCTAAATATCATCACAACAAGAGAGGCTTCTGAATAGCACTAACCACTAGTATAGGGGTCGGCAACCTGCGGCTTGGGAGCCACATGCGGCTCTTTTGTTGTCCGGTTGCGGCTCTTCAGCTGCTGGCACACATATTTATTAATTTTTTTTTGAAAACTCATAAAATATGAGTCTGCAACACTCGGTTATAAACAATATAACCATAGATATAAACAATAAACACTCGCTATTGTATTAGAGTATTTAGTTACTCCCTTATCTCAATGTAGTTCCTATTACATTGTCCATTACGAATTGAAACATTCAATTTTATAGTGTCTTGCTTGAAGAAGTGGTTTGTTTCGAAAACAAAAATACTTTTTTTTTGTTGAATACACGGTGAGCGGTAAATTACTTAATTACGAAAAATCTGAAAAAATATCGTTATGAAACCAGTTATGCAATTACTTAAGCATTAATATAAACAAAATGAAGGATGTTTTTACTAAGAGATTTGAGCAATTCGAAACTAATTCAAATAAGATTATTCAAAGATATTATTTTAAATTATAAATATAGTATGATATTTGTTTAGGATTGTATATATATACTAGCGTACCCGACCCCCGCGCGTTACCGCGGGGATAGAAGTAAGTCTGACGAAATATATTTGAAGGTTATCAACAATGCATTACCAATCATATTTTCTTAAACACGTGTCCTTCTTTTCTAAAACTGAGTTATTTAAATGTAAACAATGCTGGCGCTTGGATAATAATTATCGGGACACGTGTTTTCCTACACTACCGCATGAAAACCTTGAGTGTACATTAATCACTCACCGAAATAATGAGGTAGAACACACTTCGGAGACCACCCATGTGTCAGGGACGTAGAGGGGCGCTCTCAGAAGCCCCCATCCCCCGATTACACTACGGCATAGGCGCAGCGTACGGCACCTGGCTCCTTAAAACTAAAAGGCGCCATCGTGCTCATAGGATAACCCAGCGTGCCAATAGCATCCTGTTAATAATGATGCAGATTTCGTCATTCGCTAAAGTGACACAAATGAACAGACATTTTTTCTTTAACACGTAAAAACATTATTTGACATGTTTAAAACATCAGTGTGACTGATGCAATATGCTAGCGTTACTAATGGTGTATTATTAGATGCTAGATTTCAATTTCTTACTGGATCGACTAATAATAGATGCTTATTGCATCATTCGCTAAGTGACGAAACTCTACAGTAGGCTCCTCGTATTCAAAAAGTTATTTTTTCATTTTTCGCAAGGTGACGCAACTGTACAGGATTTCCTCTGGTTACAAAGTTTTTTTTAGAAGCCTGTTGTAGTTTTACCGCTGAATATAGCAGTACCCCTTACTCGCTATGCAGGACGCTCGATTAACGGATGCCAAGTGGCAACATAGTCGCTCTAAAACTCTGGGCGCCAAACCGTGTATTGACGAAAATTGTACCCTTCATGGCGCCGCCCATAAGAAACTTTTGTTTTCTTTTTCACAGAAATATTCTCGGGTGTATTCTCATCTACTCCTTAAAGTTTCAAGGCACTCTGATGAACCTCATCCGAGTTTTATTTTTTACATTCCGTGTATAGAGAAAAAAATCGCTCACCCCGGGGGCACCGCACTTGCAATATTAAAAAATATTTTTTTTGCAGACACCTACCATTGAGTGATCTAATCATCTCCCCAAAGTTTCATAGTACATGTATGAACGGTGTGAAACCGAAATCGACTTTTATTTTTATATACCGTATATAGAGAAAAACAAATCGCGCCCTGCCGGGGCGCCACACCTTCGAATTTGAAAATGATTTTAGCGCAGAAACCTCCCCAGGAGCATTATCAACATTTTGCCAAAGTTTAACGGCGATCGTGTGAACGGTGTCACGGCAATTCACTTTTACTATTTTTATATACGGTATTTAGAGAAAATCGCACCCTCTCGTGGCGCCGCCTTTGTGAAATTAAAAATGATTTTTTTACAGAACCCTTCCTTTAAGTGTTCTATAAACTCACCAAAGTTTGATAGCGATCAGATGAATGGTGTCAAAATAAAAAAATCGACTTTTATTTTTGTATACCGTATATAGAGAAAAACAAATCGCGCCCTACTGGAACGCCAACCCTGCGAATTTGATATTTTTTTTTCGCAGAAACCTCCCCATGAATATTCACAACAATTTCCCAAAGTTTTACGGCGATGTGATGAGAGGTGTAGTAATGCATAAAGGACAAACAGACAGACAAACACACATACACTGCTTTATATATATATACTAGCGTACCCTTCCCCGCGCGTTGCCGCGGGAATAGAAGAAAGTTTGACGAAATGTATTAGAAAGATTTCACCAACGCGTTACCAATCATATGTTCTTAGACGCGTGACCGTCTTTTCTAAAAGTGAGTTATTTAAATGTAAACAATGCCTGCGCTTAAATCATAAATATCGGGACACATGTTTACCTACACTACCGCATGTAAACATTGAGTGTACATTAACCACTCACCGAAATAATATGTTAGAACACACTTCGGTGACCGCCCATGTGTCAGAGACGTACAGGGGCGCTCTCAGGGCCCAAACTTCCCGATTACACTACCGCATAGGCGTGGCGTACGACCCCTGGCTCCTTAAAAGTAATAGGCGCCATCGTACCAAATAGCATCCTGTTAATAATGATGCAGATTTCATCATTCGCTAAAGTGCCACAAATGAACAGGCTTTTTTTCTTTAACACGTAAAAAAGTATTTGACATGTTTTAAACATATGTGTGACTGATGCGATATGCTAGCGTTACTAATGGTCTATTCTTAGATGCTCGATCTCAATTTCTGACTGGATTGTCTAATAGTAGATGCTTATTGCATCATTTGCAAAGTGACGAAACTCTACAGTAGGCTCCTCAAATTCAAAAAGTTATTTTTTCATCTTTGGCAAGGTGACGAAACTGTACAGAAGGATTTCCTGTTGTAGCTTTACCACTGAATATAGTAGTACCCCTTACTCGCTATGCAGGACGCTCGATTAACGGATGCCAAGTGCCAACATAGTCGCTCTCAAACTCTGGGCGCCAAACCGTGTATTGACGAAATTTGTAAGCTATATGGCGCCGCCCATAAGAAACTTTAGTTTTCTTTTTCGCAGAAATATTCTCGGGAGTATTCTCATCTACTCCCTAAAGTTTCATGGTACTCGGATGAACCGCATCCGAGTTTTATTTTTAAATGTGTCGGATTTTTAGCTTATTAGTTAATTCTTTGCTTTGTCAATAATATCGTTCAGCGTGTAGTAAAGCACATTGCGTTTTGACCAATAACTATTTCATAATTTGTTTTCTCAAACAAGTACATTTTAAAATATATAGGTCTATAATTCACGTGTGACGGGTACCGATGGCTAGTAATTTTATAAATAGAAACACATAACTATTATTTATATGCATAAATACATATATGAGTGTTGGTATTTGCTTGTGCGTTTGGTGCATGTGTTTATTTTGTATGCTCATTTAATAACCTATACATGTTTGTATATGTGTTTGTTCATGTGTATATGTATACGTCCACACGTGAGTTGGTACGTCTGTGATAGTATAAATTTCAAGGCTATTGGTTTTCGGTATCCCTTTGTTTGTCTGCGAATGAAATCTAATTGATACGTTGTACACAGTTTGAAGGCATGCTCACATTAAAATTTCAAAACTTTGAAATATTTCAAACAACATTAAAAGGTTTGACGCTTAACTGGACAGCACCAAATGAAAGTATCGATTTAGTGTTATTACGTACTTCAACCACTGGCAAAGATAACGCAATACCAGGATTCGTTTTGGATGGTTTTAGACTGATGGCTTACGAAACTAAAAGATTACCAGACAACAAAACTCTCCGTGGACTCGAATATAGTGTCTAGGGTAAAACAACACACGTAGACCTTCAGTAACTAATAATACTTTTAATCAATCTACAACCTTCCAATATGTATAAAAGTTTAAATAATAAATAGCTATGTAAAAACAAGAGAAATATACAAATAAAGAAAGACCCAACTTAGGAGTTAAAGAATAACACACTGAACCTACTAACACTGGATAGTGTATCTAAGTAATCAACACAACCTACACTTTATTCAAATGAGACACATACAAATACTGAATACACTGGTACTTAAAGATAATTACTGCTTAAACTAGAAAATACAACATGGCTTCGTACGTGGCTCTCTCTCCTGTGGATATCTAGTGGGCTGCCTGGAGTGTGGAATATTCCTGCTTTATAAACCACTCTGAAATTATGGGATGTCAACCTCAATGTTAAGGACCATTGGGGGAAGGAGTCAACGTACGAGCCACATGGACTCAGTAGTGAATTTTATCACATGAGCGTGATGGAAAATTTCTTTAGTTTGAACAACAGACCACTCAAGGCCAATTAAATAATCATAAAATTAAACAATTAAAAAAAAGAAGACCTTAGTAGGTCACATCCCCCTCCTTTTAAAAAGGCAGATTTGTTATAAAAAGAACACATATCGAACAAATGTGACATACAAATGTTAAACAAAGGTAGCAAACAAAATATTCTGTGCAAGAGAAAACATCCCTAGAATTGAAAGGGACACAATTCTACCTTTTACAATTTGGGTATAGCGAAACTTGCCCATATGACCTCGGAGAATACAGAGCACGTCTTTCAGGACTGTTCCTTAAATAGCCAGGCGCGATCCAAACACTGGCCCCTATACACCTCAATCAAGAAAAAACTATATGGGGCACCTACGGTGCCCTTTCAAAACGACCTGGGACAAACCGACCCCGTCAAAATAGCCCCGTCAAAAGGGCCCCGACTTATTGGCTCCCGTCAAATGGGCTCCCGTCATATTAACTTGCGACATATAGGCTCCCGACAAATGGGCTCCCGACATTTAGGCTCCCGACAAATGGACTCCCGACATATTAACCCCTGACAAATAGGCTCAGGACATATTGGCTCCCGACAAAGCGGCTCCCGACATATTGGCTCCCACATAAGGACTCAAGGCAAATGGGCTCCCGACAAATGGGCTCACGACATATTGGCTACCGATAAATGGGCTCCCGACATATTGGCTCCAGGCAATTGGTCTCCCGACATATTGGCTTTTGACAAAATGACTCCCGAAATATTGGCTCCAGACCAATGAATGACCATTATTGGCATAAAAGTAACCACTTTGTCCTACCTCCAATACCACTATAAATTCTTTTGAATGCCCGAACGAAATTGTTTTTCATGAACCAACATTAATTCACAAACAAATCGAGCCCTTAATAGCTAAATTCCGCCAATTCTAAAGTTTTGATAATGTTTAATTTACAACAGAAAAGATCTGTTACTTGAAAGCGAGCACAAAAGTGTAAATGTATGATATACATGATGTTTATATGATAACAGCATTTTGTTTTGATAACCTACAAGCATATTGCAGTTAGGAAAGTACAGCGTGGACCCTTCTTCCCACACACTGAGTTGGAACAGCCTATAACCGACTCAATTATGGATGTCATAGATAGATGACCCTTAAATTAAAACATACTATATTTTATAATAGATAACTACTATAAAAATAAGGCCCGCCGAACAAGAGATGCATACGTTGTATTACATAAAAATATTGATGAAGGGGTCCCACTGGCAGGTGTCATATTCAATGAGACCGCTTTGCCGGGAGACTTAGTCTCTACAGAAACGGTATTGTCAGTGCAGTGGCGTAGCTAGGATTTTTGGGCCCCTATGCAAAAATTATCAGTGGGCCCCTTCGTCAGCCGTTAGGCCAGTGGCGTCGCTAGGTCGGGTGTCACCCGGTGCGGCACTTCGTATTGTCACCCCCTCCCAGGAAACAAAGCATATGTGTGTGTGTGTGTGTTTGTGTATGTTTGTGTGTGTGTGTGTGTGTGTGTCGGCCTACATAGGCCTAAAATTTATATATATGCCACATACTGGTAGACGTACGTATTTAAGCTTTAATCACTGCAGACTTAATAGTAACGATGTTTATCTACAGTCTGTTTATAATACAGTTGGATGCAGAATGGTTTTCTTTATAGTTTACGTTTACGTCGTGGTGTCACACCCCCCCCCCCCCCTCCTCTTGATATAATTTTCGATTTGTACTTAGAAGACTATTTAACTTTAACTAATTTTTTGCCTTTGGTGTCACCCCCCTAAATGGTGTCACCCGTTGCGGTCCGCACCCCCGCCTCGCCTTCGCTACGCCTCTGCGTTAGGCTACAGAGGAGTTAAACGAAGAGATCAACTTCTACTTACGATGGATATTTTTAATAAATAAATTTTCTGAAGGCAACATTTCGTATTTTATATGTCCTGATTATGTATTTATACTATGTTATTATGTTTTCCTTCTGCTGCTAAAAAGTTTATTTATAGGCTGATTCTCTCAATGTCTTGCACGACAAAGTGATATCGCCTGTAGTGTTATTATTACGATTGGACTCTGTTTGGCCCACACACACACTGAATCCCACTGCTGAAACGGTGGGGGGGGGGGCTTTTTTGAACTTTTAACCTTTTTCTTTTTTAAAATTATTTATATGTAACAAATATTAAAATTCCATTGTAAAAGTTTTAATTTTTTATGAGGGAAAAGGGCCCCTATGTGCCTTGGGCCCCATGCCTTGCTTACGCTAGCTTTACGGTAGCTACGCCACTGTGTCAGTGGCCCTTTTGTCTGGAGCCAAATTGACAGGAGCCTTTTTGTCGGGAGCCAAAATGACGCTAGCCTATTTGTCGGGAGTCGTAATGACGGGGGCCGTTTTGTGGAGAAAACTAAATGACGGGAGCCTATTTGTCGGGAGTCGTAATGACGGGGGCCTATTTGTCTGGAGCCTTATTGACTGGAGCCCTTTAGTCAGGAGCCTATATAACGGGAGCCTATTTGTCGGTAGCCTAAATGACGGGAGCCTATTTGTCGGGAGCCTATATAACGGGGTCCATATGACGCTGGCCCTTTTGACGGGGCCGATTTGACGGGGTCGTTTTGACGGGGTCGTTTTGACGGGGTCGTTTTGACGGGGCCGTTTCGTCATTGGCCGAATTGACGCCGCACGGGCACCTACAGATCTGGAGACCACAGTTTAGTTCTTACACGAAGTTGGGCTTGTTGTTTAAAACCTCCACCATTAACTAAATTAAGAACGCAGAAGAAGAAGAAGAACAATTGAAATTAAGATCTGACAGAAATTCACGTATATAAAAATATTTTAATAAAAACTAGTTAAATAAGATAACAATTGTATTTGTTTTTAAAATAATAAACAAACCAGTTAATTCACTTTAAATATACATTCATATTGTCAGTTTTATTGTGGGACTAGAATCAATAAGAATGCTGTTGTCATTTTGTTAAAGACTTACCACTTCGCAGAATGAAAGATTGAGTTATAGTTGGTAAATTGTGTAGAAAACATGCTAACAACGATCAGGCATGGCTTTATAAACTCTAGGTTTATTTCAATTCTACAATGAGCTTCACCTAAAAACAATTATATTTGTATAAATATTATATTTGTATAATAACAAATTGCTCACAGGTTTAGTTCTTCTCGGATAAATGAAGTAAGTCTTGCAATTCTGCATGAGGCTATCCACAAAATAGATCTAATACTACACACGAAATTGTCGAGTTCGAATGGTTTTGCAAGTCCGTAGAGCGTCCCTGAGTCCACCCATCTCTGGTGGATACCTACCTCTCGTTTAGGAACATAAAGGCTGGTGGGCATAATCCTGTCAACACAAACTCTGTATATGTTGAAGTCGAAAAAACAAAAAAAACTCTACTTCTATGGACTGTCAGGTTCATAAAGGAACTTACTGATTTGTAACCACGAACTATGCTATACATTTCAATGTTCACATACCACTCCTAATGGTGTTGTTCAATTATTATTTAACAAATGCTTAATGGATGCTGGATTAGACAATGACGTTTTGTATACTCATGGTAATTTGTGTTCAAACATGGACATTGTACTTGTATACACTTTGCTCTTTCCATTTGATTAAGATAATTTGAAAGCAAACGAGGAAAAATGTATCTTGCATTAAGATCAAATCAGTCTGATGATTTACCTACAGTGCTTTTTTCGTGTAGTTTTTGGGGTTCGGAGGGAGGTTGTTCAGCGGATAAATGCTATGGTAAAGTTAGCTAGTGCAACCACGAAAGGCTTGAATTCGAAACCAAAGAACGTGACTGGGTTCACCCAGATCTTATGGATACCTGACTCAAGTTTGGGAAAGAAAAGCCGGCTGGGCATAGTGGTGACCACAGTATCCCTTCATATATCGAGGCCACAGAAACAGGTGAACTCTACTTCACTTTCGCAATGGATGGTAGATTGCGTATCTGAAAGTCTCGACTTTGGTCCTCGGACCCTCTTGTGTTAGCTGGGAAACATTATCCATCTAGTGGAGAAAATACCTTTGGATCACTTTCAAAAATACAAAAAGGCTAAGTAGGTGTAAACGGGACGGATAGCATAGAATATGTTGGTACGTATATGTAGTACACATTACACATTACATTTTTTATTTTCAGCTTATCAGCAATTTATAATTTGTGACTTCAACACTACCCCTTCCCGCCCTCACTCCCCCCCCTCCCGCCCAGTGAAAGCAGCCGTTTACAGACAAAGAAAAGATCAACCAGATATTGTTGTTCAAATCGTTTAATACTAAATTATCTGCCCCTAATAGCCGTCACTAATCCGGCTCTACGGTTGTAAACATTAGGGGTGAACCACAGCTCACCTGACAGGTGGGGATGAGGGTAATGTCTAAGCTGCGTGGTGTTTTCTATCGTCTCTATGAAGATAATTATATATATAGATATATAATTTATAAATATGTAAGAATGTGTTTTAGACAACTGTTTTATAAAATACCTGATATTTTCCATAAAAATCCGGTGGTCTACCACACGTTTGTTCTTTCTTTTGAGACATTGAGTGTAAAATTTGTTCCATCTATATGATCTTTGTATATACTTATATAAGTCTATGATTAGTAGAATAGTATAAGTAGCAAGCCATAAAGGATCAACACACATTGACTGTAAGGGATAGGATATGTCGTTTACTTAAAGACAACTTTTTATAAGGTAATCAGACACATGTGTGTCGATAACAAGAAGGTATTGATTAAGTTTTATAAAGTGGGTTCTGTAAAATGCAAGTAATTGAAACATATTTTATAGTAAGCTTTATCAAATAGTAGGTGGCACTGAGTTTTATTTAATTTTATAACGGTTTAGGTAGCATAATACATAATGAGATGGAAAAAAATCATCTTAATTGTAAATTGTACCGTGATAACTGATAATATACAGCTAGTTCAGTATTAGATTTAACACATACTTGGTAATATTTGTATATTTATTACATGAATTAGAAAACGGTAACAGTTAATAAAAGTGAATTAAAAAATACAAATCCAAATGCACGTAGGAGTAGGTTAAATGTAAGAGCATGCATTTATTTAAGGGTAGCAAATACTTGGCAATACTGGCATATTATGAATTACATGAATTACATGAGTTACAATATAGTTACTGTAACTAATAATAGAATGAGTAAAATACAAAATCAAGAGCACGAGAGAGCAGGACCGACGGCCCTCAACTCAACGTGCGAAAGCCAGAAAGAAGAGAGAATATTTTGGTAGCATCCCCTTTCATGCATTAATATTGCGGTGAGTCACTTGGACAATCTCTACACTAGAGAATAACTTGGTTGGGGGGAGGGTGGAGAGGATACAAACGTATGTAGCTGGGAGATAGTAAACAAAATGGCGGTAGTTTCTTTAGAATGGCACGCAGTTTTATATGATAAACAAAAAATATCCATTTCATATGGAAATGATGTTTTTAAAATACATCCTAGATTAAAAATAGTCAGAAAAAAATTGGTTGTAATCAGCCAGCCCATGCTGAAATGTGCGTAAAATAGAATGTCTATCCCAGTCAGTTATGTTTATCAATTATGTAAACAGGTATGAAGATTACAAGATGATAACCTGTTCATTTTAACCCCACATTCCATAAAAATTTTTTTTTCCGTGTTCGTTTGATCGATGTGAATAGCTGTTTTCCATTATACGTGCTCTATTTTCGTCATGGTTAATATCTGTTTTTCAGATTACCTGCTCATTTTTTTGCGACCGTTGATTTCGCAATCACATTTATCACATTTTATCTATTCTAGAGTATTTTCGTCGCATCATTTTTACATGGAATTTCTAACTCAATTTAGAACCAGATTTTTTGCGTGCAGCCGAAATGTTTGAGTTTTTGAAAAGAACTTAGCGCTTAAAAAATTAAAAACTCCACGGGAATAGATAAACGTATCAAGGTGCACCTTGGCACTTGGCACATTGCAGTGATAATATTTTGAAAACAAAATTTCAAGTTAAAAATAAATTTGATGTATCTATCTAAATTAGTGACGTCAGTCGGATAAAAGTTTAAAAAAAAATACATGAATATTCCTATTTAAACAAGCCCGCATTTCAGTTTCGTTTGTGATTCAAGTCGCTAAAGTAAAGTTTTGTATTTTTGTGATTTGTTAATTTTTTTACATCAGTAAAACTACAACAATGGTTTTCTCAGTGCTGTACATGTTCATCACATTGAATATTATTTCGATTACAGGTAGGTACATGTAACTCTTATTTAATGTAACAATTTAACAGGATTGAATTTAACAAACTACTTCTTCACTATTTGAAACATGTACACGCCTATTTTAAATAAAAAATACCAAATGTTCGAAATATTTAATCGAACAAACTACCAGATAGCTAGCAATATTTTTCCCGCTTACTAATAATCCATCATTTGTCCATACGAAATAAAATACTTAAAAAAAACTTTTAAAAAACCCACGTTTTTCTTGTGAACGTACCTACGTTTTTTGTCATCAAATGCCGTGACCAGGATTCGAACCTGGGTTGTCGGGGCCACAACGCGAAGTACTAACCACTATACGATCACGGCCAGCGCGCTCACATCGATTGGGGGCTCAACGCTCCTTCTTTCTAGATTCCATGTTTTTTTATATCTGCCTTCGAAATCTTTATTACAAATAATTAAGGCGTACGTAAGTGGCAAAGAGCTTCACCAGAAACATCGATCCGTGACTATTAACTGCCCCGTTGCCGCCAAATTTTATTATGTCTTTGATAACCGGCTCAAAGAATTTTTGATTCGACGTTTAACTTGCGGGTACCAAATGTAAATCTATCAGAAGATACTGGATGCTGTTTCCCTAAAAGTATTGACGTTCGTTTTCTTCGTTCTTAATTATAGTGTTGAAGGGATTCCCTCTAAAATCTTGTCGAACCAAGAACAAACTACCAGACAGCAATTGAATGATTTTGAAGTTGTCTCTCCTAGGAGAGTTGTTGTCCCCAACTATCTAGCCTAAGTTCCCCGAGGGCTAGAACTCGAGACTTTTCGGTTTAGCAATCATGAGCTTTACCGACTTTATCGACCAATATATCGCCATTTTTATTAACACGTTTTTATTAACTCAGCTTCGCGTGGATGTGTTTGTTGTTAAAATTGACATCGAAAATTAGCCCACTTCTGATTGCTCTATAGATCTGAAATTTGGCATGCAGGTTACTTTCGCCTAACAATTTCAGATGCAATCATAAAAACTAGCAATTAGAGACCGTAATTAGCTTAATTTAATTACGCCCAAAGGACCATAAAATCGAGGACATGATTTCTAAAGATACCGACAAGACTGGAGGCTTGTTGACACAGTTACTTCGGCCCCAATCGATGTGAGCGCGCTGGCCGTGATCGTATAGTGGTTAGTACTTCGCGTTGTGGCCGCGACAACCCAGGTTCGAATCCTGGTCGCTCAAGATTTTTTTAGTCCGTGTATTTATAAACACTTAGTCAATTCATACTTAATCAAGTCATTAGATAAAGTAGAAAATAAACTATATAAAAAACTTTTTTAAAAAACACGTTTTTCATGTGTAGCAACGGACTAAAAAGGAGAAAATAAAATACTTAAAAAAAACTTTTTAAAAAAACACGTTTTTCTTGTGGACTAAAAAGTAGAAAATAACTATTTACATACATTTGATGACAAAAAACGTGGGTCGGGCAGATGGGTCGGGAAATTTGATGGTGAACGTACCCACGTTTTTTGTCATCAAATGTATGTAAATAGTTATTTTCTCCTTTTGAGTCCACAAGAAAAACGTGGTTTTCTAAAAAGTTTTTTTTAAGTATTTTATTTCAATTTCTATTCGTTTTAACCAGCTTGCTTTTTTAAACTGCCTTTTGAGATCTCCATTTAAATACTATATGGCAAGTGTGTTCCCATTACTTTCTTCTTTCCTACAAACTTACATTAAGGAAAGTCTGGATCTTCTGTGTGCTTCTGGCTGTAGTTTTCATGGTCAACACTCCAAACATAAGTATCAGCTTATAAAGTTCTGGTACTGACATTCAGTTTTAGATGACAAAAAGCTGTCATTGGACTAGATAGCAGCAAATTTTAGATGACAAAAAGCTGTCATTGGACTAGATAGCAGCAAGTTTTAGATGACAAAAAGCTGTCATTGGACTAGATAGCAGCAAGTTTTAGACTATATTTCACATTAAATAATTTATTTCCTTCAATCCTTTCGAATTGTATTATTTATTCTAGCAGCGACAAAGTGAAGGCCAGAGATCTGAATTATTTGATTCTAAGAAATGAAAAAATGTTTTGTTTATTTCCAGGTCTAAAAATTGAGTTGAACAGAGAATATTTTTACCACGGCAAGGATTTATTTTGTGCACAACTCCAGTGTACAGAAAACATAAGAGAAGACACTCAGATATCAGCTCTTGTCAACATGTCAGTCTATAGGATCAGTGAACCAGAGGGGAAGATTTTGGTGGCTTCTATTTCAGAATCAGATTCAAAGATTCAAGATTATAAAAGGACTGGAACAAGAGTAGATGGGAAAATATCGAAAACATTTTCTGAATTGGAAGTTTTTTTAGCAAATAGTTCAGACTGCAATGATGGCATTGTCCTATGTGAAATACATTATGTAAATACATCAGGGTCAATTGATAGAATTGGGAAACAGACGGAGAGGCTACAAAAGAAATCACGTGACACATTTCTAATGATGAACTTAAAAGCTAAAACTTCTGACTATGTTAAATCTGTTGACACAATGGCCGATTTTCTCAAATCGTTTGAAGACCCAGACAGACTGAAAGGTGCAGACATGACAATGTCATTACAGATATCACATTCTGGTGGCGATAAGTTCAGCACAGAGAAACGTTTTGGTCCAATAGATACAGAGTTAAATAACAATTATACACAGATAAGTTCCTCTACCCTTGATAATAAAATGTGGGACGATAAGATACACAATTTAACTCTTGATGTAAACAAAACAATACAGATGATGGAAAATAAACTCAGTTCAAAAATAGAGTTAAACAAAAATAGTTTTGCTGTTTTAAACGAATCAATCCAAACAATGTTAGCCAACACCCAGAACGAGACAGAAAAAATCAATGTCAGATTAAATGATATGGAAACAAATATAAAGAAAACTATCACACAAGAATATATCAATTCCACATTAAATTTGGTAGACGGTCTCAACAAATCTTTGCAAGGTTTTATTGACGAGTACAACAATGACCAATTCTATTTAAAATTAACAATACAGGTAAAAAAAAAACTGTACAGGACCCTTGAACTTTTTTGACAGTTTTGTTTGTGTCAATCCTTTCACTTTTAGAGCAAACAATTAATTTTATTTAAAGAAATTGCTATAATAGTTGAAATAAATTGTGCTTAGTCATCATTTACCTAAACTATTTTTATAAATAAATAAAGTTAAAATCAATAATTTTTATTAAAAGTTTAAAATATATGTTTATACTTAATTTCTATTTGATACATCTAAGCAATTCATTTTTAAAAAAGTGAATTGCGGAAAATGAAAATAATGCAGTTAGAGTTTTTGTTAAATCTTTTGGCTATGAATCGCTAATTTTATTTCATTTCTTCTAGTGTATTAGGAGCAATAACTCAAGTCTACCCGAACAAAAAGTTGTTAAACTAAGTGAAAAAAAACTGGCCTTGTGTGACACCAATACAGACGGTGGAGGATGGATTGTTTTACAAGTACTGTACGCTTCTATTATTTAGTAATCCTTGACAACTTTTAGCATTTTTGTTCGAGTTGTTTCCCGTGTTGATTAAAATTTTCAATATTATTTTCCCTAATCCAAAGTCGAATAACTAACAAGTCTTGTCATTTATTTTATGTTTTTAAATTTTATTTTTCATTATGAATAACATGTGGTGAAACATTTTTGGGTAGGTGTAAACTAATTGAATTGAGTCTAACTATCTTTAGTCAAAAGCTCAGTTTTCAAATATTTTAATAGAAAATGTACCATATCAACATGCGTAGATTTTTTAGGACTTCAGGCCTAAAGTATAAAATAGTAAACATACTATGCAAAAATTAGAAACAGCTGCTTAAAATAGATTATGATTCGCTAAACCAACCTACACTCTTGCTCAAGTAGTTCTCTAAATAGATAAAGTAAAAAAAAATTGGAGGCTGTCAACTAACACCCATCTCAGTTATCCGGTTAAATAATTCTGAGTTTAATTACAAGACGTTTGTTAATGCGTCGAAGCAAGATTTAATAACTTGTCAATAACTATAGTGCCGTATATAGGCCTATATATATATATATATATATATATATATATATATATATATATATATATATATATATATATATATATGTTTCTCACTCAAAAACTATGGATAAGCCTGTATTGTAATTATTTAGTTGAATGCAACACAAAAACCAATATCTTTTAAATTAAAAATAACAAAGTTTATCTCTCGACTCAATACAAATGTTAAAAATACAAATATGAAATACAACAAATAATGCTGCTTATGGTCTGATACACTCCCTAAAAATTAGTAACTTTATTTCCACTGATTAGTTTTAAGTTGTGTTATCAATTACTACTCGACTACCTCACACGGATTGTCTTTGACAATTGAACACTGAATCTTGCTCTAAAACTTTTTGAACTTGATTCTGCCTGTAACGAAACATTTTCTTCACATGAATCTAATCCTGCTTTGTATTACATGAAAATCTTTCAAGTTGAGTTTTTCATTTTTGACTTACCGTTTTCAATCCTTCAGACTTTATCTTAATGTATGTTCGATTGCGTCATCAAAATAACAATGAAAGTCGCATGGTACGTGTAGTGAGTTGTTCTGTAAAGGTTTGTATGAACGTTTTCTTGTTTTGTCTTAAATAAAATATTGGAGGGTATTTCCTATAACACAATTATGTATTAAAAGTCCGTTGACTCAATTTCTAGCCTACTTTTCTTTCTCGATTTGCTTCCATAGCCTTTGTTGATCAAATTTTTGTGTTTTCTCTCCTTTATGGTTTGCTGTCTCCAGATCTCGAGTCTTATTTACCCTGTGATTTGAACTCGGAGTTTTCATCCATTGTACAGGAAAATACCATATTTAGTTTTTAATTTTCAAACGAAAACTAGGTTACATTTGTACATTTGTCGTTTTTGTTTATTTTCAGAGACGTGTGTCGGGTGACGTAAATTTCACCAGAAACTGGAGCGACTACAAAAATGGTTTTGGATCTTTGGATGGAGATTATTGGCTGGGAAATGACTGGATCTCAAGCCTCACACAAAAGGTAGGTTATGTTTAATTTTGAATTTTTTATTGCTTCAATTTTTACTTTCTCTTGTAAGAATTAAGCAGACAATATTGTAATTTTGCAAAAAGAAATCTAAACAGATATTTTAATTCATTTTGAAGTGTACACCTCCCTGAGTCGTAAAAACCTTAGACTGAATGTCATTGTGTTTGTCTGTCTGCCTGTTTGTTTGTCTGGCTATACACATCATAACTTGAGTAACGTTTTAGTTCACCAAACTTAAACGGTTCTCAAGTTATTTGCTTTTAAGAAACCAGAAGTAGAGTAAGAACATGAGATTTCACAAAGTTGATGAAGAACTGCGCTTTTTAGCTATTTTTGAAACGAAAATAAAGCTGTAGGGTGATTTTCAAAAGATTTTCAAATTAGGCGCTAAATGTGTCCAGTTGAATATCTTGTGTGCTATATAACTAAGGAGAGGATAATTAGAAACATCCACACTAGAGAAACGATAGAAAATAGAAACAAATGTATTTCATAAAATTGGCAGTATTTACAACCAACAACTCTATTTTCTAGCATACGCAGATAAAATAGCACTACTAGTGAAAAGTGATATGGATATTAATATAATTTACTTTAAAAAAAGCAGCATCTCCACATGAAAAAAATTGAAGCATACAACGAAAAAGTATAAAATGCATGTTAATGTCAAGAGAATGACACATTTTAAAAAAGTATAGTTGTATACGGATGGGTGTAAAATGAAATGTAAAAGAATATTCTGTGACTTAATCAAAGTGACAGTAAAAATAATACAAAAATACAAAAATAGAAATTTAAGCCTAACACTAATTTAGAAATATAATATATTTTGAATCAATGATATAAAACTTGGAAATCCAGAAAACTTGAAAATATCTTAGAGTTTAACGCTACAATTCTCTTTATTTTCATTAAGCCTTAGTTATAACCCGATTTTTCAGATTCGTAAGACAAGTATTGATTGGCTGTACAGGAACGCCGTAATCAAATTCTGCTAGCTCTACATTATAGTCTATTGTTTACAATTTTTTTAAAAAAGCAATGCTAATTTAAAACACATGACTTGGGTCTGCCATTTTTAAAAATAATTTTTACAATTAAATTTATGCTAGCCCATCGAATAACATGTTGACATTGTTTTTCGATGGCATTACACGTGGAAACATCAATCTTTAGTAAATTCAGAAAAAACCCAAACAAACAGGATTTTACAACAATATTAATTTTAACTATGCCGTGCATTATTTTAAAAATATTTTATGGGCCTATCGAATACCTTTTAGACTTTTTTTGTTCTGGCCCATTTAGCTAAATCTGTTGATTTTAAAATTTATTTATACTTTTACAGGGCTACAGTGAACTGAGGTTTGACATGAAATATAAAGGTAAATCCTACTACGCCGTGTACAGTGATGTGTCGGTGGGAAATGAAGCAGATTTGTATAGGATAAAGTTTACATACAAGACAGGCAACACTACAGACAGCTTTAGTTATCACAATGGAATGGCTTTTTCTACTTTAGATAGAGACACTGTTAGATCGTCTAGTAACTGTGCTGACAGTTATAAAGGCGGCTGGTGGTATAACGCATGTCATAATGTGAACGTAAACGGTGTATGGGCGAGTAAAGATCATGGTGAAGGCATTAACTGGGGCGGTATAACAGGCTACAAAGATTCTCTGGAGCACGTGGAGATGAAGCTACGACGGCCGTGATCATAAAAAAAATCACGAAAACAGAACCTTGTGTTAACACTGACTGGTGCATGATAAATTTACAATATGTCGCCAAATTTATTAACAATGTTCACATGTATATAGATGTAATTTTATTTTTACTATAAAAACTATTGTTCAGCGTTTAAGTTGAAATGAAACAATCAACAAAACTGCTTTCCTCTAACATATAACGCTCTGTCTATTGCTAACTGAATTTCTCTGTTGGCTAGAACTTTGTTTCTGTAGAGCTAAGTTGTGTTTGATTAAATTGTAAATAAATTTCTAAATGTAAGTATACCTACAGTTATTCTACTTTGAGTTGTAAGCGGTTTGTTCTACCAGTTTAACGTAAATTATTATAAAAGGGGAGAAACAAAAATGTACAAGTGCATTCAAATTCTAATATCGTTAAACATATAGCTAAAAAAAGTAATTAATTTTCGATTTTATTCTTAATTGGATAAAAAGAAATGATTTTCGTGAATTAAATAGTAGCGATATATTAAATAGTGATTAAGTTTATAGTAATAAACATAACAGAAATGATCATAGAGAGGATTAATTTTTTACACCACCGGTTCCAAAAGGGTTTTGGGTGGCTATCCTCCTTTATAAAAACCAAATGAACAGCGATGCCGATACAATTAAAAAAAACAATATCGTATTATCTTACACAAAATGTATGAGCTAGGATGGCAAAGTAAAATAAAAGGATAGAAATATAAAAGCTTGTAAAGAAACCTCTCGTTTTTGTGAGAAAACAAAAAGATGCGAAACACTCTTAGAATATGCCTTATAATAGAATAATAAACAAGTGTAAGCTTTTTGGAGAAATCTGAACTAGAGAAAAATACCGCTCCCAGACATCAGAGGTCACTCAAAAATTAAGTTATCTAAGTAGGCCTTTAAGATATTGTGCTTTATATTTATTGCAACTATCTAAATGAAACAGGAATCAGTTTTGTGTTGGCTTCAAAAAAAAAATAAAGTACTTTTTGCAGTTACTCGAAATAGTTTAAATGTTAAAAAATACCTGTATATACAATCTAGTATTTATAATTGAAGTTTCGTCTACATAATTGAAATGACACTCAATAAAATAACTCACTCTTTTCGCTTTGAATATCGCTCAAAACTTTGATAGATACTTGAATATAGGATCTAATACGTATATTTGGATCTTCATTAACCTAACTCATATAGTGCTCAGGTTATCGGGTTCTCAGGCAAAAAACAATAAAAAAAAAATACACACGCAGACAGATAAAAAGACAGAGATAAAGATGAGATTAGAATTTTTACATTCTCAGGTAAGTGAAAATTTTGATGCTAGGCTTTTGCACACTATCTCTATACCTTATATACAATATCGGAAAAATTATTTTTAATAAAATATCTTGCGGATCTTGGTCAAGTAAGTTATCATTATTTTATTGTAATTTTTAAGTATTGAAAAAAATATATAATACATATTTTTGCTATTAAATTAAAACAAAAAATTACATTATAAAAAAATAGTATTTAAATATTTTAAAATATTTCTATTTCTATTAACAGTCAGTTTTAAAAACCTCAGTAATTCAGTTTTCTTATGTTACAAAATATAGCTGGTAATTTGAAAAAAAATGTTTTCTTGGGCTACTTCTCTCTCGTTTTTCTGCGTTATGTATAGAAAGGTCAGAAAAAGGAACAACGTATCTATTTCAAATGAATGACGATTATCTGCACTTTAATCTAAGTATTTACTTGGTGACAGGACAAATGATCTCAGGACAAATGATCTCATACAAAATATCTCAGACAAAAAATCTCACGGACAAATGATCTCAAGACAAATGATCTCAGGACAAATGATCTCAAGGATAAATGATCTCACGGACAAAAGATACCAGGACAAAATATATCAGGACAAATGATACCACGAACAATTGATCTCAGACAAAATATCTCAGACAAAATATCTCACACCTAAATTTTAATAGTGTATTGGATGATTTTAATTGATCTGAATTTTTTTTTGTTGACTGTCTTATGGTTTTGTTTAATATTTCTAATATTGTTTATAGGCCTATATAATAATTGTAAGAAATGTTTGCCGTACAAAATAGTCATATTGCACTAAACATTTTAAAGTTAATATAAGTAATATAGTATACCAAGATTAAAGAAATAATTTCGAAAGACAGCGTAGGTGTGCTTGACAAACGTGAGACTATCCTAACACGTCAGGTGGACGAAACTAGATCAAAGAGGATGGAATAACAATTACGACACACCATCGTATCAAGGTTGCCGCCCGCTTTGATGGCAGAAACATGCCTTAAGGGAAAGACATCCGCCCTCCATGGACAATACGACAAGCATATAAAGTACATTGTTATGTGTCGGTAACACCTTAGTGATCAGGTGACTAATGCATGTTTAAACGACAGCGGTCATCGCGGAGCTAAGTATGTCGTAGTGTGCATCAAACAAAGCAGTATTAATGGTGATTGCTTTGCTATGGTCTCTTTCGTTACCTCGCAGAAAGGTATTAGGACATTAGTTTCTGGTCAATTTATGTTTGACATAAGCAGGCAAAGAGATTTGGAAATGTGAAATTAGGACATGTCGAGCAAGAGTTCACACAATAGATAATCACATAGTATTGAAGAGGTGTGATCATAACGATGTACCTACCAGAAAAGAAACTTACACGTTATGTTTGTGTTGATGATGTAATAAAAACAATAGTTTAACGTTACGAACCTTCAGACCCAATCACATTTTTGAAAGATATTTCGCGTGTTCTGAACATTAATGTTGTATAGCGACCGTTACTTTATTTGTTTTATACATTATCATTTATTATGCCTTTCAGGCTAATAGAGTAATTTTGTTTTAATTCTTACTTTTTCAAATCAAATGCTACAACAGTTGTTTAATACACCTTTTGATAGTTGTTAGGTTTCACTAATTAATTTTATTCACAATTATTATACGTAATAAACCGGGAGTGATCTCCCCTAAACTTTCTCGAATATTTTTATATAAAATAACAGGGGATGGGAACTCGGGCTATAGACATGATTTTTAATCCATTTTAAATACTTACAGTTTTAAAAATAGAATAAAATCTCGTATACAAATTAATTGCACACCAAGTGAACGCGAAATAAAAAAGCGCATAATAGTGCGCAATATTATTAGTACTTTTAAAATTTACATTAGTTTTTTGAGAAATCGGAAGTAGCGTAAATTACTACTTCCGGTCAACGGAAATTACTCAAAATTTAACAGAACGTAGAGAATTAGATCTTTTACTTACATGTGAAATTTCATTTATCTATCTGAAATAGTACTCAAGTTATAGGCTTTTGAAAAATTCAAAGTAGAAAAAGTACCACTTCCGGTTGTCGGGAATCGCTCAAAAGTTGATACGGATCTACGATTTTGATATAATACTTATATATGAAATTTCATCAACCTAGCTGTAACGGTACTCAAGTTATCGTGTTTATACACGGACACACACACAGACACACAGACACACACACACACAGACATACGGACAAGATTGCAAAATTATGTTTTTCCGTATTTGCACGATTACAATACTTTCTCTATACTACGTATATACGAGAAAGTAAAAAAGTAAACAAAACCATATTAACAGTCAATAAAAAAAAGTTCAACTAAAATCATCGTCAATACTATTAAAATTTCGCTGTTAGATATTTTGTCTGAGATATTTTGTCCGAACTCATTTGACCATGATATCATTTGTCCTGATATATTTTGTCCTGGTATCTTTTGTCCGTGAGATCATTTGTTCTTGAGATCATTTGTCCTGAGATCATTTGTCCTGAGATCATTTGTCCGTGAGATATTTTGTCTGAGATATTTTGTCTGAGATAATTTGTCCTGAGATAATTTGTCATGGAACCATTTACTTGATGTAAGCCCTGCTAGGGGGGGGGGATACCTAAAATCTACCCTTCTAGGCTTATCTAACTACTGTCCGGTCAGTGCAAGTCCGGCTAAACCCAGACTGGTTAATAACCTAACCTTAGTCTAAATTAAAGACAAAAAAACTTTTAACAATTTAATAAAATTTATTTTTCAAAAATAAGGAACCAATGGAAAAATTACAGAAAAAGAATAGATAAAAACTGACACAAAACAGACAAAACAAAACCAAACAAAACAGTTTATATACAACAAAACATTACGTTCGACCATCTGCTGGTGTTGCACCGACTTATGTCTAGGATGGTCCAGGCCCTGACACACAGAAACCTCCCTTCATCCATTCTCGACATCCAAAAGTCCACACCAAACAAAACACTACGTAAAACCACTATGTACAATACGTTACGTACAATACATTACGTAGAACACAATACGTACACAAAAAACTTTTTACAAACAAAACAATTCATATATAACAAAACACCCAGCCAAGTTGCACAAGCAACCTCACTCCAACGCACAAAGCGCGACCACAGAAGCTGACCTGACCTACATCTCGCCGCGGGTCAAAAAAAAAAAGGAAGAAAATCACTCCGAGCGGTCAATTTATACTGACCGCTTCGGGCGGAAGGGGGACCCCGTGCTGTTCCCCATTGGACCACCATGCACTCCCAGATTCGCAACAAATAAAATAATACAAAATAATCCATTCACCCACTCACATTGATTCAGACTTTCATTGTATTATAACAATCCTACATTAGTTATTCAATAAGATATTGAACAAAATTGCTGTTTTTAAAGCTTTAAAATTTGTGCTAGGCTCGGAGTAATTGAACTAGTAATCGCATGGTCGCTAACCAGACAGTTCGAACCATCGGACAGAGAAGGCTCGACAGCTTGAAGACTGATAACTCCGAAAACAAACTCTGGTTTTCTCTAAGGCAGCTCCTGCGACACTGCTGAATCCAAGCTGTACAGGTTACGTCCTGTCCATTGGGTCCATCAGATGTGTTGAGAGATTGGGGTCTTATATACGGGCAATATCTAGCTCTTCTCCTCTTACTGTCCAGGCTTTGTGCTTGGATTTTAAATGCGCAACCATCCAATGGTCTATTAGACTATGGAGCCATAAATTTGATCTGATCTGAAATGCTTTTTATAGTTTGAATTTTCTTTATCTTTAATTTTCTTCTTGTTACATCTTGAAGAAACTGCAAATTGTATGAAAAAAAAAGTTAGTCACACATTGTGACTTGTCGATGAACTCGACATTTTAAATTGAGTTAAACTTTTTCTGTGACCACAGTATAAAAAGCTATAGCGTGGTCACCTTTACTTTCACTAACGTTAGTCGGGTACTTATCAGATGTGGTTGGAGCCAAGGACAATATACGGACTTTAGCCTGTTTCCCGATCTCAAGACTTTCGAGCTTCAGTACGTGCGCTCTACCGTCCTACCATACCGTCCCATTGTACTAATATCAACTCATTGATGTTTCTTAACAATGGCAATACTGTTATGTTTTATCTTTTGTTTTGTATTTTCCAGTGTCGTTTCAAAATTTCAAAACTAAACTAATGTTATGCTTCTTATTAGTTGTATTTCCCTTAAAAATAAAAGCACTTTATAAAATGATGGTTTATTTGAATTGTGGCTTCTGTGTCGTATTGTAGCTTCTGTGTAGTCTTGTGGCTTCTGTGTAGTCTTGTAGCTTCTGTGTAGTCTTGTGGCTTCTATGTAGTCTTGTAGCTTCTGTGTAGTCTTGTGGCTTCTGTGTAGTCATGTAGCTTCTGTGTAGTCTTGTGGCTTCTATGTAGTCTTGTAGCTTCTGTGTAGTCTTGTGGCTTCTATGTAGTCTTGTGACTTCTGTGTAGTCTTGTAGCTTCTGTGTAGTCTTGTGGCTTCTATGTAGTCTTGTGGCTTCTGTGTAGCCTTGTAGCTTTTGTGTAGTCTTGTGGCTTCTATGTAGTCTTGTGACTTCTGTAAAGTCTTGTAGCTTATGTGTAGTCCCTGGGACTTCTACAGCAGAGAGTATTGGAAATCTGAAATGATAGTTTGTTGACTTAACACCCCTAAAAACGTATAGGGCCTACACCTTAATTTAACACACCGACTATTTAATTCTTGTATAGTGGATAAGCCATAATTTTGAAAAAAATATTTTACATTTTATCAAACAAGAAAAATAAAATCAAAATTTAAGAAATAATAGACATCTAAATATTATCTCAACAATTTAGGCCTCTGAATAGCATTTACCACTATTGCTATCTTCAATAATTGTTTTCATTTTAATACGACCACACACTCTCAAAAGTTGCTCTAGTAGGCCACTTGGGGTTGTTTTTAACATTATAATATTGTTACGATCCCCTAGGTTCTTTACCTGGTTTGGTCCTATCGGAGGGCATGCGAGTAGTAAGGGGACGGGTGACCAGCGCTTGGCTGCTGCAATTAGGCCGGACAAGCACATACAATAAAACGCCGAAACCTGTTCCTACATTGACCATCGCGGTCAGGCCAGAGCTGTGATTTGTTGCCGTTAGACACCTAGGGTCGGTAGTTTACGAATGGGAAATATTTTTGACAATATTGTGACAGATATGGTAGTCACATTAAGGACTTCGTATTATAGTTTTCTGCTAATTGTGTTAGATGTTGTGGCGGTATTAAAGATGATTGTTGTATTTTTTTTATCGTGGTAGTTAAGTGTAGAAAAAGTTGCTAGTTGTGTTTATTCAATATGTTATTGTTATTGTTTACAAATTCCCAAACTAGTTCGAAATGACATAAGAAGGGGACGTAACAATATATAATATTATATTTTTTTTAAATTTTATTGTTTATATCCCTTTAATGAGGGAAGCTACTCAATTAAATTTGTATAAAGAGAAATAAAGAGTTTTGTGTTTAAATGTGTTTATGTTATTCACCAGTCTATTTTCAGTGTTACACTCAGGTATCCGCCATATTTTAAGTCAAGGGAAACTGCCTAAATCTACAACGAAGACACCAAATTAGATGACACAGCTACCGACAGCCATATTGGAAAAGATGCGATTGCCAGGCTACCAATACGAGATATTTTTTAAAAAAAACGTTAGCAGTTTATTGCGAGATTTTGTAGTTAGTTGACATCACGTGTGACTTATCAATAGGTGTTGGGGCATTGAAATGGATAATTGATAAGTGATATTGTAGTAAAAAATCAGTTTGAGTGTAAAGCCATTACCGTAAACAACATAGGTTATGCACCTATGGGCAAAGTCCCGCTGTGGTCCAAGACCTAATGGTTAGAGCCCCTTTGGTCAAAGTACCTATAGTCAAAGACGTTTATTTCTAACAGCTAGCTTTGGTGTCCTCAACTCAGGTTCATATTAAAACATGGATCACCCAAAATGTTGTGTTAGTAATCAAAAATAGTCTTCTACATTTAATAAGCATTGAAAAAAATCCCAATGTGTCATGTAGTAGGCGTACAGTATATATTGACTATTCTTGATAAACTGATTACTATTAATTAACAAAATTATACTGATGCGTTCGTTACCGTTATAATTTTTAGGTTCTGCATGTTAACTGTACTCAATATCCATCTCGATTCCTAAGCTTTAAAGGGGCGTAACACTTATAATGAAAATATTTTTCTACACTTTATATGTTGTCTCCCTTGTGTATTTATATTTTTTTAGCGCAATTTACATTCTGGAGAATTGCGTTTATTAACCTGTCATTTCTGGATGGATGGATGAATGTATGGATGTGTGTCCGCAGCTTTAAGTCGTATCTCCTCCTCAACGAAGCAACATCGATGACTAGTTACAAAAACAATTATGTTAAGCAAGTTACGAGGATGAACATAGGCCATAAAAATTCCGGGTTTCTTTCATGGATTTCCCAGAAAAGCCAAAAAAACCTAGAAAAAAATTAGTTTTTGGCCCATATCTTGGCAACCAGACCACTTAGCGACTTGAAACATGTACCAATCTATTCCTGCCATAATTTAGAACAATATTGCCGAAGAAAGTTTTCAAAAATATCCTTTCGTTTGGTCACAAAATGTTTTTGAATTAATTAAAATTTGGACCAAATTAGTAGGCATTTTATGCAACCACACCACACGCGTCATCACGTTCAATAGCTGCGCCATCACATTCAATGGCTGCGACATCACGATCGGTAGCTAGGCGCGCAATGGTTTTTAGTCATGTTACTCTATTGTAAATAAAACATGTAAAATACTGAAAAAAAAATTAATAAAAAACGTTTTAATAACTAACCAATGGTTTTACTAACCCTGCTCTTGATTTACGCTACGACAGAGCTATTTTTAGATAACATAAGGAAATTGCGCTAAATTGTCACTAGACTTTTTTTAAATTACTTGTTTGTTTTAATGGAACCGGATTTTAAATAATAAAAATGCAAATTTTACTACTTTGAAAATAGTTATAACAAAACTAGAACGTGTCAACTGATCAATTATTTTACAAACATTTCAGAATCTGTTAAATAGATTTTAGTTAACATTAATATGTAATGATTAATTAATCATCGTTGTGTCCTACCAACAGGATATATATAATTCAACCGGTAGGTGAGTCTATTCCACTTCACTACGGGGTATAAAATGCGTCAAAAAGTATATCTACTGGCATGTTAACTAAGCCTCAAGCGGGATGAGTACTCAATAAAATTGCAGAAGCTAGTAACAGCAAGCAGTACCAATGCTAATAACCAAGTCTTATGACCACTTGTCTTGCAAGGGTTTACAGCCGACAAGTAAACTTAATGAGCAGGTCCGATGGCTACGGGTTAACTCAATGACCGCAGTTTAAGGACTGTAATAAAATTAGGCCCTATAAGTTATTAAAACATACAAGCGAAGGATAAATATGTTCGTAATAATGGTAGGCCTATATTAATATACTTTAATTACAAAAATGTTGCAGTAAATAAAAATGACTAAATACAAAACCAAGAGCACGTAGTAGTAGTCCAATTGTAAGATACGGCGATATGTGCATTTGTTAGATGTAACAAATACTTGGCAATATTGGTATATTATGAATTACATGAGTTATAAAATAGTTACAGTAAATAAAAATTAAGTGAGTAAAATACAAAACCAGAGCACGTAAGAGTAGAATAAATGTAAGAGCATGTTATACGTGCATTTATTAGATTTAACAAATAGCCTGCTTGGCAATATTGTTATAAAAATTACATGAGTTACAAAATAGTTACAGTAAATAAAATTAAAATAAGTAAAATACAAAACAAAGATAACGAGGGAGTAGGACCGACGGCCCTAACTCCACGTGCGAAAGCAACTTAGAAGAGAAAATGATTTGGTTGCTTCCCCTTTCATGCATTAATGTTGCGTTGAGTAACGTGGACAATCTAGACCACGGGTTCCCAACCTGGGGGTCGCGACCCCCCTGGGGGTCGCGAAGGGCTTTCTGGGGGGTCGCCAAATGGTATACTAAACCTTAGTAATTTGAAACAAAACAAAAATATTTAGAAGAATTTTTGAAATTCGGCTTTATTAACATAACTGGAAATGTAATAGAGAAGAAACAAAGCGCACTGTACAAAAATGTTCTCAGTTGAAATCTTCAAAACTAAAACGTCATTTGAGACGAGTCATTCCAAACATATGCAAACGCCAGAGACTTGATCGATCAGGAAGTTTTCACCAGCTTTAGTGCAAGCATCAAATGAAGTCGCGATAGAAAATGCCAAGCAAAAAAATAAAAACAATAGGAGAAAATCTCATCAAACGCTGCATGTACGAAAATGTTAAATAACACATTTTTAACACGTTTTTCTTAACTCAGCTTCGCGTTTGTGGATTTGTTTGTTTGTTGTTAAAATTGACATCGAAAATTAGCCCACTTCTGATTGCTCTACAGATCTGAAATTTGGCATACAGGCTACTTTCGCCTAACAATTTCAGATGCAATCATAAAAACTAGCAATTAGAGACCGTAATTAGCTTAATTTAATTACGCCCCAAGGACCATAAAATTGAGGACATGATTTCTAAAGATACCGACAAGACTGGAGGCTTATAGACACAGTTACTTCGGCCCCAATCGATGTGAGCGCGCTGGCCGTGATCGTATAGTGGTTAGTACTTCGCGTTGTGGCCGCGACAACCCAGGTTCGAATCCTGGTCGCTCAAGATTTTTTTATAAACACTTAGTCAAGTCATACTTAATCAAGTCATTAGATAAAGTAGAAAATAAACTATATAAACAACTTTTTTAAAAACCACGTTTTTCATGTGTAGCAACGGACTAAAAAGGAGAAAATAAAATACTTAAAAAAAACTTTTTAAAAAACTACGTTTTTCTTGTGGACTAAAAAGTAGAAAATAAATTTTTCTTTTGTGCTTCCTCGAGCTGTGCAGGTTCTTGTGATGACTGACAAAAAACGTGGGTCGGGCAGATGGGTCGGGAAATTTGATGGTGAACGTACCCACGTTTTTTGTCAGTCATCACAAGAACCTGCACAGCTCGAGGAAGCACAAAAGAAAAATTTATTTTCTACTTTTTAGTCCACAAGAAAAACGTGGTTTTTTAAAAAGTTTTTTTTAAGTATTTTATTATTGAAATTAAGCTTTCACCATTGTTTGTTTTTCAAGTTGATAAATCAACAGACGTGAGTTCGTGTTCGCAGTTGCTGGTCTTTGTCTATATTCATTCAGATGATAGCAAAGAAGAGTTGCTCTTTTGTGAAGATAGCATGGAGAAAATAAATACGTTTTTTGAAACTGGATGATTAAAATGGGTTAAAACGGCTGTGGGGGTTTGTACGGATGGTGCGCCATCTATGTTTAGCTCAAATTCGGGCTTTCAGAAAACAGAAAAGATTTAGCTCCCTAACCACTACCCTCACCAATCGCCATTGCTAGTATAAGTCGTAAATTATGTAAAATTTGGAGCCTTCATAGAACTGAGCAAAAACATTAATATAGATCACGAGGTTCTGCTCTTCTACACTACAGTACGCTGGCTGTCAAACGAAATGTCGTGAATTGTGTTTTTGAATTGAAATCTGAAATCAAATTGTTCTTGGAGTTGCAAAGGAAACAAGACTTTTTGGTATATTTAAAACGACATAGAGTGGTTGGAGAGAGTATCTTACCTAGCAGATGTGTTCGTACATCAAAATAAGCTTAACCTGAAGCTTCAGGGAATATGAACGAATATTATAACTTTCCATGATAATCTCGGGGCATTTTTATCAAAGCTGCAAAATCCGTAAAGAAAATAAATCTTGGAAATATTGTAAATTTGAGAAACTCTGCGGTGTGGTAGATGAATCTGATTGTGAGATAATTAACATTTTGAAAGAAGCGATTTCTGGGCTTCTTGAATCTCTTGGAAACGAACTGCAGCGCTATTTCTCTGAGCTGAAAAAAAAAGAAATCTGCATTTACGCATTACCCATTTTCTTCTTCCCTTGATGTTGCCAGCATTCCCGATGAATTACAAGATGAATTCTTTGATTTGCAGAATGATTCCGAGTAAGATGAAAAACTGCAGACACAATTTTAGTGTAGTATTCACCATTCATACCCAAACGTAAAATTTATTGACTTTTCGAGAATATATTTTCAACACTATTCTTCGATTAAAAACAAAATGAAGATAATTATAATGACATAGGTTGGCGTTAACAAAATTTTATAAAATTAAAACTTTAACCAAGAAGGTTTAGTGAATAGTATGCAATTTTACTCATGCAATTAAAACAGTTATCAAGAGAATTGCTTATTGAAAGTCTACAAAAAAAAACTTATTTTAGTGCTTATTAATTTCTACTTTTTTATTTCTATGGGGGTCGCGGGTCACTTACTTTTTATAAAAGGGGGTCGCCACTCGAAAAAGGTTGGGAACCACTGATCTAGACACTAGAGAATAACTTGGTTGGGGGAGGGTGGAGAGGATACAAACGTATATAGCTGGGAGATGTTAATAAAATGGCGGTTGGTTTTTTTTAGAATGGCACACCGTTTTATATGATAAACAAAAAATTATCCATATCATATGGAAAGGATGTTTTTAAAATACATCTCAGATTTAAAATAGTCAGCATGATAGAAATTCTTTCCCAGTCAGTTATTTTTATCAATGATGTAAACAGGTTTAAAGATTAGACGATGTTAACTTGTACATTTAAACCCCACATTCCATATAAACATTTTTCCCTTGTTCGTTTGATCGATGTGAATAGCTGTTTTCCACTTTACCTGCTCTATTTTCGTCCACGTTAATATATGTTTTTCAGTTTACCTGCTCATTTTTTTTGCGACCGTTGATTTTGCAATCACATCTATCACATTTTATCTAGTCTAGAGTATTTTCGTCGCAGCTTTTTTACATGGAATTTCTAACGCAATTTAGAAGCAGATTTTTTTGCGTGCAGCCGAAATGTTTGAGTTTTGGCAAAAAACGCAGCGCTTAAAAAAATTAAAACTTCACGGGAATAGATAAACGTATGCAAGTGCACTAGTACTTGGCACATTGCAGGCTTTATATTTAGGAGAAGAAATATCAAGTTGAAAATAAATTTGATTTACCCTATCCTAATTAATTACGTCAGTTGGATAAAAATGCGATAAAATATACCTATATATTTCTAATTAAACAAGCCCATATTTCTTTTACAGTCCGCTGGCATTTTAGAAACTTTGAGATTATTCACTATTTAAAACATGTAGGCCTACAAGCCTATTTTAAATGAAAAATACCAAAACTTCGAAACATTTAATCGAACAAAATACCAGATAGCAATAATTTTCCCAATTACCAGTAATCCACCCAGTGTCCATAATGGAAAACGGCGTTAGGACAAATGGCATTCGAGCTATTGTCTTTTGGCAAATTTCAGGCTTCTTCTTACCTGATTCCATGTTTTTAAATACCCGTCTTCGAAATCTTCATGACGTAGGAGGCATAAAGCTTCACCAGACACATCCATCCTGTGCCTATTAACTGTTCCATGTTGCAGCTGTGACCTACTTAGGTCTTTTCTTTATTTATATTATTTAGTGTGCTTGAGTTATGTAATTGACCTTGAGAGAGTTGTTAGTTCACCTGATCTCCTCGGTCAACTGAACTCCGTCACGACATGTGACTTGGATTTTAATCCTTATCAGAACCTCGGCAAATGGTCTTTTGTCATTGAAGATCCTTAACCGATCCTCGACCAATGGCCTTACAACATTACAGTAACCTCCCTTGGTTTTGATCTCAGATAAAAACTCGAGACACGACTTCTCGGGAAGGACTTTGACCTAGACCCCGGGTGATACAGTGCGGTTTGTGTGTGTGTGTGAGGTCTTATTTGAATTGTTCAGTTCGTGGTGATATATTTTAGTTCCTCACCATACAAGTTGTATGGATATTCAAGTGTTTTTGAGATATTGCTTAGGTGTGTTATTTCACCAAGTTGTTTGGTTATTCAATTGTTTATGAGGTATTGCTTAGATGTGTTATTTCACCAAGTTGTATGGACATTCCAGTGTTTATGATATTGTATTGAGGTGTGTTATTTCACCAAGGCTTTACCGGTGACTTTGATATCTAATTGTTAGATATATTTTAGTATCTTTGAGATATCTGTAAGTGATATTTGTGGTTTATTTATTGCTTTTAATGAATTATAATTTGGTGGACTTGGTGTCCATTGTACATACTTGTTCACAAATCAAAATAATAGTTGTCAGTTTAACCTAAGTTGAGTTTTATCTTTCCTACGTGTCAGTTCCCCTAGACTGTTGTAACAAGCCATTCTGTCCAATGGTATTTCTGTCTAACTACATTAAACGAACCCGGGGCGTTCGCCTGTTCTGCGTCTGTCAGACGGCGGATCGTTACACAGCCAAATTTAATTATGTTTTTGTTGTCCGGCTACATTTATTTCTGATTCGACGTTTGCCTTGCAGGTACCAAATGAACATTTATCGGATTAAGATGGATGCCAATTCCCTAAAAGTGTTATTTTTTCTCGTTCTTAATTAAAGTGTTGGAGGAGATTCCCTCTAACACATCGTTTTTTTAGGCATATTTTCGTCCAACCAAGAACAAACTACCAGGCAGCAGTTGTTTGATTTCGGAGTTGTCTCTCCTGGAAGAGTTGCTGTCCCCAACTTTCTAGCCTCAGCTACCCGAGACCTAGAACTCGAGACTTTTCGGTTTAGCAATCATGAGCTATACCGACTCGACCACGACCACCCCAAAAAGTTTACAATATATCGCCATTATTTTGATTTTATCTGTCTTTCGAGATATCTATTTAAGATACTATATGGCAAGTGTGTTCCCATTATTTTCTTGTTTTCTAAAAACTTACATTAAGTCTAAAACTTCTATGTGCTTTTAGCCGTAGTTCTCATGGTCATGACTCCAGACATAAGTATCAGCTTGTAATATAAGTTCTGGTATTTTCATTCAGTTGTATATGACAAAAAGCTGTTCTTGGACTAGATATCAGCAAGTTTTAGACTATATTTCACTGGATTCCCCACAAGCACTATAGCGCCATATTTATTTTAAACAGCACAGTACATTAGAATCAAGGTGGCACATGGCATTCAATGATTAAGCCAAGCTAAATGCCGTACCCGGCTCCAATACATAAAACCCTGTGCTCCCCATAGCACCACGCGACGCCCCTGAAACATATGCAGTCGCCGATACGCGTCTATTTTACTTTTTCAAAGCTTGGCTCAGAATTTTATAGAGCATGAAATGGGTATCTCTGTAGTATTATGGACAAACCCGCGCCTTAACTAATCAGATGAAAGAAATATAGCGCCTGCTTTCTTTACATTTAAATAACTTTAAAAATAACGTCTTAAAATACACATTTACAGTTTTGCATTAGCCCGTGTTAACGCACGGAAAGGGATCGCTAGTTGTTATACAGTTAAAGAAAATTTATATTAAAACTTTAAAACAAAGCGTTTTATTAAAATGATTTGTATGCATACATATCATAAAAGTATCAAAGCAAAATTTTTATTAACGTGTTTGCGATAATAACTATTGTGGCAAATATGCTCTATCGAGTCATACCGCACATATATTTATATAGCAGCAGGTAAAGAATTACTTGTTTGGCCTTGTGTTTGTCTCGTTGGACAAGAGGTCACTTAAATACTTAAATAAGTTGTATTAATGTATATTATTGTTATTGACTGGTTGCCAATGATTGGTTCAGTAAAAAGGGTTTAACAATATGAGTGAATAATTAACTCAGTGCAAAGGTTTAACACTTATTTAACATTTAATACATGAAGGTTAACAGAGAGTAATTGACATGGGTGCAACGTTTGAACTTAATCAGATTAGCCTGAAATGGGCGACTGGTCATCAGCGCGGCGTGGTCACACTAGTTCACACACGGACCTCTGTAGCGTCTTTTAGCCCCAAGCTGGCCGGCTCTAAAATATATTTGATAAACTTCCTAACAACTGAGTGATATATACACATGCGTTCAGACTTTAGACACCTACAATGTTACTATTGTTACAAGAATAATACTACATTTACATTGGCCTGGCATAGGACTTACCATAAACATTACTAAAAATATTATTTTCGTTCATACATTGTTTTATACACACTCCATACCTATTGATTAACAAATAGCAATACAGTTAATAAAAGTAAGTTATCTATTACCTTCAAATGAAGCCACACAATCCTCTACACACGTTGCCAAAAAGTTAGATACATTTCTCCGTGGAGAACAAGTGCCTTAGCGTGTACCTCCGAAGAAGGGAGAAGGTAGAGTGACCGGACTGTAGCGGCCCTACCCTACAGGTTACATGACTCAGGCTCCGCTCTCGTAACAGCAGTCTGAGTTCGAGACCCGGCCAGCCTTACGATACCGCTGGACTCAAGTCCAGGTGTGTACTTGTGTACAGTTACCGGTTGGGTAGCAAAAAGGGATGGGGGGAGGAAGTGGAGACACCATGATATACATTTATAATATAACATAACAACTATGACGCTGTAAGAAGTATTAATCACATAAAGACATGGGAACTTTATCCTTTGCAAATGAGCCTGTATTATACTAATTTAGATGTATTCAACACAATGTGATCCTTAAAGGTAAAGTTTATTCAGCTACTGAACATAGACATGATCATACAAAGTAAACTACCCACTTAATATCGCAGCTTCTATCCTAATATACCGCGTAAAAATTAGTAACTTTATTTCAATTTTGTTCTAACCTGTCTAAAAAATACTTCTCAACTTCCCCACAAGAATTTTCTCTCACAACTAACGACTAACTAAAATATCTGACAGCGCCTTCGTGAAGATTGAAAGTTCTTTGTATCAGAGAAACACTGTTGGTTTTAATTTTCGCATTACGCATATACAGGTAAGTCTTAATCACAATTGTATAGTAACACAGTATCGGTAGGGAGCTAGGGTGTTAACCCAAAATTTCGAATCCGGGTCAAATCAGTAGAACGTCACTAAGTCCACTCATCTCTGTTGGGTAACTAACGCACGTTGGAGTAAGTAAAGTCGATTGGGTATGGTGCTGACCACAATATCTTTTTATATTCCGAGGTCCTCGAAACTACCTTAACTGCCTCTTGAGTCTTGGACACAAACGAAGAAAGGTGATGTTGATGGATTATGTATAAAAACATTTAATGTCAGGCAATACTTTTTTTTCGTATTAGATACGAAATGAAAAGAAAAGCATGCAAGGCTTAGACCTTCTGAACTTATACAGTTACTGATGACTTGCACAATTGAAACAGCCTCAGGGAACAGTGAAGCTTTCAATGCTGGGCATTCTACAAAGTAAAAAGTTCCAATATAAGAATTAAGCTTATATAGGCCTATTATTCTTGAAAAATCTTTAGTATTTGTTTTGGATTTCTCTTGTAGACTTAACAAGTAATTTAATCAACAAAGAACCATGACTAGATTCAACAAGTAATTTGATAAAAAATGAAAAATGAATTTATTTTGTAACAGGTATGATTGTTTAGATAAGGACAAGCTTAAACTATACATAATTAACTTTACAATAGCTTTAAGGATATGATAAGGATAGAGTTACAAATATATTGACGGTTGCGAATATTGATAGAGTTAGATATCCCTAAAAGATAAGAAACATGATTAGGAATTTACTTTGAGTAAGCTATTACTATACTAAATATTTTGTGTTAAAAATCATCTAGAAAGTAAAAAGACACAAAGGAAAGTGTAGGTCAATGCTCATGGGGCTTAATGGCTCCTGATTCATTGATCTTTGGGATAATTGCGAACGTAAGTTAGGTACTTGTCAGGTACGCCATACGGACGTTAGCCTGTTTCCCAAACTCAAGATTTTGGGGCTTTCATTCATGGACACTACCGTCCTGTCATGCTACCCCATTGTAGTACTATCAACTCATTGATATTTCTCGATACTTGCAATAATGTTATGTTTTACGTTTTTTTTTATTTCCCATGTCCTAAAACAGCAGATTGGCCATGTCCTAAAACAGTAGGTTGGCCATGTCCTAATACAGCAGGATGGCCATGTCCTAAAACAGTTGGTTGGCCATGTCCTTAAACAGCAGGTCGTTGGCCATGTCCTAAAAACATCAGGTTGGCCATGTCCTAAAACAGTAGTTTGGCCATGTCCTAAAACAGTTTGTTGGCCATGTCCTAAAACAGCAAGCTGGCCATGTACTAAACAGTAGGTTGGCCAAGTCCTAAAATAGCATGTTGACCATGTCCTAAAACAGTACATCTCGTTGATCGAGTCTATCAAGTGTTCTGGTACTCGACTAGTTTCTAACACTGACACAGGAGACAGCTTCCAGCGAAATACTTATTAAATTTACACAAGAAAATCGAGAAGGTAGATTAGACTTACTCATCTAAGTTCCAATGATCTAGTTTAAATTAATAGGCATGCTGTAAAGTGGGGTCATCTGGTAGAACTTATAATTATTCTAATGTGAGCCCCACAAACGGCAACAAGGCCAAAATATTTCTCTTTTGACTACCTATAGTGGCTAAAACACGTCAACATTTTCTTACTTTTAGCTGAAACAAAAGATACCAATCAGTCTAAGCTTCAAATATTTTTATTTCTCTAATATTGACGATAGATAACCTTTAAACTTTTTCTAGTCTAGATGTTACATCTATTTGCAAGCTACAGATTGACGTCAACTAAATATAACATTTTTCTCTTGTACATAACTTTCTGCTCTTTGCCATCACGGACTTGACTTTTCCTCGGTTTAATTTGTGTATATGTATAGGGATAACAAAGCTAGTTATTTACTTGTTTTATAATACTTGATCACAATATGTTATTGAAAAGCGTTTATGTTATTTTGTCATTACCTTTTAAAATACAGCCGATGTAAATGTGTAATAAATGTCATCATTGCTTTTTGTATTTTTATTTTTAATTTTTTTTTTATTTTGCACCAGGTCTTATTTCTGCAATAAGCGACAAAGCTCATTATAAAAAAAAGATTTTTAAAATAAAGTTTAAAAACTACCTTTAAAAGCTGCTAAAATTACCAACCTCAAGCTGTGAAGTGCTTAAAGTAGAATGTTTTGCACCAGTAAGTTATTTTCATCCAACGATGTAAACAGGTTTGAGATAATGTTATGACTCCCAAGTTTTAAACCCTCATTTACTCCAAAGTGGTTTTTTTGCCTTGGCTAATACACTTAACGTTTTCTGGTTTTTGCGTTCATTTTTCCGTCACACGTTTCCCAAACTAATTTCACGCATAATCACCAACTAATTCTTAAGCAGAACCTATTTTTAAATTAGCTTTTACATTTTTTGTGTAGCCGAAATATGTTAGTTTTGGGAAAAAACGGAACGGTAAAAAAAGTTAAAAAGTTTATGTGAAAAAAATTATACATCTAAAAGTGTCCCAGCGTTTAGCTCTTTGCAGGGTTAATATTTTTAGAAATTATTTCGAAGTTAAAAATAAATCCAAATTTACCCCTTTTAGCTTATTGACGTCAGCAGGATAGTGTTGAAAAAAAGAAGAAAACAAAATGACTATAAAAACCAGCCCACGTTTTTGAATCGTTAGTTGAGATTGCAGTCGTCAAAGTGAAGTTGGCTTTTTTTTTTAAATATTGAGTTTATTTATTTATTTAGAATAATTGGACATTGCTACCACAATGATTTTCCCAGTGTTGTTCATGTTCATCTCTGTGAATATTATTTCTAGTACTGGTAAGATTCAATTGCTATTTTTTTAATTTAACAGTAATAAAGGTAATTATCAATTACATTCATGAGTACACAAGATTCAAATACGTGAAAACAAACATCTCTGAATCTAGAAAACAAAAACATTTTTCTAAAATGTAAATCGTCATATTTACTTCGTGGCATACAAAGTATTGAGAACGTGCAAAAATAAATAAAATAAATTGATACTTTAGCATCTCACTTAGTCAGAAAAAGACAGTTGTTTTTTTTAATTTTGTCTGTTTGTCTGTGTATCTGATGTAAACACGATAACTTGAGTACCGCTTCAAATTTGTTAACAAATTTCATATATAAGAATTTTATCATATTTGTAGTTTTGGATCAAAGTTTGAGCGTTTTCCGGAACCGAATGTTGCACTTACTACACTTCAGATTTCTTAAGTATCCTTCAAATTGTGTTCGTTTTATAAGAAAACGGATGGAGTACTTTACTCTGTTTTCATGTAAACACTATAACTTGAGTACCGTTTCAGTTAGGTAGATGAATATACATGTATGAGTATAAATAGTACACTTGAATCTCTAACAATTTTTAAGTAAACTCCAATAACCAGAAGTTTTACTTTCGTCTATTTCTGTTTAAAAAATAATGATAACTTTCGTTACCGTTTCATTTTATTGATAAAATTGAAAAAGTAGATTGATGCTATAAAGTCTTGAATGATTTCAGGTGAACATAAGTATTACTTCACGCTTTTTCCTTACCGATTTATCGAAAATCTTTCACAACAGTAGATAATCGATGACACAACATCATGAATTTGGCTGAATTAGATGTATAATTAACTTTAAAAGAGTTAAGCTGTGTTTCCTCTATAAAAACTCAAATTCTTGGCTCTATTATACACGCGTAATTTGTGTTTATTTTCGAGCGCAATTTTTTTTCTATTCGATTCCATTCTGTTTTCAAAATGTAATTTACAAGAAAGTTTAGGGGAAATCACCACTCCCGGTTTATTAATTCGCATTGCTGTTCAGACCTTTTGAATAAAATAATTGTTGACATGTTGAACTTAAATATTAACACATCTAATTTAAAATTTAATTTTAAATTTTCGATATGCTCTATTTCATAGGTGTACATCTCCATTTAGCATACTAATGTAATGGCATTTATAAATTTACCCAGCCTTTTCTCACTTCTCACTAGTACTTGTATCTTTAGGCTTGTGGCTCCATCCAGAGTATTGGACGCAAGTAAAATACAGCCAAGCATACCGACCCTGAGGCTCAGTATCTATTTGTCCCTCGTTACAGCACATCTTTTTGACTTTTGTCTCCACACTATCAGGAAACCAGCATCCAGCATCACCAGACAGGTCTTTTTATAGAACTGACATAGCAAAATTAAACAAAAACGTTCATCCCAGAAATACTCAGAGACTGGAACTACTTAAAATACTTAAAATACCTAGCTCTACGTTTCCAAACACCACATAAACACTTCAACACACAGACCTTGACCTCGACATTCCCACAGAATGTCCCTCACTGTCCACACACCCTATTCACGAAATAAAAACCAACACTAAGCACATGAAAATAGTCCCTAATACAACAATAACTAACATTCACGACATAAAACTAAGTGAAACTACACACACCAAAACAAATTTTGCATAAATAATATCAAAATATAAACAAGACAAAGCAACTATAAACTATTTTAAACTCAAAATCATATCAGCGGCAAAAAAGCGGACTACTTAAATAAAAACCACAACAATCCTCAACAGGAACACTAAAAGCGACATTCACCATTTGTAATAAAATAATTAAATAACTCCCCAGCTCCTTACATTAATGTAGTTTTTTTATATTTTCAGGTGTACAGATAGACATGAATAGAGAATATTTTTACCACGGCAAGGATTTATTTTGTGCACAACTCCAGTGTACAGAAAACATAAAAGGAGACACTCAGATATCAGCTCTTGTCAACATGTCAGTCTATAGGATCAGTGAACCAGAGGGGAGGATTTTGGTGGCGTCTATTTCAGAATCAGATTCAAAGCTTCAAGATTACAAAAGGGCTGGTACAAGAGTAGATGGAAAAATATCGAAAACATTTTCTGAATTGGAAATCTTTTTCTCGAATCATTCAGATTGAATTGTTGGCATTTTTCTATGTGAAATACATTATGTGAATACAACAGGATCTGTGGATAGAACTGGGAAACAGACGGAGATTTTACAAAGAAAATCACGTGACACATTTCTAATGATGAATTTAAAAGCTAAAACTTCAGACTATGTTAAATCTGTTGACACAATGGCCGATTTTCTCAAATCGTTTGAAGACCCAGACAGACTGAAAGGTGCAGACATGACAATGTCATTACAGATGTCACATTCTGGTGGCGATAAGTTCAGCACAGACCAAAATTTTAATCCAACAGATAACAATTATAAACAGATAAGTTCATCTACCCTTGATGATAAAATGATGGATGATAAAATAAAGAATTTAACTCTTGATGTAAACGAAACTTTACATATTATGGAAAACAGACTCAGTTCAAAAATTGATTTGAATAAAAATAGTTTTGCTGTTTTAAACGAATCATTGCAAACAAAGTTAGCCAACACACAGAACCAAACAGAAGAACTCAGTATCAGATTAAATGAGATGAAAAATAAAATGAAGGAAGAGCATATTAATACAGCATTAAATTTGGTAGCCGGTCTCAACAAAACTCTACACGAATTTAAAGACGAGTACAGCCGCCACCGTTTGATTTTAAAATTTACAAAACAGGTAAATTATTCTTCAAAAAAGTGTCCGTTTCTTTGTTCTTGTGTTTACCTAGCTTGTTAGTTTAAACAGATTTGTTTTAATTGAAAGAAACAAGTAAGCAACTTTGTGAGCTATATTTAAATTTCAAACACATAAAAGTGTTTAAACAGAGAATAATGTTAAAATAAATTTTTCCGTATTTCAAATATGCATTTGCTTTGTATGTACTAATATATTACAATATACGACTAGGTAGGATGTAAAACATATTTTTCGAAGAAATGAAAAGACTGGATTTAAAATATTTAATTTATATCTGAGATTGTTTAAAAATCAGATATTAATTTCTCTATATCCAGTGTGTCAGGAACGACAACTCAAGTCTACCAGAACAAATGATACTCCAACTAAATGAAAACAAACTCGCCTTGTGTGATACCAAAACTGACGGTGGAGAATGGATTGTTATACAGGTAATGAAAGCTTTTATCATTTTAAAATCCATGTCAACTATTAGCTCCTAAAAGGGTAGAAAAAAAAATTAAAAGCTGATTTTATACTGCAGTTTTTAATTATAAACAGTCTAAGTTATGAAATTTAATAGCTGCAAACATTTAAATACTGATTTATGTGTTTCCTACCTTGATTGTTGAATTACTTGTAAAACGTTTACCATTAAGATACAGTGACCGGCAAATACCACTTTCTAGCTTTTCCTAGTAAAATCTTTAGAATTTATACTACATTGATAAGTCGATAAACGCTACCACATATGAAAGAAACCAAGGAAAGATTGTTTAACCGTAATAGTGACTTATCAAGTAATACCGATAATTTTTTGATTGCTTGTTTCATAACAAGTCTTAATACTGTCTTGACCTCCGCCGAAGCTCTGAGACTTACTTACCAAACCTTATGGGTTCGATCGAACCCAGGTTAAGAATAGCTGCTTTAAACTCTTTTGATTTTTTTCTATTCGTTTCGGTATTCTAAAGAGCATGGGCTTAGGCAACACTTCTTCATTTCACATGAATTTTATGAAGATAAAACCCTAATTATCCCAGCCATCCCAATATATATTTCAAACGATTTCCTTCATGAACAATAGTTTGTACCTCATTTTACCTAAATATACTATTTGTTCGAGTGCGTCATCAAAATCCATAATATGATATCTCATGATATGTTAAGTAAGTTTTCTGCTAAAATATGTGAACATCTGATTTTTTCCAAAGTTATTAGATTATTCTTGTGTGTGGACAGTTATTAGATTGGCTTATAAAAGCAAGTGTTTCCGTTATTTTTAAATTGCTTCCATTGTAATTACTTTCATATTTCTGTAATGTTTTAGTATGTAAAATAATTCTATTTGTCTGATTAACCTAAACAATTGTGTTTCATTTTATATTTTCTAGTATCTGCCATTATTTGTTATTTCCTTTTGACTAAGCTGTCAATACTTACAAATCTGCAAAACTATTTAATAGTGGGGATAAATAGAAAACATAAGTCTATTTTAAAATTTTAAAGTTGAGGTTGCAATTGTCAAACGTACTTAGATTAATTTAAATATTTTCGTGTTTTAACTTGTTTCAGAGACGTTTTAAGGGTGATGTAAATTTCAGCAGAAACTGGAGCGACTACAAAAATGGTTTTGGATCTTTGGATGGAGATTATTGGCTGGGAAATGACTGGATCTCAAACCTCACACAAAACGTAATTTGAAATTTCAATTTTAACTTAATTAAAGTTTGTCTTCTACAAATAGCATTCTACAAATATAACTAATAATAAACCGGGAGTGATCTCCTCTAAACTTTCTCAAATATTCTTATATGAAAAAAAAAGGAATGGCAACTCGGGATATAGACATCACTTTTAATCCAGTTTAAATACTTAAACTTTTTAAAATAGAATAAAATCTCGTAGAAAAAAGAATTGCACACCAAGTGAACGCTGTATTAAATGTGCAAAATAGTGCGGAATATTATTAGTACTTTACAAATTCCCATGCGTTTTTTTTTTGAGAAATCGGAAATAGCGAAAATTACTACTTCCGATTAACGGAAATTACTCAACATTTGATAGAAGGCAGAGAATTAGATATTTACTTATATGTGAAATTTCTTTTATCCATCTGAAATAGTACTCAAGTTATAGGCTTTTAAAAAAATTGAAAATAGAAAAAGTTCCACTTCCGGTTATCGGAAATTGCTCAAAAATGAAACGGATTTATGATTTTAATAAAATTCTTATATATGAAATTTCATCAACCTAGCTGTAACGGTTTTCAAGTTATCGTGTTTACGCACACACAGACATACGGACAGAATTGGATAATTCAGTTTTTCCAACTCTATTACACATAAAACGCCAAAATTTTTATACATCTTGATTTACAATTTTTGACCGATTTAAATATGTCCTCTATATCCTTGATGTGACGAAGGACTGAGGAGTAAAACGGTGAAAACTGTCCAAATTTAATGTGATTTTCGTGCACGATTACAAGACTTTCTCTATACTTCGTATATACGAGAAAGTAAAAAAGTAGTGTTAAATAACAGTTATACGTATTACATTTTTTTATGAATAACTGTTGTCGTAATGTCTTCTCTTCACTGCCATGTATGACACTTTCTCGGCCTTTCTTTCACCACTACCAGTCTATCACCCAGCATTCACTAAAGTGCATTGTTGACCAATTGCGCAAGTGAATCACCTGTAGTGCCATTTAAAAGAGTATTAATACAAAAATTCATAATTTACTATACTCAAACAGTACCTAACCCTTAAAGTACATTTAACGTTTCACTCGTAGAGGCCCACTGGGTGGATAAAATAGAGTTGATCAGTTTCTGTGTCATACATCATATAAACAAACAGCGTGAACAGTTCTATGATTAGCTTCTACTAATTTTCCTATTGACACAATACTTAAATTGCTAAGAAGTCTAATGTTTTGTAACAGACACGTTCATAAAATAATATATGATAATGTTGATTATTAAAGATGTAAACAGATTTGATAACCGATGGTAGGGAAAGAGAAATACTTAACATTAAAAGCCGAAAACTTGTAATATTTTTATAGAAAAACTGTAGATACAACTGTAAATAGATACCACTGTTTCTTAACTATACTAAATGATTTACAGTAGTAATCACTTTAAGCTTTATGCGGAACTTAATTATACATTTATAAATTATATGTTTACAGGGCTACAGTGAACTGAGGTTTGACATGAAATATAAAGGTAAATCCTACTACATGGTTTACAGTAATGTGACGGTAGGAAGTGAAGCAGATTTGTACAGGATAAAGTTTACATACAAGACAGGCAACGCTACAGACAACTTAAGTGAACACAATGGAATGGCTTTTTCTACTTTAGATAGAGACAATGATAGATGGTCTGATAACTGTGCTGAGAGATGGAAAGGCGGCTGGTGGTATAACGCATGTCATAATGTCGACATAAACGGTGTATGGGCGAGTAAAGCTGAGGGTGAAGGCATTATCTGGGCCGGTATAACAGGCTACAGAGATTCTCTGGAGCTTGTGGAGATGAAACTACGACGGCCGTGATCATAAAAGATAACACAAAAACAGAACCTTGTGTTATTACCGACTGATGCATGTCAAATTTAAATTATTTCGCCAAATGTACAAATACTGCTTACATGTATATAAATGTTATTTTATTTTTAATATAAAAACTATTGCTTAGTGTTTAAGTTGAAATGAAACAATAAAAAAACTGCTTTCCCTTAACTAATGACGTCTGTCTACGGCTGAATGAAAGTCTCTGTTGACTAGATGTTTGTTTCTGCAGAGATCCGTTGTGTATCGTATCAATGAATGTTTGATAAAATTGTAATTCTTAATTGGAAGAAAGTAATGATTTTCGTGAATTTAATAATAGTGACATTAAATAGTTATTACGTTTAGTGTAATGAACATAACAGAAATGATCAAAGAGAGGATCATTTATTTACACCACCAGTTCCCAAAAGTTTTTGGGTGGCAATTCTCCTTTATAAAAACAAAATGAACAGAGACGCCGATACAATTAAAATAAACATTATCGTATTATCTAACACAACAGTTTGAGCTAACATAGGAAAGTATAATTGGACTATGGAAATATAGAAGCTACTGAAAAAGCCTCTCGTTTTTTTAGAGAAGAAATAGAGGCAAAACGTTCTTAGAATATGCATCCTTGTGATAGGATAATATACGACTATCAACTTCTGAAGGTTTTTGAGAAATAGGAAAAAAAGAAAAACACCGGTCCCAGACATCGAAGGTCAATTAAAAATTTAAGTTATCTAGGGCTATAAGATATTGTACTTTATATTTGTTGCGTCTTTCTAAATGAAACAGTAATTAGTTCTTTCTTTGCCCCCCAAAAAATAAATTATTTCTTGCAGTTACTCGAAATCGTTTAAATGTTAAAAATTACCTGTATATACAATTTAATATTTATAATTGAAATTTCGTCTGCATAATTTAAAATACAATAAATACCACTGTTCGGTTAACGGATATCGCTCGAAAGTTTGTTAGAAACTTATTATTAGATTTAATACTCGTATTATAATCTCCATGCACCTAACTCATGTAGTGCTCAGATTACCGGGTTCTCAAGCACACACAAAAACACACAGACAGAAAAAAAGAAAAACCTAAAGATGAGATTACAAATTTAATAATTTCAGGTAAGTGAACATTTTGATTCCAGTTTTTACACAATACACAATTACAATACTATCTCTATACACTGTATACAAAACGAAAAAAAAACAATTTTAAATAAAATATCTCGCGCATCTTGGTCAAATAAGGTACTTTTATTTCCATGTATTTTTTTATGTATTAAAAAAATAAAACATTTTTTCTGTTGTATTTTTTTAAAACCTGTTACATTAAAAAAAATTAAATATTTAAAAATATGACTATGTTTTTTTTTAAAACAGTAAGTGATTATCTCACAATTATCAATGTTTATCGTTATACACCTCAGTAACTCAATTCACGTATGGTACAATATATTGAACAAACTGAAAATTTTAGTAAAAGAAGTTAGACACACTTTGTGACTTGCCGATCAATTTGACATATGAAATAGAGTTAAACTGTTTTTGTGACCACAGTACATAAAGCTATAATGTGTTCACCTTTACTTTCACGAACGAAAGTCGGGTACTTAACACATGTGGTTGGAGTCAAGGGCAATATACGGACTTTAGCCTATTTCCCGAACTCAAGACATTCGAGCTTCAGTACGTGCGCTCTACCGTCCTACCATACCGTCCCCTTGCAGTACTATCGACTCATTGATATTTTTTAAAACCTGCAATAATGTTTGTGTTTTATCATTCTCTTTGTATTTTCCAGTGTCGTTTAAATATTTCAAAACTTAATTCATTTTATGCTTCTTATTTCCATAAAACAATAAAAGCACGTTATAAAATAATGGTTTGTTTGAAATTGTGGCTTCTGTGTAGTCGTAAAACTTCTCTGTAGTCGTGTAGTCTCTTTGTAACTTTGTAGCGTCTGTGTTGTCTTGTAGTTTCAGCGTAGTCTTGTAACTTCCGTGTAGTCTTGTAACTTCCGTGTAGCCTTGTAACTTCCGTGTAGTCTTGTAACTTCCGTGTAGTCTTGTAACTTCCGTGTAGTCTTGTAACTTCCGTGTAGCCTTGTAACTTCCGTGTAGTCTTGTAACTTCCGTGTAGTCTTGTAACTTCTGTGTAGCCTTGTAACTTCCGTGTAGTCTTGTAACTTCCGTGTAGTCTTGTAACTTCCGTGTAGTCTTGTAACTTCTGTGTAGTATTGTAACTTCTGTATAATCTTGTACCTTCTGTGTACTCACGTGGCTTCTGTGTAGTCTTGTAGCTTCTGTGTAGTCTTGTAGCTTCTGAGTAGTCTTCTGGCTTCTGTGTAGTCGTGTAGTCTCCTTGTAGACTTATAACTTCTGTATAGACTTGCATCTTCTGTGTAGTCGCTGGGATATATCTTCTACTGCAAGGATTTTTGGAAATCTGTAAAGACAATTTGTTGACTTGACACTCCAAAAAACGTATACACCTTAATTTAACACACCGACTATTTATTCTTGCTTATGGGATACAAAGTGATTTTTAAAATTTATTTTACATTTTATCAAACAAGAAAAATCAAATCAAAATTTAAGAAATTTTAGACATCTAAATATTATCTCAACAATTTAGGCCTCTGAATAGCATTTACAACTAGTGCTGGAGTCTTTACCTGGTTTGGCCCTATCAGAGGGGAAACGACCTGTAAGCGGACGGGTGACCAGCGCTTGGCTGCCGCTATTTGGCCAGACAAACAATTCAAATAAAATACTGAAACTAGTCCGTAGACTGACCATCGCGGTCAGGCCAGAGCTGTGATTTATGACCGTGAGAAATCTAGAGTCCGGCCAACCAGACCGCTTTTGTGAGGCTGGGTAAAGTGACGTTCAGTAGTTTAGGAATTGAAAATATTTCAGACCAAAGGAGACTTTAATTAGAGGTCAAACGGTAGAAGGTAAGTAAAAGTAACGTTTCCTTTCAAACCCAACGATGTATGGTGAAGTAAAGTTCACTTATTTATGTGACCTCGGCATATGAAGGGAAAGTGTGGTCAGCACTGTGAGCAGCCGCCTTTACTTTCCCTAACGTGAGTTAGATACCCACCAGACCTGGGTGGACTCAGTTACAGTCTACTGACATGCACCCGAATCCGAACAGACTTACGGGTTAGCAGTCCAGCTCTCTACCGCTAGACCACTCCGTCCCTCTCGTGGACTCTGCTATTTGAGGTCAGTGGACGGACTGATCAAGACAGTACAGCTTTAGTAGACAGGGGCGTACCTCGTGAGCTGGGGGAGCCCATGGGATGTCTGTAGAGTTAGACTAGAATTTACCGTTAGGGACAAATAAGGTAGTTACATAAAGGTTTTTGTATTTTATTATTCTGCTTAATGTGTTAGATGTTGTGGATGTATTAATTATAGTTGTATTTTTTATCGTGGCAGTTAAGTGTAGAAAAAGTTGCTAATTGTGTTTATTTATTATTTGTTATTGTTCTTTTTTACGAATTTTCAACCTTGTTCGAAAGGAGAAGACAAAGGGGACGTAACAATATATAATATTATCTATACATTATTTTTTTTACATCCCTTTAATAAGGGAAGCATCTCAAATAAATTTTAATATAGAGAAATAAATAATTTTGTGTTTAAATGTGTTCATGGTATTCACCAGTCTATTATCAGCGCTACACTCAGGTATCCGCCATATTTTAAGTCTAGGGAAACTGCCTAAATGAACAACGAAGATACGAAATCAGATGACACAGCTTTCGACAGCCATATTGGAAAAGATGCGATTGCTTGGCTACAATGAGAGATATTTAAAAAAAAACGTTAGCAGTTTATTGAGAGATTATTTATTTAGTCGTGCGACTGATCTATGGGGTTGGGGCATTGAAATGGATAATTGATAAGTAATGTTGTAGTATATAATCAGTTTAAGTGTAAAGCTATTACCGTAAACAGCATAGGTTATGCACCTATGGGCAAAGTCCCGCTGTGGTCCAAGACCTAATGGTTAGAGCCCCTTTGGTCAAAGTACCTATAGTCAAAGCCGTTTATTTCTAACAGCTAGCTTTAGTGTTTTCAACTAAGGTTCATATTAAAACATGGATCTCTCAAAATGTTGTGTTAGTAATCAAAAATAGTCTTCTACATTTAATAAAATTGAAAAAAAAATCCAAATATTAAAATGTGTCATTTAGTAGGCCTACAGTATATATTGACTATTCTTGATAAACTGATTACTTTTAAGCAAATCAAACGGATGTATTCGTTACCGTTTTATTTTTAAGTTCTGCATGTTAAATGTTGTCAATATCGATCTCGATTCCTAAGCTTTTAAGGGGCATAACACGTACAATGAAAATGTTTTTCTTCACTTTATTGGTTGTCTCCCTGGTGTATTTATATTTTTTTTTGTTTTAATGGAACCCGATTTCAAATTAAAAAAATGTCAATTTTACTGCTTAGAAAATAGGTATACCAAAATTTGAACCTGCCAACTGATCAATTCTTTTACAAACATTTCAGAATCTGTTTTGTTTTAGGCAACAGTTTTATAAGTAAAATAAAATTTCAATAGTCTACCACCATTCCATATTTTCTTTGAGGCACCATTGAGGTGTATAATTAGTAGAATAGAATAGTTTACTGGCGTTAAAGGATAAACAAAAATTGATGCTAAGGTATCTGATACTCAACGGCCTATAATTAAATTAGGCCCTACAAGTTACAACAAACTACAAGAGGAGGATAAGTGTACTTTTAATAGAATTAACATATATTTCGTAATAATGGTATAATAATTACTCGAATTACAAAATTGTTGCAGTAAAAAAATGACTTAACTCAAATATAAAACCAAGAGCAAGTAGGAGTAGGTCAGCTGTAAGAGCAGACTATATGTGCATTTATTAGATGTAACAAATACTTGGCAATATTGGTATATTATAAATTACATGATTACAAAATAGTTACAGTAATTAAAATAGAATGAGTAAAATACAAAACCAAGAGCACGAGGGAGTAGGAGCTGTTATGATAGATTATAAATATCTATCTCCCCCCTTCTTGCTACCCCACAGGTAACGGTACACACCTGGACCTGAGTCCAGCGGTATTGTAAGGCTGACCGGGCCTCGACCTCAGACTGCGGTCGTGAGGGCGGAGCCTGAGTCATGTGACCTGTAGGGTAGGGACGCTACAGTCCGGTCACTCTACCTTCTCCCCTCTTCGGAGGTACACGTTTATTTTGGTGCTTAGGCACTAGCCATTATTACATTATAATTATTTTGGTGCTACGGCACTTGTTCTCCACGGAGAAATTAAACGTACGTTTGGCAACGTGTGTAGAGGATTGTGTGGCTTCTTTGGAACGTAATTAACACTTACTTTTATTAGCTGTAATGTTATAATATTAATTAATAAGTATGGAGTGAGAATAAAACAATGTATGAATGAAAATCATATTTGTAAGTAATGTTTATTGTAGGCCTTTTGGAAGGCTAATGTAAATGTATTATCTTGGTAACAGTTGTAAACTTGTATGTGTCTGAATGAATGTGTATATCACACATATGTTAGGAAGTTTGTCACATGTATTTTACAGCCGGCCAGCTTGGGGCTAAAACTTAGTACAGAGGTCTGTGTGTGAGGAAGTGTGACCACGCCGCCCTGAAGACCAGTCGCCCCTTCCAGGCTACGTTAAATTGTATCATTATTCCTATGCCAATAATTAATGTATTAATAAAAGTTAAAGGATTGTGAAACTGAGTTAATTACTCAATCATAATTTTAACCCTTTTCACTGAGCCAAATATCGGCAATCATTAATAAACGCAATATTACTATTAAGGGACCTCTTGTCCAACGAGACAAACCCTAGACTAAACAGGTCATTCTGTAGCTGCGGCTATATTTATTTATGTGCGGTATGACTCGCTAGAGCATATTTGCCACACTCCGCGTAGGAAAGCCACGAAGAAGAGAAAATATTTTGGTTGCATCCCCTTTCATGCATCAATGTTGCGTTGAGTCACGTGGACAATCTAGACACTAGAGAATAACTTGGTTGGGGGAGGGTGGAGAGGATAGGAAGGTATGTAGCTGGCTGGTAAACAAGATGGCGGTACTTTATAGAATGGCACGCAGTTTTTATGAGATAAACAAAAAATTATCCATATCATATGGAAAGGATGTTTTTAAAATAAATCCCAAGATTTAAAATAGTCAGCAAGCCCATGCTGAGATGTGCTTAAAATAGAATGTCTATCCCAGTCAGTTATTTTTATCAACTATGTAAACAGGTTTGAAGAATACACGATGATAACCTGTACATTTAAACCCCACATTCCATAAAAATTGTTTCCCTGTGTTCATGCGATCGATGTGAATATCTGTTTTCAACTTTACCTGCTCTATTTTCGTCTGAATTAATATCTGTTTTTTCGGTTTACATGCTCATTTTTTTGCGACCGTTAATTTCGTCATCACATTCATCACTTTTTATCTAGTCTAGAGTATTTTCGTCGCATCATTTTCTCATGGAAATTCTAACTCAATTTAGAAGCAGATTTTTTTTTTGTGTGTAGCCGAAAAGTTTTGGCAAAGAAGTCAAAGAAATAAAAAACGTCACTTGAGTAGATAAACGTAGGAAAGTGCACTAGAACTTGGCACATTGCTGTCTTAATAATTTGGAAAAGAAATCTCAATTTAGAAAATCAATTTGATTTACCCTCTCTTAACGTCAGTTAGATAAAAATGCAAAAAGGATACCTGGATATTCCTATTTAAACCAGCCCGCATTTCTGTTTCGTTAGTTGAGATTCACGTCGATAGAGTAAAGTTTTGTGTTTTGGTGACTTCTTAATTTTTTAATCAATAAAACATCACTGTCACAATGATATTCCCTGTGGTGTACATGTTCCTCTCAATAAATATTATTTCAAGTACAGGTAAGACTTTTTATCTGATATAATTGTAAGATTTTCAAATGATTTAATCTATTAGTAAAATTGTTTAATTATAATCAATTTTTTAGTTATTGGTTTTAATTTCCCAATAATTTCAAAAAAGTTCGTGTCGGAAAAAGTTATTAGAACTAAAACGCAATTTAAAAAATAATGTGTTTATTTCATATAAGCTGTACCGAAAAAAGTGTTTTTGTTTAAACGTAGTTTTAAAGAAAATTGTCATAATAAAAACAATCTACTTACGTAAAACCAGTGACAAATGATTTTCATGAATTTCTTTTCGCGTGTTGAATATTTTACGTTTTCAAATGACAAAATACAAATTATTTGGCACATATAATCGGATCAAACCACTACATAATCTTCCCAGATATTAATAACCCACCTGATACCAATATCCGTTTTAGATACCAATAACCCTTTCATATACCAATAACCCTTTCAGATACCAATAATCCTTTCTCGATACCAATAAACTTTGCAACCGTTACTTCAAATAATTTAAGCTACGTAAGAGGCATAAAGCTTCACTAGACTCAAGGTTCTTGTGCCTCTAACTGTTCCCTGTAAAAGCCCTATTTAATCCTGTCTCTCATTTCCTGATCCTGATATTTCTGGTCAACTTTTTGCTCTTTGGGTTCAATATGAGAATCTTTCGACTGAGATCGGATGCTGGATCCATATAAAAATCTATAGGCTGATGATAGATGTTATACTCCTTAAAGTGCTTACAGTATATCCCACTTTTAAAAATCTGTTTAATTTAAACAGCTTGGTGGTCAAACCGCCCGTCCAGATCTTAATTTAAGGAGGTAAATGGCATTCCAACTATCTACTTCTGTTCTACAATCGTGCATTTAGGAATTTTGTACATGTCCGTGTGCTTCTGGCAATAGATCTTCCGGTCAAAGCTCTAAAAATATGTTTAGCTTTATCATAGTGTTTGAAATTCTTCCATTCATGATAGCCATAATTCAATGATAAAAAGCTTATCTAGTCTAGCCATCAGCAAGACATAGACTGCATTCCACTTTAATTTATTTTCTTCAATTCTTATTTACCAGTCATCGAATTATATTATTTTTGTAGCAGCGGCAAGCGATGGCAAGAAATATATTTCAGCTAAGACGGCCTTTAAGCAAATTCAAATTATTTTAAGTAATTGACTCTAAGAAATGGGCACGTGTTTTGTTTATTTCCAGGTCTAAAGATTGACATGAACAGAGAATATTTTTACCATGGCAGGGATTTATTTTGTGCACAACTCCAGTGTACAGAAAACATAAGAGAAGACACTCAGATATCAGCTCTTGTCAACATGTCAGTCTATAGGATCAGTGAACCCGAGGGGCAGATTTTGGTGGCGTCTTTTTCAGAATCAGATTCAAAGCTTCAAGATTATAAAATGACTGGAACAAGAGTAGATGGGAAAATATCGAAAACATTTTCAGAATTGGAAGTTTTTTTAGCAAATAGTTCAGACTGCAATGATGGCATTTTCCTATGTGAAATACATTATGTAAATACAACAGGATCTATTGATAGAATTGAGAAACATACGGAGAGTTTTCCAAGAAAATCAAGTGCCACATTTCTAATGATGAATTTGAAAGCTAAAACTTCTAACTATGTTAAATCTGTTGACACCATGGCTGATTTTCTCAAATCTTTTGAAGACCCAGGCAGACTGAAAGGTGCAGACATGACAATGTCATTACAGATGTCACATTTTGGTGGCGATAAGTTCAGCACAGATAAAAGTTTTGGTCAAACAGATGCAGATTTAAGTAACAGTTATAAACAGATCAGTTCTTCTACACTCGAGGACATGATGGGTGATAGGATAAGGAATTTAACTCTTGATGTGAACAAAACATTACAGATGATGAGTTTGAAGACAGAGTTAAATAAAAATAGTTTGGCTAATTTAAACGAATCAATGCAAACAATGTTAGCCAACACCCAGAACCAAACAGAACAAATTATTATAAGATTCAATGAGCTGGAAACGAAAATAGAGAAAACTATCACACAAGAGAATATCAATACAACATTAAATTTGGTAGCCGGTCTCAACAAAACTCTACAAGAATTGCAAGACCAGTACAACCGCGAAGCATTGTTTACAAAACAGGTAAATTATTCTTCAGGAAAGTTTACGTTATATTTTGTTCTTGTGTTGATCTTGCATTTTAGGTTAAACCATTTTGTCAATTGAAAGAAGCAAGAGTACTACTGTACGAACTGAGCTTTCAGTTAACACACTTAAACGTTTTCAATAGAAAAAAAATCAATAAATTAAATTATTCCCATTGAAAAATGCACAGGTTTCGTATATACTATTATTAAGCTTTATACTTCTAGGCCGGATGCTTTACGTATTTTTAATTATTTTTTTTACCAATTGAAAAGTGTACATTTATTTGCCAACATATTAAAACAAAATATTAATGTCTCTATATCCAGTGTGTTAGGAACGAAAAATTAAGTCTACCAGAACAAATGATAGTCCAACTAAATGAAAACAAACTTGCCTTGTGTGATACCAAAACAGACGGTGGTGGGTGGATTGTTATACAGGTAATGAAAGCTTTTATCATTTTATAATCCATGTCAACTATTAGCTCCTAAAAGGGTAGAAGAAAAATTTTAAGCTGATTTTATACTGCAGTTTTTAATTATAAACAGTCTAAGTTATGAAATTTAATGGCTAAAAACATTTACATACTGATTTATGTGTTTCCTACCTTGATTGTTGAATTACTTGTAAAACTTTTACCATTAAGATACAGTGACCGGCAAATACCACTTTCCAGCTTTTCCAAGTAAACTCTTTATAATTTATACTACATTTGTGAGTCGATAAACGTTACCAAATATAAAAGGACCCAGGGAAAGATTGTTTAACCGTAAAAAAAGTTAGTGACTTATCAATTATTACCGATGAGTTTTTGATTGCTTGTTTCATAACAAGTCTTAATACTGCAATTTTCATAAAGTTAAGGCAACTAAACCTACAAAACGATGTAAAAAAAAGTACAACACGACGACTGCTAATGATTTGTAATCCACTATTATTGAAATTGTTCTGAAAACACGACCAAAAGTACACCAAATAAACTTGCATCTTTTGCAAACTACACTGTAAAGCAGTGGTTCTTAACCTTTTCGCGGTACCGAACACTACCAGTTTTTTACTTTACCGAACCCTTCTAAAAAATGTTATCGGCCACATTGACAAAAGCTGATCGTATAAACAGTCTTAGTTATGAAATGACTCCCATTAGCCAGACAGGCCTCAGTGTAGCAAACTCCGACACATGGTGGTAATAGCAAGTCGTTTAGTGTCGGTTTGATCGCTACACGTCGGTCGCTTCTCCGTCGGCTCTCACCGGGCTTTCCTTCCCCAGCCAGCAGACGCAGGACGTCGTTCCATCGTGTGGTACCCAGCTTGATCGTGGGGGGCGTTCGGCCAGATCAAAAGCCTCTAGCTGCAGTTAGCTACTATTAGCCATTCCGCACCCTTAGGGGGGTCATAAGCTCAGTCAGACTAATGGCACACTTCCGAAGCCACTAGAAGGCCGCAGCTTAAAGTCAAAATATCTGGTTAGGGTTTGGTTCCCGGCAGTCTTGCACCTCACCTTCCCCACGCTATAATGTAGGGGAATTGGGAGTCCGACATACCAGGCTCTTCGCAACCCTTCTAAAAAATGTGATCGGCCACATTGACAAAAGCTGATCGTGAATGAGTCGGGTGTGTGCCTTGACCTCTACCGAAGCTCTGGGACTTACACAACCTCATAGGTTCGATCGAACCCAGGTTAAAAATAGCTGCTTTAAACTCTTTTGATTTTTTTCTATTCGTTTAGGTTTCCTAAGGAACATGGGCTTAGGCCACATTTCTTCATTTCACTTGATTTTTATGAAGATAAAACCCTAATAATCCCAGCCCTCCCAATCTATATTTCAAACGATTTCCTCCATGAACAATAGTTTGTACCTCATTTTACCTAAATATACTATTTGTTCGGGTGCGTCATCTAAATCCATAATATGATCACTCATGATACGTTAAGTAAGTTTTCTGCTAAAACACGTAAACAACTGTTTTTTTTTAGTTATTAGATTATTCTTGAGTATAGACATTTATTAGATTGGCTTATAAAGCAAGTGTTTCCGTTATTTTAAAATTGCTTTCATTGTATATACTTTCATATTTCTGTAATATTTTAGTATGTCGTATAATTCTTTTTGTCTCATCTAACTACACAATTGTGTTTCACTTTATATTTTTCTAGTATCTGCCATTATTTGCTATTTCCTTTTGACAAAGCTGTCAATACTTACGAATTGGTAAAACTATGCAATAGTGGGGATAAATAGAAAGATATGTCTATTTTAAAATTTTAAAGTTCAGGTTGCAATTTTCAAACAATCTTAGATTAATATAACACATTTTCGTGTTTTAATATTGTTTCAGAGACGTGTAAAAGGTGACGTAGATTTCATTAGAAACTGGAGCGACTACAAAAATGGTTTTGGATCTTTGAATGGAGATTATTGGCTGGGAAATGACTGGATCTCAAACCTAACACAAAACGTACTTTTAAATTTCAGTTTTAACTTAATTAAAGTATGTCTTCTACAAATAGCATTCTACAAATATAACAAATAAAAAGTAGTGTTAAATAACAGTTATACGTATTACATTCTTTTATTAATAACTGTTGTCGTAATGTCTTCTCTTCATTGCCAAATATGACACTTTCTCGGCCTGGCTTTCACACCTATCACCCAGCTTTCACTAAGTTGTATAATTGACCAAAAGCTGAGATATTACACAAGGGAATGGCTAGTAGTGCCATTTAAAAGAGTATTAATGCAAAAATTCACAATTTACTATACTAAAACAGTACCTAACCTGTGAAGTAAATTTAACTATTCATCTGTAGAGGCCAACAGTTCGGATAAATAGAGTTTATCAGATTATGTGTCATACAGCATATAAACAAACAGCGTGAACAGTTCTATGATTAACTACTATTACTTTTGCTATTGACACATTACTTGAATTATTAAGAAGTTTAATGTTTTGTAACAGATCATAAAATAATATATGATAATGTTGAATATTAAAGATGTAAAAATATCTGATTACCGATGGTCGAAAAAAAGAAATACTTAACATTAAAAGCCGAAAACCGGTTGTGATATTGTTATAGATAGACACAACTATAAATAGATACAACTGTTTATTAACTATACTAAATGATTTACAGTGGTAATCACTTTAATAAGCTTTATGCCGAACTTAATTATACATTTATAAATTATATATTTACAGGGCTACAGTGAACTGAGGTTTGACATGAAATATAAAGGTACATCCTACTACATGGTGTACAGTAATGTGACGGTGGGAAGTGAAGCAGAAATGTATAGGATAAAGTTTACGTTCAAGTCTGGCAACGCTACAGACAACTTTACTTGGCACAACGGAATGGCTTTTTCTACTGTAGATAAAGACAATGATGGATATTCTGGAAACTGTGCTGAAAATTTAAAGAGCGGCTGGTGGTATAACGCATGTCATTATGTGAACGTAAACGGTGTATGGGCGAGTAAAACTCCTGGTAAAGGCATTAACTGGAAAAGTATAACAGACAACACAGACTCTCTGGAACAAGTTGTGATCAAACTTCGACGGCCGTGATCATAAAAAAAAAAATAACAGGAAAACAGAACCGTGTATAAACACAGACTGGAGCATAATAAATTAAAAAACTATTTCGACGACTTTTTAAACACTGCTTTACATTGTGTAGATATAACTTTTTTTCAAAAAAACTATTGCTTAGTGTTTAGGTTGAAATTAAACAAACAACAAAGCTGCTTTCCCTTAATTAATGACGCTCTATCGACTGCTAACTGAAATTCTCTTTTTACTAGATGTTTGTTTCTTTACAGATAGGCTGGGTATCGAATCAATGCATGTTTGATAAAATTGTAAATAAATTTCGAAATGTTAATATAACTACAGTTGTTCTACTTTTGTTTGTAAACTGTTTTGTTGTACCAGTTTTAAGTAAATATTAAGGAAATGGGAGAGAACATTTCTGATATTTTCCACACTTATTGCAAATACTGTCAAGACCAATAGTAATAAAGATAATATTTGATTGTTCATTAGAAAAAAATTAAATAATTGTTGTTTAATTAAATAGTTGTTAATTTTAAAATAAAAATTTCCTTTATAGTAACAAACAGGACCGAAATAATCAAAAAGAGGATAAATTATTTATAACTGAGGATCCCAAACGTTTTGGTATGGCGATCCTCCGTGCTAAAAACAATATGAACAGTGACGCCGATACAATTAAAATAAAATATTTCTTATTACCTCACACATCCGTATGAACTGAGCTGTTAAGAAATAAGGCTACAGAAATACATAAGCTTGTGCCAAATTCTCGTGTTTATCGAGAAAACATGCAGGCGAAATGTTCGTAGAATATGCTGCCATATGTTAATGTAATATAAAATTACTAAATTCTGAAGGATTTTGAGAAATTTGAAATAGACAAAAATACCTCTCCCAGACATCGGAAATCATTTAATAATTAAGCTAAGTATAAAATATGTACTATTATAATTACTACACAACATTAACAAGAAAACTTGCACTCTACTATCACATGGTTCGGCAATATACAAACTCGTGTAAATAGTTACACATCGACCGTATAATTTGCTATATAAAGTGCAGGTAAACTTGGATAGGGAATGGAGAAAAAAACTCTATCCATTTCTGAATTTTTGGAGTAGGCCTGTAAGAGAATTGTAGGTTCTTAAGAAGGGAGATAAACCTACTCATTTACAGTTCACCGATCTGACAGGTAGTAAACTAGTGTTGTGATCTAGCGCAGGGGTCTCCAAACTTTTCAGTCCGAGGGCCGCATTAACTATCGAATTTCAGTTCGGGGGCCAGTTTTTTCCAGGCATGTCTTTGATTTTTCTGGGCAAAGTTCCATCAGCTATCACCAACAAACGATTTTTCCTTGGACAAAAAGATCTCCGCGGGCCGGATGAGAGGACTTCGAGGGCCGCATCCGGCCCGCGGGCCGTAGTTTGGAGACCCCTGATCTAGCGGAACGAAAGGTTCTCCTGGTGTAATTATTAAAAATTGTTCTCACGACTAAAATCGATGTTTTGTGAGAATTTGTTTTAGTGTTGTTTTTTGTCAGCAATCGTTGGATAGAGCTCTTGAACAGTTAAAAATACTTGGATAATATTTAAGATATAAGATATCAATCATCCGAAAAGCTTTTTGTCTTCTGTCTTTAATATTTAATGTCTATAACCCTTGAAGTATTTGAACCATGTTAAATTAGTTTGATAGAGACAAAATGGTCATTAACCCTCAAAGTTATTTAATGATTTTTGACCTAAGAATATTGTATTTAAAAGAAGTGAAAATATATTTTTTGTTGCGAGCTTTATTATATATGTTACCATAATAGTCTAGCAAGTCTAAAAACATTTCTAATGCACCAGTAATTTTGTATTTCATGTTATAGGATCGGCCTTGGAAAACTGAGTATTGCTCATACTGATCGATAAAAAACCTATGGCATTTTTATAACATTACAAAATTCTAGTTACCAAAATGTATAAATAAAATATACGAGCCGACCCGCGGCGAATCATACGCCGCTTTTTAGTTGTTTTATCTTTTACTTTTCAGTAATTCATATTGTGAATTCGACAATACCAATGCTGCCGCTGAATATATTTGATTTAAACACTATCAGTAGCTCGTTAAGGACGATAACCCCCCCCCCACTCCCTCCTTTCCCCAACCCCTTCCCCCCGTGTAAGCAGCTTCCACTTAGTTACCTCCCCTAAGTTTAAAATCGTATCAAACTAAATTATCTGCCCCTAATAGCCGTCAATAAACACGGCTCTACGATTGAAAACATTAGCGTGAACCCCAGCTCTCCAGACCGTGTAGGGGTGGGGGTGGTACGGAGCGCGCTTACAGATTGGTGTTTTCTAAGATCTCCAAGAAGATATATATATATTTATATATATATATATATATATATATATATATATATATATATATATATATATATATATATATATATATATATTTAGGCTATATATATGTGCACTTGAGCGATGGCACGTCTGTGCAGATTATGTGGAAATATAATAAACATGTAAGTGTTATGGATATGTTTTGTGCATATGTTTATGTGCGCATATGAGTTGGTACGTGTGTTATAGCAACATTTTCAGCGATATTGGTTTCCAATATCTCATTTTTAAGTGTGAATGAGTTCTAATTCATCAGTTGTTTTTTCAAACCATGAAGGTAATGATTACGTTAAATTTTTAAACAACTGAAACATTTCAAAAAGCTTTAAAAGGTTTGACGCTTAACTGGACAGAACCAAGCTTGCAAGCATATTGTCTTTGATCGACGGTATCGATTAAGTGTTTTATATTATCGTCTATGTTAGGTTGTTAGGTTATTAAGCATTCTGTCATGTGAATTTAAACAAGGCAACAGCTAGTGTCACTCAATGTTTAGCGTTTGTTAAGGTCATAAAGTATCTGACAGCGTATTCGGATAGCTTGAAAGCTCTTGGTATCAGAGTAACTCAGCTATTTAACGTTTCGCATTACTTGTTATGAATTTTAGACAGGTAAGTCTCAATAGCCTTTGTATAGTAACACAATTTAAAAGTTTATAAGAACTCATGTACTATGGATTAATTTAAAAAGATGTAATGTAATGGCTAGTTAATAATTTTTAAATTAAAGTAGCCATTTCGACTTTTTAAAAACAGACCAGCACTTACTCTGCTAAACATTCTATACAAGTTAGTGATTTCAATAGAAAAGATTAGCTTATATATTGGTTTTCAATGTACATATTATTGATTTTTTATAATGCTCTTTTAGACAAATTTATCAACAACGAAAATGATTGAACTTTGGTCGATCATATGTGCTATTGTTTTAACAGGTAAGATTGTTTAGGTAACGGCAATATTTAATTATATATAATTGACTGGAAACATAATAGGTACAATGATATAGAAAGAGTTAGTTTTAGGGTTAGGATAAGAATATGTTAAAGAATATAGATGGATTAAGTTTATACTACATTGCAAATTTTTAATAAATAGAATCGGTAATGATCACACAAAAAAAACGAAAGGGGTGGCGCATTACCAATGGGGCTATTGAATATGAATTCATTCATTTTGAGAATAATTGAGACGTGGGTATGTATTAAGCCGAGGCGATGGTTAAAAAACAGGAAGTAATGTCCTAGACTTCTTAAAATTTAACTTATATAAATAAGTGATTTCCGTTTGAAAATTTATTTTTGTACTTTTAAATCGTATTCATTGTTTGCTAAATGCTGGTTGGAGAATATAGTTACAATGTTTTTATTTGTTTACAATATTTTAAAATTTTTTACAGAACTTTTAGCTCAAACTCTCACATTCACACGTGTTAACCCAGTCAACTTTAATGTTGTCCCTAATGTCCCGAGCACCACCGCCAACTCTCTTCTCCAATGCGCTATACACGTCTTTAAAGAAACCCCGTGCTTCAAGTATTTTTTCTACGACTCACTGACCAAGTCCTGCTCTACTGGGGAAGTCATGCCCTCCCTCAATATTCCCGCCCCACCCCAGTCAACCTACGACACCATCTATCAACTTGACAACCAAGTCCATCTACATCCCTTAAGTGATCCAACAACAATGTTGGTGGCTGATTCTACAGAAGTAAATTACACCCAAGCCGTAGGTATCTGTGCCAACAATTGCGCTCATTTGGCCATGTTCGATACTTTAGACAAGTTCAGTGCTTTGGTCGACATCGGTACATTCTACTGGGTAGGCTGTGCTGACTTTGATGAGGATGATCAGTTTCATTGGACATATGATGGTTCAGAAGTGCCCAGTGATTTCCTAAACGAAAATGTTGACTCTGAACAAAATGAGTTGTCCACGACAGGTGTAGGAAACTGCTGCGCCTACTGCCCGAATCACAAGAAACTTCACATCCGTTTGTGTAGTGAAATCAATCTCTACATTTGTGAAATTTTCAATAATTAAATATTTGATGTTCAATGAACATAATTCATAATCTAAAAAAAACACTACAAAATTAAATAAGATCGCGTTGCTATGAATCTGTGAATTTATACTAGACGTTTTCCCTGCGATTTTTACTGTTGTTTGAAACACAAAATATTTGAATAAAGTGGTAAGCACTAAAATTTTTTGTCTAACATTGTCTTGGCATTTTTCTACATTTTAATCAAGTAAATTGCAATTATGTTTTTGTATTTTTTTTATAAATAATAAACATCTGTGTTGTTATATTTAAAATATAAGTTACTGATTGTATTTAAATAGTTTAATATATATATATATATATATATATATATATATATATATATATATATATATATATATATATATATATATATATAAACATATATATTTATATTTTTTAGAAGTGAGATACTATCTCAAGTTTATCTTACACTTGATGTCATTCAACCTTCCTAAAATCTATATGACTCTGTAAAAAATATGTGTACTGCACAATATATAGCTAGTAACTTGCATATATTGTTTCCGAGAGCTACTTTTATCTGGTTTTTTAAACGTTTTGTGTTGAAAGTTTAGAATACCAAGATAACATATATTTTTATAATGAATGTCGGTTATCTGGATTTCAATATTAGACTGCATGCACTTCAAAATTTCTTTTTTCGGTTTTTCGTTGGATAATAATTACATTCATTGTTTTACATAGTTTCTAACTAGAAAATTCAGAGTTCGTACCCTTGGGCAGATGATTCTCGTCAGCTCGAGGTGAGGGTGGGGGGCGGGTCAGAAACTCAAAAATTAAACAGGAGTTAAGCCCCCTTTAGATGATTTGTTTACCAGCTCTGGGTTAGTTTCTGCAGATCATGTAATACAGATTAATCCAGGGATACAGGTAACATCCTGTTCATTGGATCCATCGGCTCTGTGGAGAGAGAGGGCCTTATACATGGAACATCTGGCTTTTTTCAACTTAGGGCCAAGGCTTTGTGCTTGGATTTCCAATGCACACTTACCCAATAGTCTATTATATTTGATCTGAAAAGCATTTTATACAGTTGTTTTTTTTTTTCTTAGAAGCTACATTTTTGCTATTGACCTGCATTTTTTAAAAAAAATTTTCGTTAAATCTTGAATACTTGCAATAATGTTGTGTTTTACCTTTTTGCATTTTTCCCGTGTCGTTTTAAATTTTTAAACTTAACTTACATTAAATTTCTAATTGTTCTATTTCCATTAAAAATTAAAAGCACTTTATAAAATAATGATTTGTTTAAAATTGTGACTTCTGTATAGAGTTGCGGTTTCTGTCTAGTCGCGTTGACGAAACTTCTACAGCAAGGAGTATTAGAAAGCATAATGACAAGTTGTTGACTTGATATTCCGAAAAATGTATACACCTAAATGTACCACACAGACTTCTTCTTCTTCGTTCTTAATTATTAGTGTTGAGGGGGATCGAGATTTATCTGCCAGTGGGGTTGAACTCGAGACTGTTCGAATTTATCAACCATGAGCTTTTTGCCGACTCGACCACGCCTCCAACACAATTAAGCGTTACGTGTCAACTGATTATGCGCCATTGAGGCCATTGACTCTGATTTCAGCCTGCTTTTCTTTTTGGATTTGCTTCCATAGCCTTTGTCCAACCAAGAACAAACTGCAAGGCAGCAGTTGTTTAATTTTGGAGTTGTCTCTCCTAGAAGAGTGGCTGTCCCCAGCTAACGAGCCTCATCTGCCCGAGGGTTCGAACTCGAGACTTTTTCGGTTTAGCAACCTTGAGCTTTACCGACTCGACCACGCCGACCCCTCCACACAGACTATTTATTGATTCTTGTTTATGGAAAAAACCTGATTTTTAAATTAATTTTACATTTTATCAAACAATAAAAATGAAATCAAAATTTCTAAATATTACCACAACAAGAGAGGCTTCTGAATAGCAGTAACCACTAGTACTATATTCAATATTTGTATTCATTTCAATACGACCATACTATCTCCAAAGTTTCACTTGGCGTTGTTTTTTAACACTATAATATGTACTATTATATATATTTTAATTTTTACGAGTTGAACCGTGCCGTAATCAAACGTCGATATTAGTTGTTTTATTTTCTACTGTTCAGTAATTCATAATTTGTGAATTCGACACTACTAATGCTGCGACCATTAACTAATGACGTCATCTGTCAAGTTTAGAATAAAAAGAAATGAACTATTTCATTCAAATTTGATTTAGATCTACGTACCCTATGAAATGTAAACAATACAATTTTTCCGACCTAAACTTATAAAATTTATTTTATCTATTTGGATTCTAGATCTAGAGATTCTAGATCTAGACTAGATCTAAATATACGCAAAAACTAGACGTAAACGCTAAGTCGCTAAGATCTAGATTTAGACTCTATCTACTCTAGAATCTATTCTAAAAAAAAAATTTCAATATTAAACTATTACAGGCCTTAATTTTTTTAATAGAAATCTTTGTTTGTTTAGCTATGGAGCTGGTTAATTTGGGATAAACAAAATTGAAAGAATAGGCATATTCGCGTAAGTAAGTTTTTTAAAAATTCGTATTTCATTTTCCTTATATTATAAAGTGCCTAAATAGCTGAGATGATAGTGTACGTAATACAACGCAGGTGGTGCGGGATCGCGACACACCAAGTCAAACTTATTTTTATATTTTTATATGTGAATCTTCCGATTTTAGACTATAAAGAAAGAAACTACTTCATTCAAATTTGATTTAGATCTAGATCTATAGATCTACCCACCAAGACGTATGCTAAGAATTATTTACAATTTTATCGGTCAAACTAATACAAATTACTTAAAAACAACATAATCAAAATTGAATAGCCAGATTTTTAACGGAATCATTTAAGTCACTTAATGAGTGTGTGCCTGTGTTATGTTAAATGTGTCGGATTGTTAGCTTATTAGTTATTTCTTTGCCTTGTCACTAATATCGTTCAGCGTGTACTAAAGCACATTGCGTTTTGACCAATAACTATTTAATAAATTATTTTTCTCAAACAAGTACAACATTTAAAAAATATATAGGCCTGTAATTCACGTGTAACGGGTACCTATGGCTAGTAATTTTATAAATAAAACACATAACTATTATTTATACGCATAAATACATATATGAAAATATGTATTTGCTTGTGCGTTTGGCGCATATGTTTATTTTGTATGTTCATTTAATAACCTATACATGTTTGTATATCTGTTTGTTCATGTGTATATGTATACGTCCACACGTGAGTTGGTACGTCTGTGATAGTATAAGTTTCAGGGCTATTGGTTTTCGATATCCCTTTGTTTGTCTGCGAATGAAATCTAATTGATCCCTTGTACAAAGTTTAAAGGCATGTTCACATTAAATTTTCAAAACTTTGAAATATTTCACACAACATTAAAAGGTTTGACGCTTAACTGGACAGCACCAATCGAAAGTATCGATTTAGTGTTATTACGTACCTCAACCACTGGCAAAGATAACGCAATACCAGGATTCGTTTTGGATGGTTTTAGACTAATGGCTTACGAAACTAAAAGATTACCAGACAAAAAAACTCTCCGTGGACTCGAATATAATGTCTAGGATAAAAACACACACGTAGACCTTCTGTAACTAGCAATACTTTTAATCAATCTACAACCTTCTAATATGTAAACAAGCTTAAATAATAAGTAGGTATGTAAAAACAAGAGAAATATACAAATAAAGAAAGACCCAAATTAAAAGTTAAAGAATAACACACTGAACCCACTAACACTGGATAATGTACCTAAGTAATCAACACAACCTACACGTTATTCAAATGAGACACAGAAAAATACTGAATACACTGGTATATAGAGATAATTACTGTTTAAACTAGAAAATACAACATGGCGTCGTACATGGCTCTCTTTCCTGTGGATATCTAGTGGGCTGCCTCGTGTGTGGAATATTCCTGCTTTATATATATTACTCTGAAATTCTGGGATGTCAACCTCAATGTTAAGGACCATTAAGGGAAGAAGCCAACGTACCAGCCACATGGACTCAGTAGTAAATACTATCACATGAGCGTGATGGAAAATTTCTTTAGTCTGAACAACAGACCATTTAGGGCCAACTTAAAAATCTTAAATTAAACAATTTAAAAAGGAAGATCTTGATAGGTCACTTCCCCCTCATTTTAAAGAGGCAGATTTGTGATAAATGTCCTAAAAAAGTAATTGGCCAAGTTCTTAAACAACAGAATGTCCATATTTTAAAACAGTAGGTTGGCCATGTCCTAAAACAGTAGTTTGGCCATGTCCTAAAACAGCAGGTTGGCCATGTCATAAAATAGCAGAATGTAAATATCTTAAAACAGGTCGTTGGCCATGTGCTAAAACAGTAGGTTGGCTATGGCCTAAAACAAAAGGATGGCCATCTTTTGAGAAAGCATAATGTCAATATCCTAAAACAGTAGGTTGGCCATGTGCTAAAGCAGTAGGTTAGCCATGTCCTAAAACAGCAGAATGTCCATATCCTTAAATAGTAGGTTGGCCAATTCCTAAAACAGTAGGTTGGCCATGTCATAAAACAGTAGGTTGGCCATGTGCTAAAACAGTAGGTTGACCATGCGCTAAAACAGTAGATTGGCCATGTCCTAAAACAGCAGAAAGTCCATATCTTAAAACAGTAGGTTGGCCATAAGCTAAAACAGTAGGTTGACCATGTCCTAAAACAGTATTTTGGCCATGTCCTAAAACAGTAGGTTGTCTATATCCTAAAATAGCAGGTTGGCCATTTCCTAAATTAGTAGGATAACCTATAAAACCGCACCACACGCGTCGTCACGTTCAACAGCGCGTTATCACGTTTCAATAGGCGTGCAATGGTTTTTACTAGTGAAAATTAAAAAAAAAACATGTGAGAAATTTTTTTTTATTATAAAAAACGTTTTAATAACAAGCTTTTATGTACTAATGCACTAAACACTAAAGAGTAGAAAATAAGTTATAGACTACTATTTAAATAACTATAAAGAAAAGCGTGGGTCTATTCCTAAACATTAGTAAAGGTATCCGATACATAGATTAAAGTGACCCACGCTTTTCTTTATAGTTATTTAAATAGAAGTCTATAACTTATTTTCTACTTTTTAGTGCATTAGTATTTTGTTTCAAAAGAATTTTGCCCAGCAGCTGTCGAGTTCGCGAAGTGTGTCAGTCAATGCGTTGTTGTTTAGGATCGTGTAGTTTGTAAGTCTATGGGTTGTTACATACGATGATGTAGCGTGTGTGTTGTCCCGAAATATAGTGTTGTGTGTGTATCTGTTATTCCTCACGATTATGTGTGTTAGTGTGTTATATATACGATTATGTTCTGTGTAAATATGTGATGTCCCAACATATAATATAGTGTAACATGTGTATTTGTTATTCCTCACAAATATGTAATGTGTAAGTATATGTTGTCCAAAAATATAGCACGCGCTGTGTGTGTGTGTTATTCCTTACGATTGTGTATGTTTGTTGTTACACGATTATGTAATGTGTATAAGTGTATGTATGTGTTGTTCCTAATTATATAGTAGTGTGTAAGTATATGTTGTAATACATGATAATGTATTTCATATGTGTGTATTTATGTACTGCTGCATTGTATTAAGTAATTTGTAAGTGCGTGATTATACAAAAAAGCATTATGTATGTAAGTGTGTTGTTGCATACGATTATTGTATATACCGCAGCACACAGCTATTTTAAGGTTGTCGAACAAAGTGTAATTTCAAAAGATTTCTTTGAGTGAGTGGGTTGCTGTGTTGTTGACTATACAATCCTTAAGCGTTAGTTGAGATGAAGTGACATAGTATGCTTGTAAAGCTTCCTGTTTTAGATCAGATGTGTGAGAGATGTGGGAAGGGGAAGGGAGGGTGGAGAAAGGAATCGGTGAGACATAAAAAAATACACGCGAAAATATTTTTTTTATTGTCACCTTATTTGCTTGCTGCTAGACATTCAATTTTTAATCATGCAACCTATAATATAAAACACGTTTAATACTCGCAGCTTATAAACTTTGATACGTGAACCTGTTGCTGAATAAATGGCGTCAATGTGATCGGGTGGGTAAAGCTCATGGTTGCTAAACTCCTGGGCAGATGCGTCTTAATAGATGCGTATAGAAACTCAAATAGGAGAGAAAACTTTAAATAAAAAAAACAGCTACCGTTCTGTAGTTTAGAAGCAAATCCCAAAAAGACACGCAATCGTTTGAAGGAGCTTACGGGACATATGGCGAAGAACAGATTTACATGTAATACTTAATTTGCATTGAAGGAAATCCCGCTAAACATTACAATTACTAATTTGCTCTTCATACATATTTGTTAATTAAAAATCTGAAAAGATCCATAATCATAAAGAAAAATTCAAACACGTAAATTAATTGCTTATTTTTATATATTTATATTCACATATTTTTTAAAGTGATAAAGTTTTAAAGCTACATAAAACGAAGTGTTAGACTTTGTAATAAGCGTATTAGTTTATAGTCAAGGTAGATTCAGTTTTTAGTATACAAGCGTATTATTATGTTTACTAGCCATTGGTACCCGTTGCACGGGCGATTCTGGAGAATTTTAGCACACTTCTCTTTACAAATAGGCTACAAGGTTTTACTTTAAGAAATTTTACTCTAGTTAGCGACATTTATAACTTTCCGGGGAAGGTTGTGGGGGATGTGAGTGTGTGTGTGTGTGGGAGGGGGGGGGGGGGTAGCGGATATTGGTTTTCCTTTCTTTTTTTTATAACCTTTTTAAATTTCGTTCGGGGGTGAAAGGGGAAGAAACGGTAGGGATACCTGAAAAAATGTATATATCTACAAAAAGTGAGTAATGCAATGAAGTGTAATTCAGCTTTCAAAAAAGTCATGATCGGAAATGTAGGAAAAGAAACATTTTAACATCAAGGGCATTGGAATGAAACATTGTTAAGCTTATGAAAAAAAGGGGTTTTGTTTTATGTACTGTCTCTATTTATACTTGTTTTAAAATAACATAGACTACCAATACCTATTAGAAAAATTAAAACCAAAATATTTACAGTTTTAGTCAACACAGTACCGTATTAAATGCACTCGCATATATATATATATATATATATATATATATATATATATATATATATATATATATATATATATATATATATATATATATTTATATTGTTCCCCTTTTCGTTTGTCTTAATTAATGTCCCAGGGATTATTATGTAAATTGTTTTACAAGGATTACAAAACAGATTATGTTGTGTTCATTGTTTTTGGTTGTACTGTGTGTGTGGTTATATATATATATATATATATATATATATATATATATATATATATATATTATTTTGTTTAGCGGGGTACGTTTTTTGTTTTGTCGGCATACATTTTTTGTTTAGTCGGCCTGCATTGTGTTTTTTTTTTATTTCTTCAGAGTGCTACTTTCAATTTATTTTACATCATAGAGAAGCTAATATATATATAAATATATATATATATATATATATATATATATATATATATATATATACGTATATAGAAGATATTACAAATTCGGCGCCTTTTTTTGCTATTTTTTCTCCCCCTATACCGAAAACCTGGATACGCCTCTGGCTACACCCATCGTGTTGCTAAAGTGTGCTACCACTTAATGTAACTGTGTGTATTGACTGTGTGTTGCTACCACTATGTTTAAGCTGCAACTATTTATAGTCCCAACAATGATAGCACAAATACACCTGTCGACCTTAAAAAGGCATTTTGCAACGCTGGATACAGCTGTTTAAATCCTGTCCGACCTCTCCGGGCGTCACGTGTCTCCCGTTTTTGTTCTGCTGTCATCATTTTTTAATTTCTATAGTCCTGTTTGTATCATATACACATTAGGAGCTTTTAATTTGCGTTGGTTGGATGAGGGCGCGCGGGGGGGGGGGGGGGGGTGGATAATGAGATAAGCAGTGAGAGTTAGTGTCAAAACATTTTAGTTGTATTTTGTTTTTTGCATTTTAGTGTGTTGTTGTTCCATTTGTGAGTAAGTTTATATTTGTTAATATTTTATTAGCTAACTTGATAACTTTATTAACATTCGTCGATTTTATGCTTATTTACATTTTTGCTGGTTAAAAATATTTTATATTAACCTTTCGTTATATTTCCGCTTATGAAATGTTTAAAGCGTAACTACTTCACATTAGCCGTGGTCGCTGAAACAAAAGAGGTAGAAATTGAATTTTTTTAATAGAAAGCTCATTTTATGCTGAAGTATTGAATTGTACGCAATAAAAGTTAAGAGAATAAACGGCTACAAGACTCTGCACACGGATTAAAAATATTATGAATAACCAGTAGCATAGCTAGGATCGTCTCATGGGGGATGATTCAAATTTTTTCCAGCATTATATATAAATATATATATATAGGCCTATATATATATATATATATATATATATATATATATAGGCCTATATATATATATATAAATGTATATATATATATATATATATATATATATATATATATATATATATATATATGTATATATATATATATATATATATATATATATATATATATATGTATGTATGTATATATATATATATATATATATATATATATGTATGTATATATATATATATATATATATATATATATATATATATATATATATATAAATGTATATATATATATATATATATATATATATATATATATATATATATATATATATATACTAGCAGTATGTCATTGCTTCGCTATGATGTAAAATACATTGAAAATAGTACTCTGAAGAAATAAGTAAAAACACAATGTAGGCCGACAAAACAAAACAATTTATCACTCTAAACAAAAAAAAAACAACACAATATACACACTATACAACCAAAAACAAAGAACGTAACACAATCTCTTTTGTAATCCTTGTAAAAATAACAATTTGAAATAATAGTTCTTAGAATATTAATTAAAACTAAGGGAAATAATCACTCTCTTAATATAATATAAATATGTATATTATTACAAACTTAATTGTAAATGTCAAAACAGATAAATAATTACTTTAGTTTGTAATATAATAGCTTAACACTATTTGTTTTGTACAAAATTATGTTGTCTACAATCATAATTAAATATAGTGTCATAAAAAATGCTAAAATATTACAGCATAATAAAGTTATTTTTAAAATCAGAGTTGGTATACAATCAAAATTGTCGATGTAATTGAAAAACCAAATATAATATATAGAACATTTTGATTAATATAATATCCCGCACATAACTATGATATAGCTCTTTCAGTTTTGATTATTATTATTTTAATTAGCTACTGTTATTTGTGTTCTTCAAAGACCATTTTTTTAAATGATAAAGTATGGGTTAGATCACACTCCTCTTTACTGGTAATTGCAAAAAGAAAATGATTCTGGCGGCATGATACTTTGGTTCCTCATTACGGGTTTTCCCAAATGTACTTAACAGATCTGTTAACAGCCAGTCCTGTTTTAGGTGGTGATGTGTGTGGGGGGAGGTGGGGGGTGTAATAACCAACTCAGAGTGAACATAGCATCAGTTTTTAGATGACTGTTCTAAACGGGAACAGGGCATTACCCCCCAGTCAATTACTCCCACGGACATTCCCACCCCGTCTGCATTACCCCCTGAGTAATTACCCCTGTCATTTACCCCCTCCCCCGCAAAGTAGGACATTACCCCCACTCTCTCACCGCTTTGTACCAAACTTAAGGTACAGCTAGGGTTAGGATAAGGATTAACGTTAGGGTTAGGGCTATGGTTGGGGCTAGGGCTATGATTATGGCTAGTGTTATGTTCGATGTTAGGCGTAAACCAATGTCTTTAGTTGGTTTTGGTTTTGTGTTAAGTTTTAGGCTGAGGCGAATGCTTAGGTTTTGGTCTTTTTCTTATGGTTATGATTAACGTAACATATAGGTATAGACATAGAGTATAGAGTCAGAGTTAGGATTCTTACTTGGGGCTCTGGAGTTAATTCCCCGGGTGGGGGGGGGGGGGGTAAATACGATGTGGAGGTAATGTCATGTAGCTGTTCTAAATATACATATACAATTACACATATATACTGATTACGAAATATATTAAAATAAGTAACAGTGGTATTATGACAGTAAGATGTTTTAACCCCCTCTTACCCCCTCCCCCCTGCCTACTCCAGTGTGAATAACAATTTATAAATGGGAGGGGTAGGGCGCAAAATTGAATCTACTTTAACTGAACTAAATGGTTTAGAAACAGCTACTTAAAAAAAAATTACAAATGCTATGCTACATAGCATTTTGTTAAGACCACTTCCTATTTGAGAAATGTCAAAATTTCTTTCCATTCAGCGTGGGGTGAGCCGTTGTTGCTTTTTGATACGTTAAATTATGTCCTGAAGTTTTGTTTTTTCTTGTGAAAACCTCCTGGAATTCTCATGGAATTTCAAGTTCACTTTGTTGTAGAAACTCTAATTAGATCAGCGGTTCTTTGTCTGCGTTCGATCGAACCCCAGGGGTTCCATGAACTAGTCTCGGGCTGGGCGCAGGTCAAGAAACATACTAGACTGATATAATTCACGGTCGGATTTTGTCAGTACGAACGATAAAGCTATAACATTCAATAGTTCTGTGAAACTAATGGATTTCGATATCTCCTAAAATGTTATGAACCATAGATCTAGAGCAGTTTTAATTTTTAAACTTTTATTAACATTTTACCTTTGATAATTTCCTCCACATTAATACTTTAGTTAATATTTTTCTCAAATCACTTTATTTTTACTTTCTCGTATACAGAGTATAGAGGAGGTATTGTAATCGTGCACAAATGTCACATGCAATTTTGACAATTTTCAACATTTTACACCCTATTACTTTATCATATGCGAAGTATAGGGGAGTTATTTTAACCGATCAAAAATTCTTAATCCAGATTTATCAAATCCTCGTCATTTTACGCGTAATTGAGTCGGAAAAACTGGGCTTTGCAAATTTTCCCGTGTGTTGTGTGTGTGTGTGTATCTGTAAACACGATAAATTAAGCACCGTTACAGGCCAGCCCTCCACCATTGCACGATGTAGCAAATATAATACAAACCGTTATCATTAAGATTATTTTTTCTTTTCAAAAGTCTTTAAAATGTATAACTTATCTACCGCCAACAGCAATAATAAATGTGCATACTAATTAACTTTTTTATTATAATTTTTGTAGCCATCAGCAAAAAGATAACAGTTTTCAACACAGAAGCCATATATACAGTGTTACTTTAAATCTTATCTTAGTTTGTTAGAAACATTTCAAGGACTATGTCAGTTTCTATGTGTGATAATGATAAAGAAATGGAACAAACAAACCAACTCACTAATGAACAAACAATCCTGGAATTGAAAGGGAATGAAGAGGAGAAGGAAAAGAAAGAGAAGAAGTTGAATTTTCTAAATATGTCAGGAAGCAATAGGAAATTGTTTATTTTGTTAGCTTTGTCGATTTTGTCCTGTGGGTCAGGGTATTCCATGCTAGGACCATTTTATCCACTAGAGGTAAGTGAGTGAAGGTTGTGTAAAGTAGTAGGTGGGTAGTCCGTGTATAGTATATGGGTAGTAGTGTAAAAATGTATCGAATGCAGAGGCGTAATTAGGGGGTGGCAGGGGGTAGGGTGGCCCCGACCCTATGGGTTAGGCAGAGCCCCCCCCCCCCCCCCGAAAAAAATCTACCTCCTCTAATAATGACATAGAACTTTTATAGAAAATATACTTTTACCAGAGTCCGACCCCACACCACAAAATTTAAACCACCCCCTCCGAAACATATAAATTCCCTCCCTCACACACCGTTTAAAGAAAAAAGTCACTATACATTTGGGGGGGGGGCGAGTTTAATTATTCTGGGGGAGTAGGGCTGACGCTTGTAAAAGTATAAATTTTCTATATAAATTGCATTGATTTTTTTTTTTGAGGAGGGGGATACAAACGAAAACACAAACACAAATGCAAACACAAACCATACTACACACGGAAACCCAAACACACAAAAAACACAAACGATAACAAACCCAAATCCAGACGCAAAACACAAACGCAAACCAAAACGCAAACAATAACTCAAAGCAAACCTGTAAGATGGGAACTTCATACCGGACTTGAGTTGGACAGAAAAAGACAGAGAGGGAAGAAGAAATACAGAGGTATCAGAGAGTTCTTAGATTGCGACACTTGATATGCCAGAAGAAAGCGACGAACACAGAGAAGATAGCAGAACCGAAGAGAGAACAAGATCAAAGAAAGTAAAGACGACAGATGAGGGGATGGAGACGGAGAATGGAAGAGCACTAAGGAAAAGAACGAGAGAGGTAGCCTTGGGGAAAAAAGAGGAAGCAGGAAAAATTAAAAACGAAGGAGTCAAGGATAAAACAATCGGAATATTATCCGCTCGCGGAGGACCTGTCGGATAGTGAGAATATATCAGAGAAAGGCAGCGTAATTGTCCCTACTATAGACACAGTAACAGTAGAACTTACACAATACAGCAACGATTGTATGGAACACGGCCCAGGCTTTACACATCGTAACTCCAAGATAAATACAAATGGTAGGCGCAAAGAGGTTAATTCAATGGGTAATAAAACATATAGTGTTAGTTACCTCACAAGTTAAAGACAGTTACAAATACTATGAACGTTTCGACCCTCGGTCTTCGTCAGCACTCAACAGTGTGGTTACAGATTAGACTGAAAAGACAAACAGTAACACAATTTTGGACTTAGCTCGACAGTGAAAACATGTCAAGTCTAAATGCCACGGTATCCAAAAGAAAAGACGGCTGAAAAAGGACGCTTGGACACTGTATAAGAGTGGGATTGGGGGCGTGGTTTATGGGGCAGTGGGTAGGTTAGGTGAAAGATACCTGTTCATTTAAACCACCGGGTGCCCGTGTGCCAAATTTAATATCAGTCGCGTTTCAGTGTTTGACAACTAACTCGGTTCTTTTGGACAAGCGGGGAAAGGATTGTCTGACAGGGTTAGCCAACACCCGCGGTCAATAAACAATGAAGACAGTCTTCCTGTGGCTAAGCACTTTAACAAAAGTGGGCATGACAAAAAAAAATGACTTTTGTGTAACCGCCGTTCGGTTTTGCCTTGATTTCAAAAACCGCCTAAAAGTACGTAAATTAAAGCACCTTGTACAAACGCTGACATATACAGATCACAAAGCATTACTAGTACAGTAAGACACCATCAACACATTGAAGAAAACATATGCGTATTGGAAGTTTAATAACACACTATTAGAAAACGACAGATACATTGTAGACATTAAAAACATCATAGAGGACTACAATTTAAGAATTCCCCAGAAATACATCTTAGAACACTAGGAAGACTTTAAATACCGAATCACAGAGATAACAAAGAAAATAGAAAAACAGATATATATAGACAGGAAACACACAGAAGAACACTTAGAATCTTAAACAAGTAAACACACGATAAAATAAATTATAGACCTATATTTTTAAATTTTTATTTTTATACTTGTTTTACTAATATATTTTCTAAAAAAGTTATTAATCAAAACGCATTGTACTTTACTACAAGTTGAACGATAATAGTTTCTTGCTTGTGGCGCCAAATCGAAAGTGCGCATCTGCGAGGAGGGGGGGGGGTGTCGCTACGCCTCTGAATTAATGTATATAGTAATTTAGCTTGTGTGTAACCATGCATACACTGCTGGTACGCGTACTAGTGCTCGCCCGAAACTTTCGAGTTAGGAGCAAGGGCTTAAGTCCATAGATGCAAGGTTAGTTCTTTTGTAGTCTGTGTTAAGTCTATGCAGTAGTGTACTCTGTCTAGTAATATAGTCTGTGTAGTCTATGTAGTTTGTATAGTAATGTAGTCGGTGTAGTAATGTAATGTGTGTAGTAATGTAGTCTGTGTAGTAATGTAGTCGGTGTAGTAATGTAGTCGGTGTAGTAATGTAGTCTGTGTAGTAATGTAGTCTGTGTAGTAATGTAGTCGGTGTAGTAATGTAATTTGTGTAGTCGGTGTAGTAATGTAATTTGTGTAGTAATGTAGTCTGTGTAGTAATGTAGTCGGTGTAGTAATGTAATTTGTGTAGTCGGTGTAGTAATGTAATTTGTGTAGTAATGTAGTCTGTGTAGTCTGTGTAGTAATATAGTCTGTGTAGTAATGTAGTCTGTGTAGTAATGTAGTCGGTGTAGTAATGTAATTTGTGTAGTCGGTGTAGTAATGTAATTTGTGTAGTAATGTAGTCTGTGTAGTCTGTGTAGTAATATAGTCTGTGTAGTAATGTAGTCTGTGTAGTAATGTAGTCTGTGTAGTAAAGTAGTCTGTGTAGTAATGTAGTCTGTGTAGTAATGTAGTATGTGTAGTAATGTAGTCGGTGTAGTAATGTAATTTGTGTAGTAATGTAGTCTGTGTAGTAATGTAGTCTGTGTAGTAAAGTAGTCTGTGTAGTAATGTAGTCTGTGTAGTAATGTAGTATGTGTAGTAATGTAGTCGGTGTAGTAATGTAATTTGTGTAGTAATGTAGTCTGTGTAGTAATGTAGTCTGTGAAGTAATGTAGTCTGTGTAGTAATGTAGTCTGTGTAGTAATGAGGTCTGTGTAGTCGATGTAGTAATGTAGTCTGTGTAGTAATGTAGTCTGTGTAGTAATGTAGTGTTTGTAGTAATGTAGTCAGTGTAGTAATGTAATTTGTGTAGTAATGTAGTCTGTGTAGTAATGTAGTCGGTGTAGTAATGTAGTCGGTGTAGTAATGTAATTTGTGTAGTAATGTAGTCTGTGTAGTAATGTAGTCTGTGTAGTAATGTAGTCGGTGTAGTAATGTAGTCGGTGTAGTAATGTAATTTGTGTAGTAATGTAGTCTGTGTAGTAATGTAGTCTGTGTGTGTAATATAGTCTCTGTAGTAACGTAGTCTGTATAGTAATGTAGTCGGTGTAGTAATGTAATTTGTGTAGTTATGTCGTCTTAACTGTGTATTCCATTTAGGCAGAGAAGAAAGGCGTGTCACAGACGGTTATAGGGCTAGTGTTCAGTGTGTTTTCTATCGTCAGTTTTTGTGCGAGTCCTATTATAGGCAGCATGGTAAGTATGGCATTTTCTTATTAGTTAAGCAGTTTCAAGTTCAAACCACAATATAAACATGCTTGATTTTACATTTTTGGAAATTACTATATGGATCTACATAATGTATTGATGATACAAGTTTCGGTTAGGTGGGGGTTAGCGGTGAGGTGGGGGAGATGTTTCAGTATTTCTAATTAGTGTGAGTAAAATTATGTTGATTTCAACAGCTAACAACTTTAGGTGCTAAGTTTGTGTGTGTGACGGGACTTGGTTTGGCTGGTTGTGGCTCTTTGTTATTTGGGTGAGTCTTTTTTATTATATTGATTTAGAGGCAAGGTTGTGTCTATTTTATTTTATCCAATATATATATATATATATATATATATATATATATATATATATATATATATAAGTATAATATACGCACGCGGCTATATAGGCAGAGTCGTAGCCACCCTGCCCGGAGCACACTTTCAATTTGGCGCACCCCCCCGCTTATACATATATATATATATATATATATATATATATATATATATATATATATATATATATATATATATATATACTAGTGTACCCGTGCCCTGGCGTTGCCGCGGGGATAGAAGGAGGGTTTCATCCATACGTTACCAAGTTACCAATCCTATATTCTTAGACGCGTAACCTTGTTTTCTAAAAGTGAGTTATTTAAATGTAAACAATGCCTGCGCTTGGATTATAAATACCGGGACACGGGTTTACCTACACTACCGCGTGAAAACCTTATGTGTACATTAATCACTCACCGAAATAATCACGTAGAACACACTTCCGTTACCACCCATGTGTCAGGGACGTAGAGGGGCGCTCTCAGGAGCGCCTCCCCTCGATTACACTACCGCATAGGCGCCACGTACGGCCCGTGGCTCCTTAAAACTAACAGGCGCCATCGTGCTAAATAGCATCATGTTAATAATGATGCAGATTTCGTCTTTCGCTAAAGTGACACAAATGAACAGGATTTTTTTCTTTTAACACGTAAAAAAATTATTTGACGTGTTTTAAATATCAGTGTGACTGATGCAATATGGTAGCGTTACTAATGGTCTATTATTAGATGCTCGATCTCAATTTCTGACGGGGTTGTCTAATAGTAGATGCTTATTGCATCATTCGCAAAAGTGACGAAACTCTACAGTAGGCTCCTCATATTAAAAAAAAAAAAAATTCACCTTTTCATGGTGACGAAACTGTACAGAAGGATTTCTTCGCGTTACTAAGTTATTTTTAGAAGCCTGTTGTAGTTTTACCGCTGAATATAGTAGTACCCCTTACTCGCTATGCAGGACGCTTGATTAATGGATGCCAAGTGCCAACATAGTCGCTCTAAAACTCTGGGCGCCAAACCGTGTATTGACGAAAGTTGTACCCTATATGGCGCCGCCAATAAGAAACTAGTTTTCTTATTCGCAGAAATATTCTCGGGAGTATTCTCATTTGCTTCCTAAAGTTTCATGGCACTTGAATGAACCGCATCCGAGTTTTATTTTTTATATACCGTGTATAGAGAAAAAAATCGCTCCCCACCGGGGGCCGCCGCCCTTGCAATATTAAACAATATTTTTTTGCAGAACCCTACCATTGAGTGATCTAATCATCTCCCCAAAGTTTCATGGTACACGGATGAACGGTGTGAAACCGAAATAGACTTTTATTTTTATAAACCGTATATAGAGAAAATTTGCAGCCTCCCGTGGCGCCGCCCTTGCGAAATTAAAAAAGGATTTTTTTTACAGAACCCTTCCCTGAATTGTTCTAATCAACTCCCCCAAAGTCTCATTTCTATCGGATAACAGTGTCACACCAAAACGACTTTTTTATATACCGTATATAGAAAAAAATCGCACCTTCCCGTGAACCCTTCCCTAGAGTTTTATAATAAACTCCCCAAAGTTTCATGCCTATCGGATGAACGGTGTCACTGCAATTCACTTTTATTATTTTTATATACCATATATAATATAAATAGACTTTTATTTTTATAAACCGTATATAGAGAAAAATCGCAGCCTCCCGTGGCGCCGCCCTTGCGAAATTAAAAATTATTTTTTTACAGAACCCTTCATTAGAGTGTTATTATGAACTCCTTAAAGTCTCATGGCTATCAGATGAACGATGTCGAACCCAAATCGACTTTTTTTTATATATACCGTATATTGAGAAAAACAAATCGCGCCCTGCCGGTGCGCCACCCCTGCGAATTTGAATTTTTTTTTCGCAGAAACCTTCCCATGAATATTCTCTACAACTTCCCAAAGTTTCACGGCGATGTGATAAGAGGTGTGGTAATGCATAAAAGACACACAGACACACATACATTGGTTTATATATATACATATATATATATATATATATATATATATATATATATATATATATATATATATATATATATATATATATAACTATATATATATATATATACGAGAAAAATGGCCCGTTGAGGAAGGATACACCGGGCGCTAGGTTGATAGTGCTGTCTCTTTTCTCTAAACTAAAACGAACCCACCCCCACCCCCCCACCCACCTCCACCTCCACCCCCCAAAAAAACATGTCTACCGTCCCATTCATCGAAATATAATTATATACTTTTTCCAGTGTCCGCCCCCTCCCCGAAAATTCTACCCCCGCCCCCGAAAATTTCAATTACCCCCACCCATTTCCGGGGAGGAAAAAGTCTGAAAGAAACACTGGTGTCGCGCTTAGCCACTACCCGAAGAATTGCATTAAAGAAATTGCAAGAAAACCACTTTTGAGATTAGACACATTAATTAGGCGGTAATTTTATTATAGAGTATCGATGAAGAAATTTCTTTTGAGTTGGGGAGGGGGAGGGGCTCAGACGTTCTTACGCGGGGGGTGGGGCTTCGCCCCTACCCGAAGAATTGTATGCAAGAAACTCTTCACGCAAACCACTTAGATTAAACAACATTTCCTCTTTATTCAATGTTTACGCCAGAATCAATGACGTCATTATATTACTGTGAGATTATTTTCAACTCTATGCTAAATGTGTCGACGTCATACTTCGTTTTTCGAATTACTATGCATGTTTTTAAATTGCTTGTCTTTTCTCTAGAGCGTTCTTGTCAGACAGATAGATAGATAGATAGATAGATAGATAGATAGATAGATAGATAGACAGACAGCGAAACTATTATTATTGATATATATATATATATATGTGACCTAGGCTACTCGCAGAGCCAAATGTGACCCTGCTCGCAGCGCCAATTGTGACGAGCGAACATTTATCCTGCCGACAACGCCAATTGTAACGAGCCAACAGTTACCATGCTCGCAACGCCACATGTAATGAGACCTAATTGCCTGTAGTGCCACGTGTTAACGAGTTTAACCACTCATTCTAGACAACATTGACCACAGTATAGATACTCAAGATGCAGGTTCGCTATTGATCCTTTATTACATGAATCAAGAAATGCTTCATAATAACACAATAAATCAACAGGAATGCTTCTCAATAATAGTCTGAATCAACTGACCCCTAACAGTCCTCACTAGGCTTTATATAACTGAATCCACATGTCCATCCTTCCTATCCTCACATAACACACACGTCTACCCCGTTCCACAACCAACTTGGTACTCTCCGCTCTACAGTTCACCGTCTCATTATATCTCACGTACATGTAATAGTTTCCATTAGTTGCATCAGCCTGTCAACTGCGCCGCGGCTTTGCGTTCGTTATCAGTCTACCATCTGCACTATGACGTCAGACTGTAACACGTTATGTCTCTTGGTAACTTCCCCTAGTTACATCCACCCCTGCTTTTTTTTTTGTGTGTTTTCAACCACAAACAACGCCTGGCAGGTGCACTCCTCCAAAGTCAATCGCACAGTCGTAAAAAAAAATTTATTGTTCCACTCACTGTCCACGACGTTCCATTCGTATACAATTGACAGTTATACCTATTTCACATATTAACTGTGTCTACATCATCTTCCTCAGACACAAAACAGTTCTAGAATTCACATCCACCCTTTCCATTTGGTGCCTTCACCAGTTCACTTCTATAGCTCTTTGAACAGTCTGTTTTCATACCAGCGCGACCATGAAAGAATTGATGGTTGCTGACAAAAAATTTCGTATTCCTTCTGTTCCTTAAACTTCTCCGCGGACCACTTATCTGATGGTCTACTGTCTCTCTGCTTCTGGAGGGACCGGGATCCTCATTGTTGCCGGTATCCTCCCCTTGCGTATCGCGGTTGTTCTGTTGATGGTGATATGGTTCCGGAATGGGTATGTGAATTTCCGTTATAACTTCCGGTTCCCTAATTGTCTTGGGTTTCTCTGTGTGTAACTGCTCTTCTTGCCTATTCCAATATTTCTTTAATTGAGCAATATTCGCCCACCGATCCGGTTTGGCGTGATCGATGGGTCTTATCTTAAAGGGGCCACCTGCTACTTTAGGCATCTCCACGACTTGCCATATCTCCTGTCCCCAGAGATCGTGGATTTTGTTTCTGCCTAACGGGTGGCTACGCAGTAATACCCTGTCATTCAGTTTGAGTGGCGGGTCCTTCGTCTGTATCGGCGGTTCCCTTCGCCGAGATTCATGTTCTAGTCTTTCCTGTACTACCCTGTACATTTCTCTAATTCTTCGCATATGTTCATTCACATATTCCAGTGCGGTGTATGAGCCAGTCATACTCTCCCTTTTTCCTAAGAACAAATCAAGAGGGAGTCGAGCCTCCCGTCCGAACAGCAACATGTGTGGCGAAAAGCCGGTTGTGGCATGGGGGGTGCAGTTGTATAGATATACCAACTCTGGGAGAAAATCCGGCCAACGTTTTTTCTGTTCAGGTTCTAGAGTACGCAGCAAATCATGCATGCTGCGGTTGAACCGTTCGCACTGTCCGTTTCCTTTCGGATTAAATGTGGTTGTTCTGGATTTGTTGATCCCGTAGTGACTGCACAGTTGGTTAATTACTTCTGACTCAAAGGCCCTTCCTTGGTCAGAGTGTAATTGTCTTGGTATGCCATATTTGATGAACCAATGTTCTAATAAGACCTTTGCCACTGTTTTGGCAGTCTGATCTCGTGTGGGCACCGCCACAGTCCATTTGGTGAATACATCAGTCATTACCAACACATGTTCCGTCCCATCCGATGATTGCTCCAACGACGTAAAGTCCATAGCCACAATCTCTAGTGGTTTTGTCGCTAGTAGGTGTCCTGATGGCTGTCTCATTTTGACAACTGGCATTTTCGCATGCTGACACCTCACACAAGCCTCGCAATGGCGTTTGACCTCCATTTCCATATTGGGCCAGTAACACCTCCGTCGTAAAATTTTGTGCGTCCTGTCCTGACCCTGGTGTCCTGCCCTGTCATGTGCCAACCTTAGCACTTCTTCTCGTAATTGTCCCGGCACCACCACCTGGTGTATTGTCCCATCAATTTGGTCATGAATTCTCCGCATGAGAACACCATCCTCTATACTGAGACGGTCCCACTGACTCAGTATTTTCTTTGTTTCTCGACCAAATTGTTCTCTTTCCCTTCTTCCTGGGAATTTTTGTTCCTGGACGTATTTCAATAGCGGTTGTAAGCCACTATCCGTTCTCTGGGCATCTCTTATCTTTTGGTGATTAAGGCAATTAAAATCACTACTGTCCATATGTTCGGGTTCCGTGGATATGTGCTCCACCCCGGTCTGCCCGTTTTGCATCACTTGTACCCCATGAGGGATATCTGTTGACGCTCTGACCTCACATATTCCTGTCAGTGTTTCTTCCTCATCACCCGGTCTCTCGTAAGGATTCCTTGATAAGGCGTCCGCATTGCCATTGGACCGCCCCGGGCGATACTTTATCTCTAGGTCAAAGAGTGCCAATTCTGCTGCCCATCGCTGTTCGATGGATCCCAACTTTGCTGTCTTTAGGTGACTCAAGGGGTTATTGTCAGTGTATACCACACATTTAGCACCTAATAGATAGTCCCTGAATTTCTCAGTCACAGCCCATTTTAATGTCAAAAGTTCTAGTTTCATGGCGCTGTAATTTGTCATGTTTCTCTCTGATCCCTTCAGAGCTCGACTGGCATACGCAATAACCCTGAAACCTTGCTTTTGTTGTTGTGATAGCACAGCTCCCAGACCTTTAGAGCTGGCGTCGATTTCTAACCGAAATGGTTTGTCAAAGTCCGCGTATCCCAATATCGGTGCCTCTGTCAAAGCCTTTTTCAAGAGCTTAAACGAGTTCAGGCATTCATCAGTCCATAATTCACCTATCAGTTGTGTTTTACCTTTCTTTTTCTCCTTACTGTGTTTCTTTGTCATTTTGTTTACCAAGTCATGCAATGGTGCGGCAATTTTTGCAAAACCCGGCACAAATTTTCTATAATAGGAAGCAAAGCCCAAGAATGACCTGACCTCTACCGTAGTTGTTGGTTGTTTCCATTCTTTAACAGCTGCAATTTTATCTGGGTCAGTGGCGATGCCATCCGACGAAATCACGTAACCCAAAAAATGTACCGATTTCAAACCAAAGCAGCATTTGTCTGGGTTCAGCTTTACTCCTATCTCCCTAAGACGGAGAAACACTTGTTCTAATCTTTTTAGATGGTCCTCCCAAGTTTTTGAGTAAACTAGAATATCATCCAAATACACCAACATTATTTGAAATAGAAAGTCACTCATAGCACTCTGCATTACTCGCTGGAATGTAGCAGGTGCATTAGTTAGACCAAACGGCATACGGGTCCACTCGTACAGTCCCAGTGGAGAAATAAATGCAGTTTTATGTTGATCGTTGGGGTGCATGGCCACTTGGTGGTAGCCACTGGCCAAATCCAAGGTAGAAAAAAATCTTGCTCCCCCCAACGCATCAAGACATTCATCAATACGAGGCAAGGGGAATGCATCCCTTCTTGTGATATTGTTCAATTTCCGGTAATCACAACACAGTCTTATCTCCCCTGACTTCTTTTTTACCACTACAATCGGTGCCGCATATGGGCTCGTACTGGTTGTAATAATTCCCTTTTTTAGTAGATCGTTCAGGTGTGCTTTCACCGCAGAGTAGTGACTTGGTGGCAATCTTCGATAAGGTTGCGCCACCGGCTTGTCTTGTAGTAAGGGTATCTGGTGTTTTATTACTTCCGTGTACCCCAAATCACCCTCATACGAGGCAAATATATCACTGTATTTATTCAGCAATTCATTTAGTTTTGGGTCCTCAGTTTCCGGGAATGTATATGATCGGCCATCTTCTTTCTTCACCTCGGCCGTCACATTGACCGACCTAATTGTTACTTCATTACTACTGGTATTGATCAGTTCGATGCACTGTGCCGACCTTTGTACCTCGACGTTCTGTGGTACTCCTACCAGAGTGTTAGGCGGTATAAAAATTTCTTCATCCAAAACATTTGCTACCAACCCTTGAACTAGTCCGTTTTCCGCTGATGTGTATGTCCGCAGTAACACGACGCCTGCCCTCAGTGCGGCGCCACATGGTTCTATCATCACATCACCATTCACGCTTCTATCACCAATTTGTAATGTGATTGCCTTGACCGTGTTTGCCGGGACTGCTGTCCTTCCTCTGGTCTTGGCAAACCTGGCCAACTTGGATCCCCGACCTGGTGTGGTCGATCCGACAATATTTGTAAGAAATTCTGGCAACTGGCCAAGAATATTCATGCCCAACAGGCAAGGTATATTTGACACATTTGTCTCTAGGTTGTGTTTCGTAACGAACACCCCAACCTGCTTCAACCTATGTCCTGCCACCACGACATCCGCCAGAAAATAACCACAGTATGGAATGGTTAGTCCATTAGCTGCCGTCAGGCGCATGCCTGTGTCAGACCTCAACCTATGGTCTTTTCCTTTCATCCATTTGGTGTAAAAATTTTCCGTGATTGTCGTCACCTGGGAGCCTGTATCCACAATTGCCTTCACCGCGATGTCCCCAATCGTAATCACCATTTCGGGACAGACTCCCATCATTTTGTTTCTTGGGCCATAACCTCGCCCCTCTGTAGCTTGGCCCTGCCTTACAGAGGACGACCGTTTCCCTGGCAGTACCGTGCCATATGTCCGGGTTGTGAACAAGACCAACAAATTGGTCGACCGTCTGCCGTCCATTGGAGTGATGGCTTGGCAGGACGCGGCCGTCCAACCCGTCCCTGTTTTGTACCGTTCTTTTCCTGATTCTCAGCTGTTGACCTGCTTTCCAACCACTTCAAGCGTTGGTCAACCTTCTCTAGGTGGGCCAACAGTTGAGCCATCATGGTCTCCATCGTGTCGGCCCCTGTGGGTGGGGATTGTCTCTGTTCAGGCACAGAGACTTTGTCCACCGAACAGTTCGATTGGTCCTCATCCTCGGACCTGCGGATCGCTGAGTTCCTGACCTGAAGGAAGGTCAACTGCTGGTCTCTGTGGACCTCCTCTTTCAACTCTCTCCTTAAGATCGGGGTTGCTAGCCCCTCGATGAAATGGTCCCTCAGTAGGCGTACATCAATGTCCGGTGATTTGCCCTTTACCAAATCAAAGGCCCTGTTCATCCTGTGTGAGTACTCCATCACACTCTCCGCCATTCTCTGCTTTAAGCCCACGAATCCCGATAGCAGTTGCACTCCCGACCGTCTCTCCCCAAAGGTCTCCATAATCAGATCCAGCACCTTATCTGGATCTGATTGGACGGTCCTATCGTGGCACTTAACCTCTGCCCTAACCATTTCACCTATACTACCCATCAGCAGTCTTAATCTCTCCTCTGGTGACATATGTCTCGAGGCCCAGGCCGCTTTGACCTCTTCACTGAACCTGTTGGTTAAAGTTGGGTCTCCGTCCCCGTAAAATTTGTTAATATGGGACTCTCTGGGTAGGACCACTATATGGGTCTGCTTCTCGTCCAGAGTAGACATTTTCTTCCTTAAGTACTAAAAAAAAAGAGTTCTTTCTTACCGTGTGTGTATGAAAAATTTTTCCTCGTTCCTCAATTTTCACAGTTCCTGAATGTCCGAATTCACACACACACTAAACACAGTTATGCACAAGGTTGACTATAGGTGCCTTAAACGGCAAGTCTAGTTGAATTCATCCTGTCCGACGACGCCAAATGTGACCTAGGCTACTCGCAGAGCCAAATGTGACCCTGCTCGCAGCGCCAATTGTGACGAGCGAACATTTATCCTGCCGACAACGCCAATTGTAACGAGCCAACAGTTACCATGCTCGCAACGCCACATGTAATGAGACCTAATTGCCTGTAGTGCCACGTGTTAACGAGTTTAACCACTCATTCTAGACAACATTGACCACAGTATAGATACTCAAGATGCAGGTTCGCTATTGATCCTTTATTACATGAATCAAGAAATGCTTCATAATAACACAATAAATCAACAGGAATGCTTCTCAATAATAGTCTGAATCAACTGACCCCTAACAGTCCTCACTAGGCTTTATATAACTGAATCCACATGTCCATCCTTCCTATCCTCACATAACACACACGTCTACCCCGTTCCACAACCAACTTGGTACTCTCCGCTCTACAGTTCACCGTCTCATTATATCTCACGTACATGTAATAGTTTCCATTAGTTGCATCAGCCTGTCAACTGCGCCGCGGCTTTGCGTTCGTTATCAGTCTACCATCTGCACTATGACGTCAGACTGTAACACGTTATGTCTCTTGGTAACTTCCCCTAGTTACATATATATATATATATATATATATATATATATATATATATGTATTTGTATATGTATACGTCTATATAATATATATACATATATATGTATGTATGCGTATATATTCATATGTGGGCAAGGGTGTGTGTATAAGTGTGTGTGTGTGTGTAAACGTGTGTGCGCCTGTAGGGACAAGGTTCAATAATTACAGTGTATGATTTTCGTTCTTTAAAACTTTACGCCAATTAAATTCCCATTACGATGCGTTTTCCTTTTACAAAAGATTAGTAATGTCAGAAAAAAAATATGCCTGATTTGAGTTAGAGGTGGTTTTTAGCAAAGGCTAATTTTTTTAGACCAGTCTTTTATTATCCTTTTTTTGGAACAATCTCTGTTGTGATATTGTACATAGTTGGATTATAAGTTTGTTAGAATAAATACATACAAGTGACATACAATAGTAACTTTTCAGAAACATTTAAGGTGGGTCGGCGTGGTCGAGTCGATAAAAAGAGACAACTCCAAACTACTTTGTATATAGGTTGGACAAATGCTATGGAAGTAAATCCAAAATTAAAATGCTGGCTGAAATCTGGTCAACAGTGTCAATGGCGCATAACCATTTGATATGTATCCCTATTTGTGTTGGAGACGTGATCGAGTCGGCAAAGTTAAAATTCAAAAAGGTCTCGAGTTCAAACTCTCTGGCAGATACGGCTCGATTCCTCCTAGCACTAAAAATTAAGAACGAAGACAAATTTATTGTTCAATTTGATACGACATGGGTATGTCGTTGATTGATGGCATAACAAAACAAGCTAGAGGAAACTAATTGGAATCCAACGGATGTTAACAGCTCCAAGTCTTGAATTTCGCAGATGTGCCCTGAATTCTCGCACACAGTCAACAACGAAGGCGACAAAAAACGTCTGAATAAATGTAGGAGGCTGGATTGTTAAGGAAACGAAAAAAAGAAGAAAATTAAAAAAAAACAAATACTTTTTTGTGTTCGCGAAAACGCGCCCCCACCACTTACACAGACCTCCCAACCATCTTGGACAACGTTTGTAGAGCGGGTTTTAACGTAACTAACTTTTTAAAAATGTTACACAATCATACAGTGCACTTTAGTACAATTAGTTTCTTTTCTAAGTGCTAAAGGTTGTTTACTCAAAATCCAGTGTAATTTTGCGATTTTACATATCCTAAAAGTGCCCCTCCCGTGCACCATCTTGATAAAAGTCACTAACGTATTTTACGTTTAAATAATCGTACAATATTGTTTTCATACCATTGTTTATAAGTGGTAACGTTTATCGACTCAAAAAATCTAGTGTAAATTCTTCCGAACTTAGTCTCGAAAAAGCGCCCTCCCCCCCATCTCGCCCCATCTAGCAAAAGCTGGAAAGCGGTTTTGCCGGTCTCTGTTTCTTAAGATTATATGTTTTACAGTTAATAATCAAGGTAGAAAACAGTTAAATCAGTATGTAATGGCTTATAGCCTTTACATTTCTTAACTTAGACTGTTTATAATTCAAAATTTCAGCATAAAATCAGCTTTAAAAATTTGTCCATCCTTTTGGCGCCCCCTAGGGTCGTCGCCCGGGGCAGCCGCCCCCCCTAGCTACGCCTCTGTATATAGGGTGTCATTCTGTCATCGATATAGAGTTTTGGAGCCATAAAAGTAAACACCAACACTTTTTAAAAAAATGTTTTTTTTTATGCCACTTCTATTTACTTTAACAAAATATACACTTAGTCGTTATTTGAGATCACTAATGTTTGTTTTACATGATGCTATCAAATAGTTGCATCAACTGCGATAGTAATGTGGTTTGCCTTTATGTTAAACTAGTTTAGTGTTGAAGTTATATATTACTGACAAGCTTCTAGCTTTATATGTTGGAATAAAGTGGTTGTCATTAGTATGGGTTGTTTTTATAGGTTGTTATTCAGTGGTTGGTATTAAATGTAAGTAGAATGTTTCTTTCGATTTTTAAAAAACAATGTGGGTACTAAATATAGAAATAGCATTTTATACTTAAGTAAATATCCACGTAGATACAATCAAATAGACAATATTAATGTTTCTAGTTCTGAAAGTTAAAAAAAAATTTTTTTGCCTCAGACATGTAAATTATAGCTTCAGTTTGCCTTGCATGTTCGCTTTAGTATTACAGTTTTCATCATCGGCTTGTGAGAAGTGATAGAGATTCAAATAATAATAATAGATTTTTCTTACATGTCGCCTACTTTCATTCATTTAAGATGGTTTTCTTGTACATAGATCAAATACAAAACGTCTAATTACAATTTTTACTTTCTCCTATATTCGAAGTATAGAGAAAGTCTTATAATCGTGCAAAAAAAAATCGAGGTTTTTGGAAATCTCGACGTTTTACACCTCCCTGAGTCGGAAAAACATAGCTTTGCAATCTTGTCCATATGTCTCTCTGTGTGTGTGTGTGTCTGTGTGTGTGTATGTGTGTCTGTGTGTCTGTAAACACGATAACTTGAGTACCATTACAGCTAGGTTGATGAAATTTCATATACAAATATAATATTAAAATCGTAGATACGTAATAAGTTTTTAGCGATTTCCGATAACCGGAATTGGAACTTTTTCTACTTTGAATTTTACAAAACCCTATAACTTGAGTACTATTTCAGATAGATGAATTAAACTTCACATGTAAGTTAAAGATCTAACTCCCTGCCTTCTGTTAAATTTTGAGTAATTTCCAATGAACGGAAGTAGTAATTTGCGCTATTTTTATTTCTAAAAAAACGCATGTGAACTTATAAAGTACTAATAATATTCCGCACTATTATGCACATTTTCTTTGGCGTTTACTTGGTGTGCAATTCTTTTTTTTACGAGATTCTATTCTAACATAAAAGTTTAAGTAATTAAAAATGGATTTAAAATATTGTCTATATCCCGAGCTGCCATTCCCCGTAGTTTAGGGGAAATCACTCCCGGTTTATTTAAAACAATCTATCGCATTGATTATTATATGTTAATTTTCATAATTAAAATAGGTTAACGTTAAGATTATTATATTATATTATATTATTATTATATTATATTATTTTCTGATTTGTCGGCACAGAGTTTTTTAGTTATTTTTAAAAATTGTTTCTATGATCTTTTGAAACCGCATTTTTTTTTGGTGATATTTAAAGGGATGGTTAAAATAGAGAATGGGCAAAAGGCTCTGTTTAAGTGCAGACCTCCGGGAAAGCGTAATTTGATATTGTATTTAATTATGCGTTGTTGAGTTTGCGTTTGTTTGCGTTTATGTTTTCTTCTGTGTGTGTATTTTTGATTGCTTTTGTGTGTTGCGATTGCGTTTACGTATGCGTTGTGTTTGTGCTTACGTTTTGTTTACGTTTTTGTTTGAGTGTACGTAATTTTAAGTTGGTTTTCTTTTGTATTTGCGTTAGCGTGTCAGTTTTCTTTGCGTTTTTTTAGATTGCGTTTCCGTTTATCTACGATTGTGTTTTTTTGTGTTTGTATTTGTGTTTGCGTTTTCATGTTGCGCTTGCTTTTGCGTTAATGTGTGCGTTGTGTTAGTGTTTGGGTTAGCGTTCTGTTCGCGTTTTTGTTTGAGTTAGTGTATTCGTTTTGTTTGTGTTTGTGGTTTTGTTTTGCTTGTGTTTTTGTTTGAGTTAGCGTGTGTTTCCGTTTGTGTTTTCTTTTGTCTTTGTATTTGTATTTGCGTTTGCGTGTTGCGTTTACACTTTCATTTACTTGTGTGTTTTATTTGTGTTTCAGTTGAGTTTGCGTTTTTGCGTTAGCGTTTGTTTGCGTTAGTATTTTCTTTTCTGTTTGTACGTGTGTTTGCGTTTGTGTTTGCATGTCACGTTTGGCTAGGATTTGTTCCAAAGTTGGTACATTGAAAAATATTCACCGTGGTGAAGTACGCTATATATATATATATATATATATATATATATATATATATATATATATATATATATATATATATATATGATGGATGTAAATAGCAGTGTCAAAAAGACTATCCCTCCTTAACAGTTTATTTGCCATTGAAGATAAAGTTTTAACAAATGACAAGGCTGTACCCAATATTTCACTGACACTGACACACACACTCACACATTCACACATTCAGACACACACACACCTTTCTTGCACAGAAATTTTTCACACAAACATGTCTAAAGCTGTGTCACTAACACTTGCATCTTTCCCACCAGGGTGCTAGACAAATGCCCGTCTGGCACTCCTTTCATCGTCCTCTCCTTCATTATTCGCCTAGTCGAGGCTCTGGGAGCTGCAGGGGTCGTCATATCCAGCACTTCTATAGCCTACTACCAGTTTCCTGACAGCGTCTGCACTGTTGTGGTGAGTCCAAGGTTATTCATGAATTATCTACTATGTTGGTCATTTGTATTTAATTTTATGCTTTGGTCAAATTTTAACTCAATTGATGTTTTGGTCACACTCTAAAATAGTTTATCTTTTTAAAATTCGATTAAAAAAAACCTATAAATAATAGCATGCAGTTCGGGGGGGGGGGGGGGGGGGGGCTGGAAGCCGTTTAAGAGGCCACCAGCTAGCAATAATTCATATTTTTTTACAATTTTGGTTTTACTTTCGTGCATTTTTGCCTATATTTAATTTGCTAAAGGGGGAAGGTTCCGGTTAAAAAAACCTTTTTAATACTGGTTAGAAAACACTTATTTCTTTACATCTTCATTAAGATACATCCCCTTATGCATTTCTACTAAACAAAACTTGGTGAAAAAATCTTGGTAACTATGACAGGGGCAGCCATCTTGAAACATTAACCCCTTCGTAGGTTTTCCACCATTTATAAAATATTATATTTTAAGCCCAATAAACAATGAATTTGTAATCTTCTTCCATATTTTGGGGCACTCAGCTAAAAATTTTAAGTGCATATCTTCAAAATAATTTATTATGAATTTTCAAAATTTGTGTCCGTTCAAACCACTTAATTGTGGGGAATTTTGGGGCATTAAAACTAGTGTTTTTAATGGACCCCTAATTTGCAAATTCATAAAAATTCACCACAAATTCAATCATGGTCTATAGCTAAATGTGAAGAGAATGAAATAAGTGGTTGGAGAAGATGGTGGTTAGGGCACAATATCAGAAGACAGTAAATGACATCGCTCAGCAGGTGTTGGTGGAAAGTCCACGGGGAAAGAGGAAGAGAAGGAGACAAAAATGTCTTTTGGAAATCGTTTGAAATAGAGCTGGGGAGACTGGATTATAAGGGTTCCATTTTCATAAAAAATCAAGTGAGCTGACGAAGCGTTGCCTACGCCTATGCTTAGGAAACCGAAACGAGTAAAAAAAAAGAAATCAAAAGAGTTCGAACCCTCGGGTAGATTAGGCTGATTAGCTGGAGATAGCAAACTCCAAAATCAAACAACTGCTGTCTTGTAGTTTGTTCTTTGTTGGACAAAGGCTATGGAAGAAAATCAAAAAGAAAAGCAGGCTCAAATCGGAGTCAATGGCGCATAACTAGTTGTCACGAATTATTAATTGAGTTGGAGAAGATCCCCGCTAACAGTAATATTAAGAACGAAAAAGAAGGGGAAAAAAAAGGGTTTAGAACATAGTTCTTAATACATGTTCGATCAAACCCAAGAGGTTCGGTAAGTCAGTCTCAGTGCTTTGGCGGAGGTCATGGCACACACTCGACTCATACACCTATTAAAAAGGGTTAAGTGAAGGCGCATATGAAACTGTTAGGGTTCGGTACCTCCAAAAAGGTTAAAAACCACTTCTTTAATTTGTAAAAGGTGCAAGCTTGTTTGGTCTACGTTTTGTCTTGCCTTTAGAACAATTTCGATAATAGTGTATTACAGTTTTAAATTATTAGTTAGGTTAAACTAAGTAATAAATTTAAAAAAATTGATCTTTTTAGTACACTATACTAATTTTTTTTAGCTCTTAAAATTTTGGCAAGAGTATCGTCTTCCGTCCACCCACTTCGTCCGTATGCTACTTTATTGATCGGGTAGCGATTTCTCTTTAATACAGTGATCCAGGCATTTTGCAATGCAAGCAAGTAAAAGTATCTGATTTCTCAGGTTGAAGTCGACAGAATCGTAAGAATCTTGCAAAGAACCTAACAAAACTCGCAAGTGAAATTGTACATTACGCGTTAATACAATTTATTTATATTCTAATTATCAAACAATTTATCTAATCACCGTTTCGGTGTAAATTCTTCCAATTTACATTGGCGAAAAGCGCCCCAACCCCCCCCCCCCCCCCCATCTAAGAAAAGCTAGAAAGCTGTTTATGCCGGTCACTGTTTCTAAAGGGTATATGTTTTACAGTTACACTATCAGGGTAGAAAAAAATTAAATAAGTATGTAAAGTTTTGTAGCCATTACATTTCTTAACTTAGACTGTTTATAATCAAAAACTGCAGCATACAATCAGCTTTAAAAACTTTTTTCACCCCTTTTGGCGCCCCCAAATAGGGGGCTCGAAAATTGTCGTCAAATTTATTTATATATTTAACACTTTGAGCCATTGCCTCCCCGGCCTAATTTCTCCTATCTCCTGAGCTCCCAGGCCCAAACCAATTTTCACTTATCTGCTTCTATCTTTGCCTATAACTTATAAACCGTTTGAGATAATCAAGCCAAATTTGGTAGCCAGACTCAGGATCAAACAACAATTCATAAAGATTCTGAAGTTCTTTTTTTTTACAGTGTATGAACAGAACAATGTATATAAAACGAACACATAATTATTATTTTGATAGAACATAGAAGAAACCAATTTACATTTTGTAATTTAGTAATGTTTTCTTATTATTGATACCTGGCCATTTTAGTTTATCGCCAGAAGTCCACTTTTGTGTGATAACTTTCAAAACAGTTATCAGTTCCGGACCCGATGCAAAGAAAAACTTCGCATGTTTTGCACCAGTAAAAATTTATTTTCGTTTCGTCGGCTTAACTTCCAAAAAAAAATATTTGTACAACAAAAGTTCGCATTAAAAAACATCTATATACCGATAATTGTTTTTATTCTTACTAAATATAATGACGATACAATATAAAATACAATTAAACACACGCTGTTACCAGGCAAAATTCTTTGAAGAAAAACAAACAATAGCTCGAAAGGCCGCTAGATGTGTAGTGGGCTTTCATGATGTGGGGTACTTCTTTGCAGCATGGATTAGGGGCCCGAAATCCTTTATATATTTTTCAATGTTCATATATGTTTGTGATATTGTTAGAACTTCTATCCTGTACTACCCTGAACTATCCTACAAATAATAAAAAATAATACAATATTAGCATCTACGTTTTTTTATACTTTCACTTGGTTTTTCTTTTACAAAAGATATTAAACTTTTTAGGGACTATACTTTGAATTATCTCCCCTGACTAAAGTTTACGATGGGTGATGCTGTTGTCACCTTCAAGTTTTTTGCCCCGAGCCCACCCCCATCTCACCCCTATTTCTTAGCCTCAGGGCCTGAATATATATATATATATATATATATATATATATATATATATATATATATATATATATATATATGTATATGCATATATATAACATTTTGCAGGGCATTTTTGAATCATTTTACTGCATTGGACTGATGATTGGACCTACAATAGGAGGTCTGCTCTTCGAGGTCTGTCCTTAATGTATTTTATTATAATTGTGATTCCTTTGACAAACTATGACGAAATAATATGATGTAAGCATGTCTACGTGCTTCTGATATTAGAAATCGTCAATCAAGACATGGTATACTTACTCGTATTATGGGAAGGTGGGGATTGTCTTGTGTGCGGCTTCGGGGAAAAGGTGTAAAAAAAGGGGTGATTCACAAAGGTGTGACTTCCATATTGTAGTATGGTTAGTATGTAGGATTGGTGGTAGTTCAGGACGGCATATTAAGTGTTAAAGCTCTGACATTTTACTTTGTGATATACGGAATAAAGAGGAAATATTGTTATCGTGCTAAAATCCGAAATTGAGATTTTCACAAATCTCGACGTTTCACACACACTCCCCCCCCCCCCCACTCGAGTCGGCAAACTTAGTTTTGCAATCTTGTCTGTATGTGTGTGCGTAACGTCGTATACTGAAGAGGTGATAGTGGATACAAATGTCAAAATTTGAGTGACGTTAATTATTGACGACTTAATACTAAATATTAAACTATGTAATTATGTTTATATTGATTTTTAAAAATAATAAATAAAACCCTTGCCATATTGATAGCAATAAACATAGGCTTTACTATAAGGCTGTATTAAAAGATTAGGTTGTGTATTTAGTTGCTTTAAAATTTTATGTTCAGCTCGGAGGCTTTGGCTTGCCTTTTTGGGTCGTTGGAGCCGTTATTCTAATGGCGGGGGTCATCCTATTTATAACACTACCTCAAAAACACGGTAGGTATTGACCTTTTGATTTATCAGTGAAACGTAAAACTTTACGTCTTCATCCATCTTGTCATACGTCTTGAATTCTTCATCCATCTTGCCATACGTCTTGACGTCTTCATCCATCTTGCCATACGTCTTGACGTCTTCATCCATAAAAATATAAACCATTATAAAAACACACTAATTTTTTGAGTTTCTTTAATAAACTATGTTAGTTCTTAAATATTTTATATAAATCTTGCTTTTTAGCGAATCGAGAATACAATGAATTTATCTATCTAGATTATAGATCTAGAGCTAGATCTACGGAAAAACTAGACTTAACTTAAGCCAGCATTTAGATCTAGATTTCCAGCTCTATCTAGATCTAGAATCTATGCCAATAATGAGTTTCTATCCTAAACTATTTCAGACCTTATTTCTTTTATATAAATTTTTTGTTTGTTTAGCTATGGAATTGGCTAATTTGGGATAAAATTTATTTGAAGAAAAATATTTATGCGAGTTTTTATGATTAATTATTTGGTGATTAGCTGTTATGTAAAATGCTTAGGGTCTAAGTTTAAACTGTCTGAGTAATTTTATGTCATCAATACATTGGAGGAGTATTCGCAAAATTAATACTTGCAATGTTATTAGAATGGCAAAGGCTTCCTTAATAGTAAAAATCAAATATTATATAATATTAAATTTCGCAGTTAATTTTTACAATTTCAGTACAATAAGTAACTTAATTTATGACAAAATATATATTTAAACGAATGCTATACATTTTTATTTTTTTTCGCTTTAAAATAGTATAACAATTATTTAAAAAAATATTACTTTAAACAAATTACCTCCCCTGTACATATACCAAATGTCGTAGTCTTTGTTTACTTGTTCACAAACAATTGTTTATATAAAAAAATATAGCAGCTGGACAAATCTAACGAACCTAAGGGGTTTTTCACAAAATATTAGGGGGATCGTTCGTCAATTATTTTTATATAATTTGTATAAGGATAATTTAGCTCGCGGTCATTTTTTAGCCCTCTTGGGGGGCTTCGAGTCAGACCAACATTTATTCCCATACGGTCTAGTCATTTATAGAAGTGCATGCAAACAATTAGCCTTATGTACAGAGGTTAAATCATTTTTGAAATTACCTTTTGTTTTTCACATAAAATACGACTGGTCAGTTTTGAACACTGAAGGAATTTTTCCCAGATATAGCGAGTTTCAAGGGAGTTCGTTTGGCAAAAAAATTTTTTTTGTATATATAGCTCATATAAGGGGAATATCACTCGCCGTCATTTTTTAGCTCTTGTAGAGGGCGTTGTGTCAAACAGACAATTTTTCGATTCGGACTAAACATTTATTTAGGTGCATGCGAAAAAGTAGCCAGATGTACAGCAGGTACGTACTCTAAAATCTGTGTTGAAATTACCCTCTGTTTTTTCACATAAAATACAATGATTACATTGGGAAATACGACTGGTCAGTTTTGTCCCATCCTGGATTTTTCTCGGGTAAGGCGATATTTTTTGACACCCCTAGGCGTTCTTCTAACACCTCAAAAAAGATCAAGGGTCGTTATGCAAAAGTTTTTAAAAATATTTTAAATTTTTTTAAAAATATTGCTCATATAAGACGCCGGTCAGTCGTGGTTAATTTTGACCCCCTCATCGTGGATTTTATGGCAAACCGGCACCGAATTTATTGTTGTATTTTCTCTAGGTAGGAGTCTGCTAAATTTGAAACGCCTGCGGCGCCGGCAAAAGCCCTATCGGCATCCGACCACTTTGCTTTACACACACATATATATATATATATATATATATATATATATATATATATATATATATATATATATATATATATATATATATATATATATATATATATATGCATAAATAGATCAAATACTTACATTGATTGTTTTATTGATTTATGCTTTAATATTTTAGACATGTTCTAACATATCACGAATGTTTAAAAGATCTATGATTGAATATTTTAGACAATATTGTAAACAAAATGTTTTTTAAAATGTTCGAACATATAACGAATGTTTAAAAGATTTTTCAATGAATATTCTTACAGACGTCATGCTCAAGGAACACAGGTCAGTGTTTGCTCTACTTAGAAGCAGCATGGTCTGGCTGGGCGCATTTGCCGTGATGACTTCATGTATTGGCTTTACGTTCATTAACCCTGTACTGGCCAAACACGTGCGACAGGTAAAGTCACTTGCTTGAAGAGCTTTGAGCAAGATATACAAAACATTGACATCTTTTTCTTTTTGTATGCATCAGACATGTAATCTACTTATATTGCTTCGTTCAATATTTAGTTTGTTGTCTTTTTTTAATTATTTTTTTTCAATATCTAGTTTGGAGTATCTCCACTAATCTCGAGTCTCTTGTTTGCTGTCGTCCCCGGGATCTACGCACTCACCTCCCCCTTCTCGGGGTGGGTCAGTGACCGATGTGTAGGTATTTTTTAAATATATAACTCAAGGTTAAGGGTAGGCTCTTCACAAAACTGAAGGTCTGGGATTTTTGAAGAAGAGACGAACCATTTTTTCGTCAAGTAAGCTGTGACCTTATTCTCGTTGTTGTTGTAAGCCCTGCTAAGGGGGGGGGGGGATTCCTAAAATCTACCCTTTTAGGCTTATCTAACTACTCTACTGTCCGGTCAGTGCAAGTCCGGCTAAAACCAGACTGGTTAACAACCGTTCTTAGTCTAAATTAATTAAACAAAAAAACTTTAACAATTTACTCAATTTATTGTACAACTGGAACCAATGATAAAATCAAATAAAAAGAATAGATAAAAAACGACTGACACAAAACAGAACAAAACCTAAAACAAGACTAAAAAAACAGACTTTAACGTAACAAAACAAACAAAACAGGACAAAACACCCAATTTCGGACCACCGTCCTAGAAAGAGGAAAAATAAATCAATTTAAAATGTAAATAAGGTTATATATAAATGGATCTTGTACAAAATGAACCTTCAACCTCAAATGAGGGGTGACAAGATTAAATCTTAACCATCCACAAGTATTTCACACAGAACACACTTAAACGTAAATATCAGGTCACTGAGCATGAAACTACTAGTTCAATGCACGCACAGCCTCAACAAGAGGTTCTCATAAATGTAAGTAAAATCTAGACATAGATCCATGATTAAAATCTAAACCCAGACCATCATACTACCACGTGGTCTGGATACAACAACCATTGAGACTTCTCAAAGTCGAAGTGACTAAATAGTACGTAGTCACTTCGTATACAAAATAAGCAAACTATTAAAAGAAAAACATAATTAAACACCATAAAATAGTTCTACGTTACCATACACCACAGAAATGTGACACATAAACACTTCAACACACAGTTCTCGACATCCTCAATGTCCCTCCATGTCCACACACTGCATTCACGAACAAAAAAAACTAATACTACGCACAACAATAACTAACATTCAGGATATAAAGCAAAGTGGAGCCACACTCCAAAACAAAATTTACATAAATAATAATATCAAAATATAAACAAGACACAATAACTAGACTATAAACTATCTTAAAATTAACAACATATTAGAGCCATAATAGCGGACTACTTAATTTAAAAACCACAACAATCCTCAAAAGGAACACAAAAAGCGATATTCGCCTTTTTGTAATAAAATAATAATTAAATAACTCCCCAGCCCCTTACATTGTAAAGGCTCTCGGGATGTTCTTCCCTCCTCGAGTATTCCTTTTTCAAATCAAAAACGAAAAGCAGGCTGAAATCGGTGTCAATTACCTAAATGTCGCATAATCAGTTGAAACAATTCCTTAATGTTTTGAAGTGAATCCGCTAGCATGCTTTTTTTGACATTTTGCCCAAGCAGGCCACGCATCTCTGGAACAGCGTGTCTATTTGATAGGATGAAGTTTGAACATACACAATTCCACTACCACATTTGGTCAACTACTGTTATTTTTAATAAAAACATATCTAAAGTCCTATTGAAAAACTGATGTTCACTGTCCAATTAATTTAACCATACAAAATATAGTCTGTTTTATTTTCAGCCTAGACCGGTATTACTCCTTGTTTTTGGCAACTTTTTTAACGCAGTGGGATATTTATTAATCGGACCGACAGAACTAGGCCATTTTCTTCCTAAGTAGGTTATTGTTTAAAATATTTTTAATACGTAGCCTACATTTCTTACATTCTTCCATCACCACGCAGCTGATATATATATATATATATATATATATATATATATATATATATATATATATATATATATATATATATATATATATATATATATATATATATACTATATTTGGTTTTAGCGAGCTATGGCTGGTTGTGACGGGCCTAGTACTGTATGGTTTAGTTGCGAGTGTGGCATTTGTTCCATCTATCAAGTGTTCTATCCAAGGGGCCAGGTACTATATCGTCAGATAGGTGATCTTACCTCGACATAAGACCTATCTGGAAATATGAAGATGTTAAAATTTTATACAAATTGAACTAAAATGATCAATAGCCTTAAAGTGTCATTTTAAAAAAAACAATCCATATAAAAGAGTAATGCTGTATGCGTGCTAAAAATTTAAAGAATGTCTGTAATACTATGATGAAAGGTGTACATTTATGTTAAAAATCGAGCTTAGCTATTTAAAATATAGCAGGTAATAATAAGCAACTGAAGTAACGGAAACATTATTTTTAAAAAACCCGAATTGTTGCAAACAAAACTTGTCAATCTTAAAACTAATAATTTGCATGTCTAATTTTCTCTTGTCTTTTTTATCGCTTGCAGCTACACTGTTAAAATCAATTTACTTTTTTTTTTTTAAATTGTTACAGAGAATTGGGATTTCCCGATGAACTTAGTACGTACGGTTATGTAAATGGCATTCAACAAACTAGTTTTCACTTAGGGTAAAAAAAAAATTCAATTCTCTAGATACATTATCATTTTTTTTATTACCAATACTTAATAAATTTTAGGTAAAAATGTTAGTTCGGTTGTAAAAAATATCTTTCTGTTATAATGATTAAGCAACGATTTCCACTGTTAGCCGATTTTTTCCGCAGTGGGTTCATTGGCCCTACCATAGGTGGCGCTCTGGCGGATAGTGTAGGGTTCAACACCGGATCAACCATCGTCGCTGGGATATTTCTTCTGATGGTATGTGGGGCAAGATGGATCCTAGCTTTGTTTAGTTACTGCAATGTACCCGGATTTAATAAAAAAAAACAAAAAAACAGACAAGTTTTCGATAGAAAAGAAAGCCACGCATAATTTATAAATAGGTATATGATGTTTTTGTCTAAAAAAAGAAAAAAAAAACAAGCGTGTAGGTTAAGTAGAGTTCACCTGTTGTTTTTTTTTTTTGGATAGTGAGGTCAGCACCCGTCGTTTCAGCGATGTGTTGCAACTATATCAAGGGACCGAGCTCGAGACTATTTACGTCCCATCAGATAAAACGTTAAGAATGTAAAACTTTTGATAGACTCGAAACTTAAGACTTCTCTGATAGACGGGGGAAATAAAGACGGCTGATCATAATGCAAGCTACATTATTAATCAACATACATGTTTTACTTCGGACGGAAATTTGGACGAATATGTCATGATGATGACTTTTAAAAATGGAGTCGGCGTTGCCAGATAGTAAAGCGCACGACTTCTTATTGAATGTTTCGAGTTCGAATCCCGGACTCATGTCGTGGTCGGGTCGGTTGAGCTCGTGTTTTTTTGAACCAATAAGTTTCGAGTTTGAACCACCAGGCAGAAGAGGCTCGATGGTTGGGGACAGCAACTCTTCTAGGAGAGACAACTCCACAATAAAACAAAAGCTGCTATGTAGCTTGTTCTTGGTTGAACAAAAGCTATGGAAGAACATCCCAAAATAAAAGCAGGCCGAAATCGAAGTCAACGACCTAAATGAGGTATACATAGATGACACGTAATACTTAAATGTGTTGGAGGGACCCCTTTCAACACTAAAATTAAGAACGAAGAAGAAGAGTCTCTTCAGCTCTAATCCTTACTTTCATGGTAGTGTAATTATTTTTTCTCTATCCGCCAGTGTATCTTCTGCACCATCCAAGCAACCATCCGCTACATACTACAACTACGGAAATCACCGAAGGTCAACCACGAAGACACAGCCAATCAAACGTCGCTGAGCTCTTTACCTCCAGAAAAATTGGAAAAAACACAATTACTTGCTAATAAAAAATAGGAATTTAAAATCAATTTAACTGTGTTGCTTTTTTGTTGGTATCACAACGTTTAAAAGAAAAAGTGTTAAGTAAACTGTTAAACGTATCGGAAAGAAAGATGGCGGTGGTATGATAGCAAAAATATAATGATGTTTAACTTCAAGTGACATTAAGGATCATAATGGGAGACAATTAAGTTAGGGATGAGGTTGGAGATGTCTGTAATGTATCTGGGTTGGTTATTGATAGACAGCAATGGTACAGATAGATTTTATACACGGCTTTAATAAAGTTGTTCAGTTGTTGTCCATATGTCAAACGAGTATTGCTGTATAACTCTAAGCATGTATTGTAAATTTAGGGTCGATGCTTGAATAAAGCTTGACTAAATGAATGAGTTTGTTCCCTTATCTAGTAAGATAAACAGCAGAGGGAGGCAAGAGAACACCTCAGTGCGAAGTTAACATATTGATCAACGTTACCTCACTTACAGATTTTAAAAATGTATTTTCTTTTACTGTGGACTGGTTAACATCCGACAGACTAATTCCTACATGATTGTATGTAAACGGTATTCATGCTACATGATCAGTTGTGCCACCTAAAACACACACACAGACACACACAGACAAGAAAGAGAGAGAAAGAGAGAAGTAGAGAGAAAATTGCAAAACTAAAGTTTTTCCAGTTTGTGAAAATCTCGATTTCGACAGTATACTTTCTATGTGCTTTGTAAGAGAGAAAGTGAAAAAAATAATTTATAAAAAACGTTTCAATATTAAGCTTTTAAGTAATAATGCACTAAAAAGGAGAAAATAAATTTTACACTAATATTTAAATAACTAAAAAGAAAAGCGTGGGTCACTTTAGTATCTATTGATTATCTTTACTAATATTTAGGTAAAGCCCCATACTTTTCTTTATAGTTATTTAAATAGTAGTGTAGAATTTATTTTCCCCTTTTAGTGCATTACTAGACTTACCCGGTCATCCCTTGGATAACAGTGGGTTTCGGGGTTCATCTATAAAAAAACATCACGGCTATCACTTATCGTCACAAAAAAAACCAGACCCCACATTCAAAAAGACGTGTTTTTTATCTTTTAAAACACCAATTTTGGCTGAACATTGGTCTGACCACACTATCCCTTCATATACTGACATCACAGGTGCCTACTCAACTCTACTTCACCTGCCCAGTGTCCCGCCAAGTCTCAGACAACATGTTTCTATCGTTTAAAAAAAAATATTCCGGCCGAGCATGTCTCTTACCACACTATCCATTCATATGCTTAGGACAAAGAAACCGAGGAACTCTACTTCACCTGCCCTGTATCCCGCCAAGTTAAGATAGGCAGCTTTATCATTCACATCTAAGAAAAAAAAGTGAATTTTTTTTTTTAACATTGACGTGATGTGTCTAGAACCCGTGCCATCCGCATGAAAGCCTATTACACTAACAACTTAGCTATTTAGACTCGTGACATCACTGATGCATTTTTATGGTATAGTTTAATACTTTAAGTCTCCCTATGCAACTTGATTTACGCGCATAGGCCCTAGATCTAGATCTAAGTCTAGTAACTTTCAAATTAAATTTTATCTTAAATTAGCCCATTCCATAGCTAAACAAAGATTATATAAAATAATAAAGGTCTGAAATAGTTTAGTATATAGAAACTCATTATTATCAAAATCTAGATAGAACTATCTATATTCTACGACTGGTTTGCTTAAGTCTAGTTTTTGTGTAGCTCTTGCTAGATCTAGATAAGACCTATTCTAGATCTAGAGAGATAAATCACAAAGATTTCAAAATGTATTGTATCTTTAACTAATTAATCTTTGGTTTGACCTAGATTCTAGATCTAGATCTTTAAATAACTTTCATGGACAGGTTGTAGAGCTAGAGAAATTTATTGGAAAACTAAATAAAAAAGACAGTCGAAAATTGATATAAGTGTCGGAACGTTATAAATAAAGCAAACGGACGTATTGTTAAAGTTATAGCCTACAGAAAATTAGCTTTAGAACGTGTTAAATATTGGAATGGGTATACAGTCTCATAGAAGCCGCCATTGTTGATGTAAAAAGTAAACAAATCATGTGACGTCACTATTCACACAAAGTAAATTCGTTTTTCTAAACTTTTAAAATTAATGTGGTTAATCTACCAATGAATAAATCAATAAATTAATTAACGTCTTTAAATAAATTTGTGATTAACAGTCTGTCTGAAAAAAAAACTTGTTCTCTACCTACATACTATTTTACAGCCCTACACATAGAGCAGATTTTCTCCAATAGCCAATCAGACAAACAGAAAAACAAATAAATACAACAGAACCAAACAGAAGAACTCAGTATCAGATTACACGAGGTGGAATTTCTTTTAAAGAAAACTGTATTAGAAGAGAATATGTACACTACGACATACGTGGTAGATGGTCTCAACAAAACTCTACAAGAATTGGCAGTTAGAGATAATAATTTATTTATTTATAATATATTAAACAGGTAATTAATTTTAGAGGATTTTTTAAGTGTCCTGATTTTGTATCTATTCAACTTGTTAGTGGTTGGACAAAGGCTATGGAAGCAAATCCAAAACGAAAAGCAGGCTGAAATCGGAGTCAATGGCCTCAATGGCGCATAACCAGTTGACACGTAACGCTTAATTGTGTTAGAGGCGTGGTCGAGTCGGCAAAAAGCTCATGGTTGATAAATTCGAACAAAGTATCGAGTTCAAACCCACTGGTCGATAAACCTCGATCCCCTTCAACACTAATAATTAAGAACGAAGAAGAAGAAGAAGAAGAAGAACTTGTTAGTTTAGACAACTTTTGTTTTATTAAAACAAACTATGGTGTTAATGGTGATAAATTGTGCTGTTATAAATTCTCCACTGAGTGGTTTTTGACAGCAATTAATGTTAATTTAATAATTTCTATTGAGGTTTGCAAAGCTTTTTACAAAATATTATTCTACTACTTCATACAAATGAAAATAACGCACCTCATATTTCTTTAAACCTATTGATATTTCCCACGTTTTCTTTAACTTGCTTTCTCTGTTTGTTTTTCCAATCAAATCTTGCGATCGAAATTTCTGGCACTTCCCAGTTAGCTAGCGCGCTGAAATTTTCAGGGAAGCTTTCTTTTGGATGACCATAGAATATTCAATTGTTATTATTACTAAATTGATCAATGGAAAAATTTTATTGAGCATTTTAGACCGCTATATAATCTATATATATAATTCTCCTCTGCGAGACATTAGAAAAAAAAACGAGCGACGCGTAGCTCGCCTCTCTCTTGCCGCGCGCAGTGACGCGAACGATCCCACGTCGCGACAGGCTTAGGGGCAGATAATTTAGTTTGAACCGACTTTAAACTTACAGGAGGTAACTATTACCACTGGTGGCCAGTTTGGGGGAGACGATATGGTCGAGTGGTTGGGCACACGATTGCTATCCCACTCGACACGGGTTCAAATCTATGTGTTCTAGTCAGTAACCAGCCCTCGTCCTAACCGCTATCAACTAACCTCTGACAATCATTCACTTGCGATTGAGACCGAAGAAGAAAGGGTCTCTCGTTTTTTACGAGTTGTCTTTTTACGAGTTGTCTTCGTTTACCCAAAAAAAAGTGAAAAGATAAAATCGATAGCAAGATTTCAATGCAAACAAACAGACAAAGACTAAAAAGTAGAAAATAATAATCATTAAAAAAGTTTTAAAAAAACCCCACGTTTTCTGATTGAACTATAAAGTAGAAAATAAATACTATACATCACAATAATGCAAGCGATCACTCTACTATAAGCGATGAAAAACGTGGGGCGCCGTGATTTTCTTACAGTTTCTATTAGTGTTGACTCTCTACAAGCTCCCTAATAAAAGTCAATAGTATTATCTAATCAATAGTAATATAACTTTTACTTCGGCGCCCCACGTTTTTCATCGCTTATAGTAGAGTGATCGCTTGCATTATTGTGATGTATAGTATTTATTTTCTACTTTTTAGTTCAATCAGAAAACGTGGGTTTTTAAAAACTTTTTTAATGATTATTATTTTTAAACTATTTTTTTCTGCTGTGTACCAGGAACAATAACTCAAGTCTATCAGAACAAATTATTGTTAAATTAAATGAAAGTGGACTGGCCTTGTGTGACACCAAAAAAAAAAGTGGAGGATGGGTTGTTATACAGGTAGGTCTAACGGTATACGGTATTTTGTCAGATTTTAGCGCTCTTTTCAAATTTTGCTTCAAATGTAAGCAATTTTAATATCATTTCTCAAAAAAAAATAAGCTAGTAGTAATATCGAATGTACATTACATATTATTCAAGAAATTACTTACACAAATATACATTATTTTTATTATTGTTGTATATTGAAATATCATGAGATATGTAAAAAAAAATAAACAGTTTGTAAGTGGATGTTTTCAACCGATCAGAATTTAGTTCATAATTCTATCGACAATACCTCAATTTCAAAATAGTTAAATGAAAATATCAATAACACTTCTGTGTAGCTTTTTTAGAGCTTCAGGTCCAAAATATATTACAGGCATGACCCGATGGTTTTCAGACAGCAGATTTTAGAATATGATTTTATAAAATTAATTATTTGATTGGTTTAAAATGAGAACGTGTTTATTATTTTTTAGAAACTTCTATCGTAGTGCACTAAGTAATATGCTTCTAGTGTTAGTATGTATATAATTATATTTGTCTATTTTAACAAAAACGTAGTAGTAATGCAATTAAACAATATAAGTTTCTAGAAACTTTCTAGAAACTTAAAAGTCTGTTTTTAATATTTAATGGTTGAGGTGGCACATTTTAAGCGTATTTAGTAATTAGTGTGTGCGTGTGTGTTTCGTTTGTCTCAGAGACGTGTGTCAGATGACGTAAATTTCACCAGAAACTGGAGCGACTACAAAAATGGTTTTGGATCTTTGGCTGGAGATCATTGGCTGGGAAATGACTGAATCTCAAACCTTACCTAAAGCGTAAGTTACAATTTCAGTTTAAGTTTGAAGCAATGTTTCCAAAATTTTTAAAGTATAGAATCCTCTTTAGACCTCGTGATTCGCTGCGCAGATGAAGTAGAGTTCATATGTTTCTTGACCTCTACATATGAAGGGAAGGTATGGTCATCACTTTGCCCAGCCGCCTTTATTTTCCCCAACATGTGTTAGGTAGCCATCACAGGTGGGTGGACTCAGAGACGTTCCAATGACTTGGATCCGGATTTTAACTCGAGACTTTCGGGTTATCAGCCTAGCGCTTTTAGGTCACGCTATCCCATGTTTTCACAATTAGTGTACGACATTTTTGCATCTGTTATCGGGTGCTAAATCCTTGTGGTTTAGCAGCTTTTGTTACTTGGCGACCCCCAAAGCTATACAATATATATAATGTGTGTGTTGAAAAATAATAATTCGGCTATGGCTTGCCGGCGTACATGACACAGGGAGCGGTAGGTTTCAAGAATAATTGCCACGAACTCAGAATTTGGAAAACAGTGCTGGGATGTGTGGTTTAGCTCTCCAAGCTTAAGGGCAGGTTAAACCCCCAAATTGAAATTTAGGTGTTAAGACTTTTTTGAGTGATAAGGAAGTTGTAACTAACATAGTAAATGAAAAAAATGCAAAAAAATCACTAAAAAGATATGGTTTTGTGAAAATATTTTCTAAAAAGTGTCATTTTTAGGGTAAAGTAGCTCAAAATTAGCTTTCATTGAAATCACAATAACACAGCTTCTGTTTGTCAGAATAACACAAATCTTAAACATAGTGTAATATACGCAACGAGCTGACCCGCTGCGTATCATACGCCGATATTTAGTTGTTTTTTTTTCTACTTTTCAGTAATTTATAATTTGTGAATTCGACAGTACCAATGCTGCCATTGAAAATATTTGCTTAAAAACACTACCCCCCCCCCCCCACGTGAAAGCAGCCTCCTCTTAGTTACCTCCTCTAAGCTTAAAATCGGTTCAAACTTAATTATCTGACCCTAATAGCCGTCACCAAACCCGTCTCTATGATTGTAAAATGTAAACAGAGTGAACACCGCTCACCAGATCATGTGGGGGTGGGGTGGGGGTGGTAGTGATAGAGAGGAAGAGAGGGGACTGCAAAGGCGCGCTTGCAGCTTGTTTTCTAACTGATCCCAGAAGAGAATTATATATATAGATTACAAAAAAGTTGAACTAAAACAATTAGAAACTAATAAAAAATTGATTTTAGACAAATTTTTTAAACGTGAGACCTAAAAAAATTCCAAAAAGTAGGGAGTAGACTTAGCTTTTTATTTATAAAATGAGAAGTTTCAAAGATGTAGCAATTCTTTTAATTCAACTTTACAAGCAGTGTTTAGTCAACATGTGTTCAAAATTTCAGCTAAATATCTCAAGTAGTTTTTGAGTTATAGTGATTTAACTGGTAAAATTTTGTTGAAAAGTAACATTTTGAGAAACACGCTAAATAGTGAAAAATATACTAAATTTAAAAAAAACGAGAAAAAGCGAAAACTATACCAAATAAGTCATTTTTAAAACCCCTGAGTTACATAAATTGCATCTGGGGCCTCTTACTCAGCAATAAGAACATCTATTTTAGTTAGTTTTTAATTTTTATGTTGCTAAATGTTGCTTAATATAGGCGAATTACGTCATTAGTCTCGTTAATTAAAAAATTATAAAAAATACTAGCAATACGAAATGTTGCAAAATGATTAAACAAAAATGTTCAGAATTGAATGTAGTTTCAGAAACAATAGATTTTCAAAAATCAACATTTCTGACTTAAATATGTATTTTTTTTTTGGGGGGGGGGGTTTAACCTGCCCTTAACTAATAATTAAATTTAAAAATTTTAAGCTTTAATTTAATTCTAATAGTCAAGAACTTATTTTTTCTTTGTGTTGAATAATTTTTAAAAAATCTGTTGTTTTCATTCAACTTTTTGTTTTGTTTTTCGAGTTGATGTGGATTTTACAAAATTAACTTTTGATAATAAAATATTGGTAAAATTAAATTTCTTTATGACACTATATTTACACTACCGATAAACTGTTTTTACCATTCCATGACGATTAAGTGGCTTTTTCTTCTATAACTTCAAAACGGAACTTTTGATAAATAAAGAGAAATATTGTTCAAGACAAAGAAATGCATTCTTTTCGCCAGCAATAGATGGCTAGTGCGAGATAAATTAAATAATTAACTTAAAAAAACGTGTACACATCCATAGTATATTCACGAGAATGTTAATTATAACATTTCAATGTTTGATGAGCTACATAAAAAAGGTTAGAAAAACACAAAGAAAGAAAAAGCCATATTGTTTTTCCCACTATACTACCAAACAAACGTTTAGAGAACCCCATATTTACATAACAAACAGATAGCACACTCCTCACAAACACTTGACGTACTGATGGCACAGTCAATTAGGGTAAGCCGTCTATAAACACTTTGTGTAGAACCACTCAGGTAACCACTATGTATAGGTAACCACATTGTGTAGAACCAGTCAAGTAACCACTTTTTGTAGTACCACTTAGGTAACCACTGCGTGTAGTACCACTTATGTAACCACTGTGTGTAGCACCCAATAAAGTAACCACTGTGTGTAGTACCCTTCAAGTAACCACTTTGTGTAGTACCACTTAGGTAACCACGTTGTGTAGTACCCCTTAGGTAACCACTGTGTGTTGTACCATTTTGGTAACCACTTTGTGTAGTACCCCTTAGGTAACCACTTTGTGTACTACCATTTAGGTAACCACTTTGTGTTGTACCATTTTGGTAACCACTTTGTGTAGTACCACTTAGGTAACCACTTTGTGTAGTACCATTTAGGTAACCACTTTGTGTAGTACCACTTAGGTAACCACTTTGTGTAGTACCATTTAGGTAACCACTTTGTGTAGTACCATTTAGGTAACCACTTTGTGTAGTACCATTTAGGTAACCACTTTGTGTAGTACCATTTTGGTAACCACTGTGTGTAGTACCACTGAGGTAACCACTTTGTGTAGTACCATTTAGGTAACCACTTTGTGTAATACCCCTCAGCTAACCACAATGTCCAGTACAATGTATCGTGGGACGCCATAACTGTGTAAGGACTAATTATTAAAGAGGTGACATCTAAATGAGTTTCTATTTGCTTTGTATTCAGAACGCGCAAGTTTTCAAGGTTTAGCAAGCAAAAAAAAATTGAATTCAAAGCTGTTGAAGCGTTTCATTAGTTATTTAATTTATGTAAATTAGACATTAACATTACTGAAGGATCTCGGTATATACATTGGGATTGCTTCATTACCCCTGACCTTAGTGAGATAAGTGACATTAGTCATGACTTCAACTAGTAATGAGATAAGTGACATTCAGTGTTTCTTCCAGACTTTTTTCTCCGGGGGGGGGGGGGGGACACTTGAAATCTTCGGGGGGGGGGGGGGGCGGTAAACTTTCTTCGTTGGGGGGGGGGGGGGGCGGACACTGTTAAAAGTATATATTTTCTATATAAATTATATACATTTCATTTCGTTCGGGGGGGGGGGGGGGCGGTAAAAGTTTTTCGGGGGGGCTTTGCCCCCGAAGAGATGCCTGGAAGAAACTCTGGTGACATTAGTCATGATCTCAGCTGGTAGTGTAACAGTGATAAGATGCTAAAGTGCAGAAGTTTGCGATATGGGGTTAAAAAACAAGTTGTAGTTCTAAAATATGTGTTTGAAAAAAAAAACATACTTTAAGTTTTTTTTATTATGGTACCGTAATGCTTATTAGAGCTATTTTCGTTGCAGTAACTAAAAAAACGTTTTTGCTCTCCTGTCATGTATATCTAATTAAGCCCTCTTTAAAATGCCAGCCGGTAATTAATTAAATAAATAAAAAACGGAGCGCGCCACCTGGCCAGTTTTTTTTTACTTTCTCCTATATACGAAGTACAGAGAAAGTCTTGTAATCGTGCAAAAAAAAATCGAGATTTGTTCGAGACTTTTACAAATCTCGACGTTTTACACCCCACTGATACGGAAAAACATAATTTTGCAATCTTTGCCGTATGTCTGTGTGTCTGTGTGTGTGTGTGTGTGCGTGTTTAAACACGATAATTTGAGTACCGTTACAGCTAAGTTGATTAAATTGCATACATAAGTATTTTATCAAAATCGTAGATCCGTATCAACGTTTGAGCGATTTCCGATAAACAGAAGTGGTACTTTTTCTACTTTGAATTTTTCAAAAGCCTATAACTTGAGAATTATTTCCGATAGATAAATGACATTTTAACATGTAAGTAAAAGATCTAATTCTCTACCTTCTATATAATTTTGAGTAATTTCCGTGGACCGGAAGTAGTAATTTACTCCATTTCCGATTTCTCAAAAAAGCATGTAAATTTATAAAGTACTAATAATATTCCGCACTTTTATGCACATTTTGTTTTGGCGTTCGCTGGTGCGCAATTCTTTTTTCTACGAGATTCTATTGTATTTTTAAAAGTTTAAGTAATTAAAAATCATGTTTATATTCCAAGTTATATAAGAATATTCGAGAAAGTTTAGGGGAGATCACTCCCGGTTTATTTCGTGTGATTTCATTCGTTTTTGTTAGACTAAGTCTATATCACATTAAGTAAATACACGGTTTATAATCTGTTTATCTACATCTACAACTACTTTTCTTTTTGAATTTGCGTCCTTAGCCTTTGTCCAACCAAGAACAAACTACAAGGCTGCAGTTATTTGATTTTGGAATTGTCTCTCCTAAAAGAGTGGCTGTCCCCAGCTATCGTGCTCATTAATGTCTTTAGACAAACTATCTTTGACGAACAGTTTAGAGGAAATCAGTGGCGCTTGATGATAACGATCTTGATCATAACCTCGATGACCAAAGATTCAAACACGGTGTAGTCATAAAGAAGTTTTATATTTATGTGGGCGTAACACAACGAGACGTTAAATTCTGTATTGATTTCGTATTCAAATGCCAACATAAAAGAAATGTGTATGTAGAAAATGTACCAGAACACTGTGACGCAACACACGGCCGTCCATGTTCGTGACGGGGTTACGATCTGCTTGAAGTGTAGAGGCAGAAACACGGCGACCAGCCTCTCCACTGAGACCAGCATGGACCGGGTGAGAGAAACCCTGCCCGACCCGTAGTCCATGATGTGAAAGATGTGGTACAGCACATACAGGAAGTACGACACGGAGCGGACGTGCAGGAAACCGTCAACATTCAACATGATATCGTACATAGGTTTGGACATGCTGTTGAAACCGATGAGGAAGGTGATGTTGCTGACGGCAAGGGTGATGTGGTACATGACATTCAGGTTGTACATAAGCCTGCTGTAGTGGACACCTACATTAATTGCCACTGACATCTTAGTGACGTAGGCCTCTACACCAAAATACATGAACAGCTACCAACCTTGCTGATGATACTCAATATTCAACATCACTACACTGGAGCATTAAAAAATTCTTTAGAGATGTTTACAAACTGGTTCTCAAAATATTCGATTTATTTGTCTACTTGATTTAACACTATGTACACTAAATTGTGTCTGCTCAGGAATAGAACATACCACCAATAAACGAACTAACCAAACTTTTCTAGCTATCGGAGGCTAGAGGTATCATGACTTCAAGCAAATTAAATAATAAGTAGTTTTACAAAATGTCGACATTGATCAGGCGATTAAAAGTAGTTTGGTTCACGATGTATTGAAATTTAATTTATTTGATGTATCGATTTAGAATAAGTTAAACTGTTTTGTCAATTACGTTATGTTTAATTCGGGAATTACAAATAAATTATGCGCTTGGTGATGTCAGGTATGATATAAAAGAAAATTATTATCGACATATTAATTCGCTGAAAAATAAAATTGACTCATTTAATTTATGCAATTAACTTTTACATCGACGCACGTCGCTTCCGTGACGTTGCATTCAGAATGATGCAGGCACGTGACAACGTCAGGCCTGAGGCAAGAATTTGATTGGTCATTCACCAAACTTAATTTGAAATCTCAATCACATCCAAGTTAGATCTAATTGGTAGTTGGTTTATGCACTTAAAAATTGAGAGCTCGGCAATTTAATCTGTAATTTATTCAATAACGAACAACTGGTTGAGTCTTAGATTCGTAAAGTTTCCTTTAAATAATTGAAAAAGTTGAAAGGTAGAGAATATTTTTGTTTACACTTGGCTGATCCTGAAACTTGCGTGCAGTTGTAGTGAGTAGATAGGTTACCATTGGTGGTAGTTAGATGGTATGAGAAGTCACGGAGGAGTTACTATGGTGTTATTTAATCCAAACAGGCTGTTTAGTTGTTTGCATGTTGATTGGTTCGTTTTTCACCTGTAATGAAGCTATTTTGTTTTTTTTCAGCGTTACATTCTTCTTCGGAGACAGTGAAAGAATATCTAATTTTTAATCGATTCATCGATGTAAGTGTCACTAAAAATTAATTAAAATATTATTTACTTCATAATTTAATTCTCTACTGGCTAGCCGTTTAGTGTGAGCTGGTTACGGATCGTTGGTTTCACTAAGAAAGTAAAGGTCAATTCCCATTTTTGACAAAACCATACACAGGGCAGATGAAATAGAGTTCACGTGGTTTTCGACTTCGGTTAATGAAGGAATGAGCGAGGGTGTTATAAATGCATGTCAGTAGTTTTATGGTGAAATATATGTCGCTCGTCTGTTTAAAACCTGTTAAATATAATTCGGTAGAGAAAGTAAAGGCGGCTGGGCATAGTGCTGACAACATTATCCCCTTGTTTGTCGATATAAGTGCAACAGATGAACTCTACTTCATCTGCCCCACGTGAATACGAAAAAAAAAGAATTATAAAAAAATTCACATATTTAAAATAAAAGTATGAACAATAACAAACGACAGATTAATCCTTTACGATCATCTAAATTAATAACATTACTTCAAGTTTTATTATTATAAAAAAGAGTAGATGAAGTATTACACATCTATTTTTGTTCTATTACAGGTTATTGATTAGAAAATTAAATCACGTTCTTGCTGGGTTAATAGTAGGTTCGCTTTGAAACAATCAAATGCAAGACCCAGATGGTGTACACCAGAGGAACTACAGCAGCACGGCTGGTGTTGAAGACGATGTCCTGACAACAGTCCAGCTGGTCAGTGATGAGACAACCAAGCTCATCATGCGAGTTTTGATGTACGGCGTCACGCCCACCATCTCCATCTTTGGCATCATCGGTAACATTTTCACCGTCCTGGTGTTGCGGAGACACGGTTTTAGGAAATGTTCCAACATCGCCTTGGTCTCCTTGGCGGTCAGCGACGTGACGTTCCTCATTGGCTTCAACAGCGTGCCCAAACTTCTCTACGAGATCGGCTCTAGTCTAGACGTGTTTACCTACAGCCAAGGCGTGTCCTACGTCTTGTTTGTCCTCTACCAGATCTTCCACATCATGGGCTACGCCTCTGCTGGTGTCTCTCTCTGTATACCTGTGCTGATCACGTTTGAGAGACTCATTGCTGTTTTTTTACCTTTATACTTCCGCCTTGTGGTGACGCCTCGACGCACCTGGGCAGTTGTGGTCTGTCTTGTGGTGTTTTGGTATGGTTTCTTTATCCACACCAGTTTCTATTCCACATTTGACTACCGGTTTAGTCTGGAACTGAACTTGACGGTTGGGGTGATACAGCGGTCAGCTTACCACTACAGCAACGTCAAGACCGTCTTTATCCTTGAGGAGACTTGGTCACTGCTGATGATAAAGATACCGCTGCTGCTTACTTTTATCGGCTGTTTGGGCATCGGCATTAAAATAAAATTGGCGTCCATCAAACGGACGCACATGACAAACTCGAGTTCAAGCGAGGCGTCGTCCAACCGTACAACCAAGATGTTGCTGGCTGTGTGTACACTGTACACGTGTACCTGCGCCATCCTGTCCCTACCCACATACGAACCCCAGTATTTTTACTACACCATGACCACCGACGCCCCGTCCAACTTGGGCACGATCCTGTACCAGGTGATCAACATCGTCTTGTGTATCAATAGCTCCTGCAACTTCATCATCTACGTCGTGATGAACAAAAACTTTAGGCTCACTTTCAGGGCTCTCTTTGTGAGACAAGAAAAACTTTAGACTACAGGGCTCTCTTTGTGAGACAAGAAAAACTTTAGGCTCACATTCAGGGCTCTCTTTGTGAGACAAGAAAAACTTTAGACTACAGGGCTCTCTTTGTGAGACAAGAAAAACTTTAGGCTACAGGGCTCTCTTTGTGAGACAAGAAAAACTTTAGACTACAGGGCTCTCTTTGTGAGACAAGAAAAACTTTAGGCTACAGGGCTCTCTTTGTGAGACAAGAAAAACTTTAGACTACAGGGCTCTCTTTGAGAGACAAGAAAAGCTTTAGACTACAGGGCTCTCTTTGTGAGACAAGAAAAACTTTAGACTACAGGGCTCTCTTTGTGAGACAAGAAAAACTTTAGACTACAGGGCTCTCTTTGTGAGACAAGAAAAACTTTAGACTACAGGGCTCTCTTTGTGAGACAAGAAAAACTTTAGGCTACAGGGCTCTCTTTGTGAGACAAGAAAAACTTTAGGCTACAGGGCTCTCTTTGTGAGACAAGAAAAACTTTACACTACAGGGCTCTCTTTGTGAAACAAGTAAAACTTTAGGCTACAGGGCTCTCTTTGTGAGACAAGAAAAACTTTAGGCTACAGGGCTCTCTTTGTGAGACAAGAAAAACTTTAGACTACAGGGCTCTCTTTGTGAGACAAGAAAAACTTTAGACTACAGGGCTCTCTTTGTGAGACAAGAAAAACTTTAGGCTACAGGGCTCTCTTTGTGAGACAAGAAAAACTTTAGGCTACAGGGCTCTCTTTGTGAGACAAGAAAAACTTTACACTACAGGGCTCTCTTTGTGAAACAAGTAAAACTTTAGGCTACAGGGCTCTCTTTGTGAGACAAGAAAAACTTTAGGCTACAGGGCTCTCTTTGTGAGACAAGAAAAACTTTAGGCTACAGGGCTCTCTTTGTGAGACAAGAAAAACTTTACACTACAGGGCTCTCTTTGTGAAACAAGTAAAACTTTAGGCTACAGGGCTCTCTTTGTGAGACAAGAAAAACTTTAGGCTACAGGGCTCTCTTTGTGAGACAAGAAAAACTTTACACTACAGGGCTCACTTTGTGAGACAAGAAAAACTTGGTAGTTTTACACAAAGACATGGTATATACAATTATTAAATAAAGAAACGGGGATAGCATACGAACGATCTACCATTCGACCACGAAGTCCTATCACTGCTTCAAGTTCTGGTTCAGATGGTGTTATCAAAGGCTTGAGGTAGAAAACAAAGGAAGAACATGAAAGGATTAGAAACCACCTAGCTAAAAAAATCACTCCAACTTTCATTTAAATCTTCTTCTTTTTCTTTCTTAATTTTAGTGTTGGAGAGGTCCCCTCCAGCACAGTTAAGTATACGTGTCAACTGGTTATGCGCCATTGAGGCAATTTACTCCGATTTCAGCCTGCTTTTCTTTTTGGATTTGCTTCCATTGTCTTTATCCAACCAAGAACAAGCTACAAGGCAGCAGTTATTTGAATTTGGAGTTGTCTCTCTTTCCTAGAAGAGTGGCTGTCCCTAGCTAACGAGCCTCATCTGCCCGATGGCTCAAACTCGAGACTTATCGGTTTAGCGGCTTTACAGACGCGACCACGCCGACCCTTAATTCATTGAAATAATGAAATAGAAACAGTACATAATTCATATTCGGCCAGGCCAGGTGGATGGTTTGGAATATGAGCTTTCAAAGAGTACAAAGTTCACAAAAAATGCGTAAGTTTTTGGTAAGCCGCGCACAGTTAGAGAAGTTATTTTCCTCTCACCAAAAACACTTTATAGAAGAAATAGATAGTACAAATGGAAATGTTAGTATTCAATCAACCTAACAATCGTCCTTTAACCCTAATTTGTGTTGTAGGGCAAAAAGATTTAATTTCTCGTAGTTTCCTCTGTCGTTTATGCTCCGAGTAGTTTTGCAACGAGCAGCCGAGTCCTATATATGACGTCTTTGTATTAAACTTCTTCTCTTCCCAGGCATCGTGCCCGACAGTAATGTTGGGATAAGCCGTTGGATGCTAATCATGTTCTAAAGCACATAAAATATATGAATCAGTGAGCTGATGTTTAATGTTCTTAACATGTGAATATAAAACTCTCAAATGTAGCTGAATCTCAGCGGGGATGCTAAGATGAACCTTTAATTAGCTAAGAGCTGAGGACTTACACAATTAGTTATTAAAAACAAAAGCCTATTAGGAAACCGTAAGCTAAGTAAAAGGGGAGCGGAATTGTTTCCGAAAGACACTAACCCGATTGCAGTTTCCCCGAAGACTGTTTGCCTGAGTAGACACTTGCCCGAATAGACGTTTGGCCGAATGCGACAAATGCCGCAATGGACTTTCGCTGTTTTGATGTCATGTTTTGCGGGCTGTTGTTGCTGTTTTGATGTCATGTTTTGCGGGCTGTTGTTGCTGTTTTGATGGCATGTTTTGCGGGCTGTTGTTGCTGTTTTGATGTCATGTTTTGCGGGCTGTTGTTGCTGTTTTGATGTCATGTTCTGTGGGCTGTTGTTGCTGTTTTGATGTCATGTTCTGTGGGCTGTTGTTGCTGTTTTGATGTCATGTTCTGTGGGCTGTTGTTGCTGTTTTGATGTCATGTTCTGTGGGCACACAACACCGAAACGATAATTTAAATATGTACACAACACTGAGAAAGTCATTTGAACATGTACACACAGTAGACAAAATATTTGAACCTGTACACAATACTAACCATATCAACTAACAAGTACACAACAATGACAATATCAGTTGAACAAGTGACAATGTCACAGAACTAGTCATTTCTTCCCTGCTAAATTAAGGAAAGAATCATTGCCGAGTATTCTTTCTGTCTGATTTAAACACCCACTAGCCTAAGGGAAAGAACTCTTCAAATGACTGCTGTAATTTCTCCGCGATAAATTTTGTTTACACTGCCGCTCAAAGGTTAACCTCAAAGATATAGATACCTGGTTAACTTCACCAATATCGATACTGACTCTATGTCATAGGTGAATGCTGGTACAACTAAGTGACTTTTTGCTTCCGGCGTGATACTGTCACGTGCAGGCACAAGATCAAATATCACGTCAAAGAAATCTGACAAGTGATTATTCTTCGTAGTTTTTAAAACATTCGAGTTGCGTCCCCTGTAGCTGAACTCCATGAACCCAGATACCCGCCATGACAATTCATCGAATCTCCTGAACGCTACGATTACTCGACGTAACGGTTTAAACTTAATCTTGGGACAGATTTAAAATCCGTTGAATGTAATCGAAATTCGATACCAATGAAAAAAACAGACGATGTTATGCTGTCTTTCAGTCCACAAAATGGTTAATTGTTTAATAGCAAGTAAACGCTAGTCCCCATTGGCTTGGTAATTGGCTCTGACTTGACTTAATAAAATGTTTAAGAATTATTTGTAATCAATACATAATTACCAGTCCCTAAAATTATTTTATAGATTTATAAACATTGTTTATTTTAATTTCATCTTACAATTTAAAATAGAAAATACTAAAAAATGTAAATGATTACATTAGTTGTATTTTTTTAATAGACAAACAAAATAAAACTAGAGGTTACCGAGTTCATTTAGCCTGTAGCTTATCAAGTAAGTTTATAGATGGGTCATAAACCCAAGTTCGTATATACTTATGTACGTATGTACGTATGTGCGTATGTATGTATGTAGGTATTTATTTATTGTATCACCTTTTGGACGATTTCAGTTAAATGAAAGTGGTACATATTCAACTTCAGTTTTCTAAAAAGCTAATAACTTAAGTAACCTAACTTTAATTTTAGGTCGACTAATACATTATTTTCGCAAGCTTCTATCAAAAGAACGATTTCCTGTTAATGGAAGTGGTATTTAACTTTTTCCTTAGTTTTAAAGACTGTAACATGAGCAATGTTCCAGGTAGTTAAACGAAATTTTCTTGTAAGTACAGATGAGGCTCGTCAGCTGGGGACAGCCACTCGTCTAGGAGAGAAATCTCCAAAATGAAACAACTGCTGCCTCGTAGTTTGTTCTTGGGTGGATAAAAGCTATTGAACCTAATCCAAAAAGAAAAGTAGGCTAAAATCGGAGTCAATGGCGCATAACTAGTTGACACGTATCCTTAATTGTGGTGGAGGGGGGGGGGGATCCCTTCCAACACTAAAATTTAGAACGAAGAAGAAGTGAATATACAAGATGCATTTTTAAACAATAAATTACGAGTAGGCCTAAAACGTTACTGAATATAATTTGTACTTATTTGATTTATATTGAGCAATTCATCATTTCCATCTCGCAAAAATAATGAGGCATTTCCGAGTTAAAGACATGTATGTCAACTAGCTCTTTATAAAGTTGGATGCTAAGAAGAAACATGGCGACCAAAGTGGCTGTTTGTTTGTAAATACAACTCAAGTTTAACAACCTATAATACAGAAAGTTTTGCCTCTAAAAATGTAACTTACTTCAACACCAACAATCGCGCTAATGTGAAAAGTAGTCTGGACCTACTACAAAAAAACAACAAATACAAATGAAAAGTTAAACCAGTAATATTTTGAGAATCACTTGATTCAAATTAACCGACATATTTTTTTATAGAAATATACCCGAGTGTGTGAACTCAGTTTACACAAGTTTCACATGAAGTGCAGGGAGTAAAAACAACTTTAGCAACAAGATAAGAATTTGCTTTCTACGTTATATCACCAGGATGTTGGCCTTAAGATTTGCATAGCAGATATACCAGTGTGAAAATGTCACGACCCCTCGGACCCTGCTGTAAGAATTGATGTAAAACTTTTTTTTTTACCTCGATTTCAAAACTGGTTCTCAAAATAAAATAAAAAGTACATATAAAGAATATAATAAGAAAAATCGTTAGTTACATTTAAACTATGATATTAGGTTTGTTTCATCTACTTTATTTCAAACAGACGTTTTTATACCCAAACAAAAAAAAATTGCCTTCTTCAAGCACAAGTAAGCTTAGCATGTGTATGCAAATAAAAATAAAATTATTTTAAATATCATTATTCATACCAAATTAATTCGCATTATTACTAAATATACGTTTCTTAATATTAAGAAACAAGTACGTTTTTAACGAAGTGATAGCAGAAATAACCCAACAAAGTCTTGTCACTGCTTCAGCAATAATATTGAACGATATTTAATATTTATACAGCGTTTACAAACGCACACGATCTTTTTTTTTAATGTCTTCGGTTATATTAATATTTTATTAAACGTAAAAACGAGATACAACTTGACTAAAGTGTCACACTTGTATATTGTATTTGAGAAAGTAAAATATATATTGTCATCTTCTCTATGTGTATACTTAGTAGTTTATGTCTCATGAACTATACAGTTTTAAACTAATCTCACATGTTAAAAGGCCGAGCAACATATATTTTGTGTAGCAGGCTATGATTTCTTTTGTTTTTTATATAATTGAATTATGCTTATGACCTATCTCATACGTTAATCACACGACTTATCAATATAAATTATATGCTGGTCACATGACTCATTCACACACCTCAGGTGATGATCAAATGAGTCTCCACCACATGTCAGATGATGGTCACATCAGGTACCACCACATGTCAGATGATGGTCACATCAGGCATCACCACATGTCAGATGATGGTCACATCAGGCATCACCACATGTCAGGTGATGGTCACATTAGGCACCACCACATGTCAGATGATGGTCACATCAGGCATCACCACATGTCAGATGATGGTCACATCAGGCATCACCACATGTCAGATGATGGTCACATCAGGCATCACCACATGTCAGGTGATGGTCACATTAGGCACCACCACATGTCAGATGATGGTCACATCAGGTACCACCACATGTCAGGTGATGGTCACATTAGGCACCACCACATGTCAGATGATGGTCACATCAGGTACCACCACATGTCAGGTGATGGTCACATTAGGCACCACCACATGTCAGATGATGGTCACATCAGGTACCACCACATGTCAGGTGATGGTCACATCAGGCACCACAACATCTTAGGTGCTGGCCACTTGATTCAACACTACATTGCATTTTCTGGTCACATGACTAACCCCTACGTTACACTTCTAATCACATGACTTACGTCTGAATACCAGATCCAGATAGTGCTACCAATAATATCTAATATTAAAGCTTAATTCTGTATGTTTGTAAAATGTTTGTCGTGGATACTTCAATGGATTTAAGTGTTAGATAATTAAAGCGCTCATGGCCTACATGCATGGTTTAAAAAATTAATACTGAAAGTGTTGGGTAATAAATTTCATTTTTCAAACTGAAAGTAATAATTGTCGGCATGTTCATTAAACACAGTTTTAAAAAATATCACATTTTACAAAAATTCTAATTATGTCTGAAAATTATTTATATTTAGCTCTTTAGCACTTACTTCCCTTTGATAAATTAGGAAAACACAATTACTTCTCTTTAAAAAACATTGCATTAGTGGAAAAGAATTTACTTTTTATTACTTTGTCTTGGTGTTGGGAAAAAAATAATTACATAATTAGCGGGGATTGATCAAGTGCAAATGTTGTAGGTATTTTTAACACTGCCTGTTATTTATTCTATACACTGAACTTACTGTTTACTAATTATTTTTTAAATTCAATAACAGTTATAAACCAGGTCCTACATGTCCTATATGTTTATTTCTTTCCGTTTACGGATTAGCTTGGAGTATTATAATTGTCCTCTGGCGCCCAGACAGGGTGCTATTTGGGGCCCCAGGCCTCCTGTGTTTGGTTTGGCGCCTACGTTCGTTTAAGAAAGTGCAAAAGACTATGAATAAGTTGGGGTATTATAGTCGTTTATTAAGCTGAAACAAGCGATTCCGCCGGCGCCCCAGCATGGTGCGATTAGGCGCCCCGTGCTAGACTATAAGCACTTTGCGTTTATGTTCGCGTTTGTGTTTTCTTTGTGTTTAGGTTGGGTTTGCGTTAGTGGTTGGGTTTGCGTTTTGATTTTGTTCGTTTTCGTTCTTTCTTTTTCTTTTTCGTTTTCGTTTGTGTTTTTTTTCTTTGGGTTTGTGTTTGTTTTTGTGGTTGGTTTTGTTTTTGTGGTTGGGTTTGGGTTTGTGTTATCGTTTGTATTAGTGTTTGCGCTTATGTTATGTTTCCTTTCTTTATTTGTGTTTTGGTTGGTTGTGGTTAGGGTGGGCAATGCCGGGTATATGCTGATTACTAAACACACATGTCAGGTTTCTTTACAAATAGGTTTTAGAGAGCTCTTTTAAAGACACCTGCACCAAACTACAAGAAGATATACAATTTTATATAATACTAGCCGCCCCGGTTTGTGTTGTGTTGTGTTTTGTTTGTGTTGTGTTGTGTTTTGTTTGTGTTGTGTTTTGTTTGTGTTGTGTTTTGTTTGTGTTGTGGTTGTGTTGTGTTTTTGTTGTGTTTGTTTGTGTTATGTTCGCGGTTCTTTTTTTGTGTGTTTTGGTTTTGGTTGGTAATGGTTAAGGTGGGAAATGCCGGGTATATACTGATTACAAAACACACTTGTCATGGTCGTTTACAGATAGGTTTTTCACTGAGGCCAGAGCAGGGCCTGGCTCGGACGGCTAGTTATACATAATTCAGGTTAAATAGCTGAATGGTGTTACTATTTTTTTAAACTGTCAAAACATGTGTGGTGTCTAGCCTTCAATAGATACAAACATAATGAAAGTGAAACGTATGAAAATACATTTCTAAATCTAATATATAAAGCTCAATTCTGTATCGCATATGTTTGTCGTTGGTCTTGGATGGATTAAAGTGTTATAATATTATCGTGCGCATTTCTCTAAATTTATGAGTTAAAAAATTACTATTGAAAGTGTTGGGAAATCATTTTCATTTTTCAAATTATAGTAATAATTGTCGGCATGTTCATTCAACGCAAGTTTTAAAAAAATATCATCTTTTTACAAAAATTCTAATTATGTCTTTATATAGTCCTATAGCACTTACTTCCCTTTGATAAATTAGGAAAACACAATTACTTCCCTTTATAAAACCATTGCATTTAGTGGAAAATAATTTACTTTTTAATTACTTTGTTTTGGTGTTGGGAAAAAAAAATAATTACATAATTAGCGGGGATTGATCAAGTGCAAATGTTGTAGGTATTTTACGGATAAGCTTGGAGTATTATAATTGTTCATCAAATTGAAACAGGCGCGTTCGTTTAAGTGAGTGCAAAAGACTATGAATAAATTGGGGTACTATAGTCGTTCATTAAGCTAAAACAGGTGATTCCGCCCCGGGCGTTTATGTTCGCGTTAGTGTTTTCTTTGTGTTTAGGTGGGTTTGCGTTAGTGGTTGCGTTTTGATTTGGTTCGTTTTTGTTCTTTCTTTTTTCGTTTTTGTTTGTGTTTTTTTCTTTGGGTTTGTATTTGTGTTTTTGGTTGGTTTTGCGTTTGGATTTGGTTTGTTTTCGTTTGCTTTTTCGTTGTTTTTTTGTTGTTGTTGGTATTGGTGTTTGTGGTTGGGTTTGTTGTTAGGTTTTTGTTTTCGTTTGCTTTTTTGTTTGTTTTTTCTTTGTGTTTGTATTGGTGTTTGTGGTTTTGGTTGGGTTTGTTGTTAGGTTTTTGTTTTCGTTTGTATTTGTAATTGTGTTAGCATTATGTTTGCGTTTTGTTGTTTTGGTTGGTTGTGGTTTGGGTGGGCAATGCCGGGTTTATGATGATTACTAAACACACAGGTAATGGTCTTTATCAGAAAGGTTTTTCACAGACGCCAGAGCAGGGACTGGCCGGGACGGCTAGTATTCAAATATTCTTTACATTAATATTTTTTTTCTAAAATTGAATGTCATTAAAAACTAATTTAGTTAAAAACAAATATAGTTATTGTCAATACTTGACATCTTGTAGAGAGATAAAATGTATGGCTTCATGTGGACGTAATAGAAAACGTTCTTTTGCTTTTAATATGGAAAATATAGTAACCTATGTAATAATCTTAAGGATAATTTAATTTTAACGCCACACTAAAGTGTAACACCTGGGTTATAGAACACCTTTGTACTCGACAAGCTGGAAGTTTTAATCAACTAAACGGTATATTTCATTTAGCAGCTTCCACCCCAGCTTCCAAATCAATCATATTACGTTGGTCTCTTACAGTTGCCTTTTAATGAGCTTTGTAGATTTAAGTCTTGAATTGTATCTCCGATTTTTATAAAACTTTTTGCAAGACAGACGGTCTATGAGTAAGGCGTAGAAGAGTTCACTTATTTTAATGACCTCAGTCTATAAGGGATAGCGTGTCCAGCACTATGCCCAGCCTCTTTACTTCCCCTAACATTAGTAGGTACCCACCAGGGCTGGGTGTACTCAAGGATGTTCTACTGACATGAAACTGTGATTCGAACTGAAGGATTTTGTGTCTGCTTTACCCAATCGACAAACTACGCCGCCCTTCTTTATTGTAATGTTGTGTGCTGGCAATAATCGTGAGTCGGAAAACTAGTTTAGATTGGTACTGTTCTTTTTAATAAGTTACATATTCAATTACACATATTTTAAACTGGAGTAATATTGCACAAAAACTGCATATTAAATGTTTTAATAACAAGATTCAATGTAATAATGCACGTGGGTCGACTCTTAGATTTTATAAAGTTTACTGAATTACAATTTGAAAAAATACTTAAAAAAAAAACTTTTTAAAAAACCACGTTTTTCTTGTGGACTAAAAAGTAGAAAATAACTATTTACATACATTTGATGACAAAAAACGTGGGTACGTTCACCATCAAATTTCCCGACCCATCTGCCCGACCCACGTTTTTTGTCATCAAATGTATGTAAATAGTTATTTTCTACTTTTTAGTCCACAAGAAAAACGTGGTTTTTTAAAAAGTTTTTTTTTAAGTATTTTATTTTCTCCTTTTTAGTCCGTTGCTACACATGAAAAACGTGGTTTTTAAAAAGTTTTTTATATAGTTTATTTTCTACTTTATCTAATCACTTGATTAAGTATGACTTGACTAAGTGTTTTTAAATACACGGACTAAAAAAATCTTGAGCGACCGATACGCTTTAAACAGAGAAAGGGTGTAATTTACGTTGCTGGCGTGGAGATCTACTCACGAATCACGTGATCAAATCTCCCATAAACAAACAAATAAACGCGAAGCTGAGTTAAGGAAAAACGTGTTTATGTGTATTTTAGCATGCCCAGCGTACCAACCGTGTCACCGTTAACAATGTGTTACCGTGTCCGTTCTCCTTTTTAGTCCGTTGCTACACATAAAAAACGTGGTTTTTTAAAAAGTTTTTTTTAAGTATTTTATTTTCTCCTTTTTAGTCCGTTGCTACACATGAAAAACGTGGTTTTTAAAAAAGTGTTTATAAATACACGGACTAAAAAAATCTTGAGCGACCAGGATTCGAACCTGGGTTGTCGCGGCCACAACGCGAAGTACTAACCACTATACGATCACGGCCAGCGCGCTCACATCGATTGTGGCCGAAGTAACTGTGTCAATAGGCCTCAAGTCTTGTCGGTATGTTTAGAAATCATGTCCTCGATTTTATGGTCCTTGGGGCGTAATTAAATTAAGCTAATTACGGTCACTAATTGCTAGTTTTTATGATTGCATCTGAAATTGTTAGGCGAAAGTAGCATGCATGCCAAATTTCAGGTCTCTAGAGCAATCAGAAGTGGGCTAATTTTCGATGTCAATTTTAACAACAAACAAATCCACACATCCACAAACGCGAAGCTGAGTTAAGAAAAACGTGTTAAAAATGATAGAACACGATGTGTCGTTAAGAATCTCATAAATCTCTAAAATTAACACTAGTTGTTTAAGAAGCCTCGCATATGATATTAGGCAGATTTACGAAAACTGAAAATTCCTTGTTTCTAATTTTAAACTTTTGAATAAAACTTTACATTTGGCCTGGCTCAAACCGCAGGGTGATAAATTTATCAGCAGATTTATATGACCCTAAAAATATAGTTAATAAACAGCTTACAGATGATGCATGATGCAATTTAAAAAAAAATGTCTGTACAATTTCTTGTCTTCGGGTGAATGAATAATGATGGAATTATATGTAAAAGAACAAAAAGTCAACAACGTTGTCATAATTGCGCCAAAATATATAAAACTGATGAAAAACAAAACGCCATGAGAATATGTTTACATTTAAATGTTAGTTTAGTATATCATTCTCTACATCGAGCCCGCCAGTGTAAGATTTGAAGCACAAAGTTCTCCAGCCAATATTGAAGAAACAGAGGTTAAATAATTTGGCGTTCTGCATAGGTTAGCGAAGGACACACTGCATCATACGCATACGCATCTTTCTCAGATCTAAGGGGAACTTGAACTTTAGTATTTTATATATATATATATATATATATATATATATATATATATATATATATATATATATATATATATATATATATATATATATATATATATATATATATATATATATATATATATATATATATATATATATATATATGCGTATGTGTGTGGATGTGTTCGATTTTTTGTGTGTGTGTTTATTTGTAAAAATGTACATCTTTCATAACTAAAGTAAAACAGGTAGATTCGACATATGTAGACCAGGAAGCTATCACCTTGAGGGGTTTACATTTAGGCTGTGCCACAAATATTTCCCCAGTAGCCGTATAGAACCTTCGTATCCCATTTTCCCACGTTTTCTTTAACTTGCTTTCTCTGTGTCTGTGTTTCTGTGTTTGTTTGTCTTTCCAATCAAATCTTGCGATCGAAATTTCTGGCACTTCCCAGTTAGCTAGCGCGCTGAAATTTTCAGGGAAGCTTTCTTTTGGATGACCATAGAATATGCAATTGTTATTATTACTAAATTGATCAATGGAAACATTTTATTGAGCATTTTAGACCGCTATATAATCTATATATATAATTCTCCTCTGCGAGCCATTAGAAAAAAAACCAGCGACGCGTACCTCGCGCGCAGTGAAGCGAACGATCCCACGTTGACACAGGCTTAGGGGCAAATAATTTACTTTGAACCGAGTTTAAACTTACAGGATGTAGGCCAGTTTGGGGGAGACGATATGGTCGAGTGGTTGGGCACACGATTGCTATCCCACTCGACACGGGTTCAAATCTATGTGTTCTAGTCAGTAACGTATTCACACAACGATTTTTTTTCGAGTTGTCTTTTTACGAGTTGTCTTTTTACGAATTGTCTTCGTTTACCCAAAAAAAAGTGAAAAGATAAAATCGATAGCAAGATTTTAATGCAAACAGACAAAGACTAAAAAGTAGAAAATAATAATCATTAAAAAAGTTTAAAAAAACCCACGTTTTCTGATTGAACTAAAAAGTAGAAAATAAATACTATACATCACAATAATGCAAGCGATCACTCTACTATAAGCGATCAAAAACGTGGGGCGCCGTGATTTTCTTACAGTTTCTAATACTGTTGACTCTCTACAAGCTCCCTAATAAAAGTCAATAGTATTATCTAATCAATAGTAATATAACTTTTACTTCGGCGCCCCACGTTTTTGATCGCTTATAGTAGAGTGATCGCTTGCATTATTGTGATGTATAGTATTTATTTTCTACTTTTTAGTTTAATCAGAAAACGTGGGTTTTTTAAAACTTTTTTAATGATTATTATTACCCAGTCACGCTCCCCCTACCGTGACAGCATGTCTTTGATAACAGCAATACTCTGGGAACACACACATACAAATGTCTTTGATGGCAGCAATACTCTGGGAACACACACATACAAATGTCTTTGATGGCAGCAATACTATGGGAACACACACATACAAATGTCTTTGATGGCAGCAATACTCTGGGAACACATCTAACTTGTTAAAGGGGATTTTGAAACGTAATGACGAGCAACGCTAAAACAACGTTTAGCTAGGACCAGAGATAAAGAAATAAGGCTAGTACTCGAGCTAATACCAAAAATAACATTAAGGTAAAAAAATAACTTGAGTTATTATCTGTTTGATAATTCAGAAGATTTTTATTATGTGTTCAAAGTGATTTTTTTTTATTTTTAGGGTTCCCTTAGGCAGCTGAAGTGATTCAACCTGAAGGGTGAAATGACAGGTATTGCATTTACGGGGACAAGGAGTGGTGCCAAACCTGGTGTTGGTAGTGGGTAGCGGGCGCCCCTTCCTATACAAAAGTGGTCTGCATACCTGACACCACCCCCCCCCCCCCTCTCAAGTGATGAACGATCTGTCCTAAATAAAGGCTATTACTTACTAATTGAATTAACCTCACTGCGGCTACCATTTACATTGTATTGTACACAATCGACACTAAATTGTTCACGGGAGGTAACAATTAAAATTGTCAATTTAATCAGTGAGTATGGTTATATACCTTGAAAACGATAAGAAAAGAATATTTCAATCTCAGTAATAAAAAATATTCAAAATTAAACTTTTCTTTTGTACTGATATGTACTTATATGTGATATTAGAAATTTCTTAATAAACAAACATGCTCGATATGAGATACATTAGATAAAATATTAACTACTTAAACATAGGATTAACTTAAATAATCTATTTTTATTCTACTATATGACCGCCTAATTTTCACATTTATAATACAAAGCTTTACAGATCCCTAATTAACAGTTACAATCTACTTTATGTGATGTTGGATGGCATAAATATCTTTTGAAAAACTATACGAAAAAAAAATTATTGAAAAAATTGCACGCGTTACCAGGGTTGAACTTCACACGATCCGGGTGAATGGCTAATTGAAGATTTAGTGTTAGATGCACTACTAGTCTAGTTATGATTATGCAAGAAGTAAATTATACCATCATAGTCGTTTTTTGTCCTCTTTTAATGGCTAACACACACACACACACACACACAGTCAATCTATGAGATATTTCAATTCTAGATGACTGCATAAATAGCTTTATTAATCATAATAGCAAACAAACTCTGTTGGAGTTTTTAAAATCATTTTTAAAAAAAAATGTATGGTTTAATGTTCCTTAATTTTAAACTTCTTAGTCATACTCATCATCAAGAAAATATTGCCTTAGATACAAGTTTACATCTATTTATTTTAATATATGTAATGTTGTTTATGGTTCTGAAGATTTTATAAATAATTTGATTACTGTTTGCCCATTATTTTACCATAGCATCGTTTCGGGTTGTTTACATGCGACGAAGTTTCATCTCAACAAAGTCTAGAGAGACGGACGTGTCTGTAATGCTATGCCAATGAATTCCTTTCTTACTAACAAGACTCGCCCATTCACCGTTGACGTTAACACCGTGACAAGCCTTATACCACCAACCACCGCTACTCCAGTCTACAGCACAGTTGCCATCTGACCACTCATCGTTATCAGAGTCAAAGGTTGTAAACTTATCGCCGCTGTGCTGACTAAACTCGTCTCCAACATTCCCACCACTGAATGACGTGTTGCTCATCTTATACTTTGCTGCTTCATTTTCTACCTTAAAATCTCTGTACACAGCGTAGTAGTCTTTACCTTTATACTTCATGTCAAATCTGAGTTCATTATAACCCTGTGTTAGACAAAAAATTAGAAATATTTAGATATTGCATTGTGTTTAAAATATTTTAAGTAGTGATCTGCTAATATTATATGATAAGTATACATACTGCTAAAAAATGTAACAAAAACTATAAACAATATACATTTTTTTTCCAAAACACATTATTACAATAATACATACATTGCTTGAAAACTTTCTTTGTAAAAAGAAAATATTGAGTATACTAATTTTGATAGTTACTGTATCTATACCATCATTAAAACAAAAGACGTCTGTTGAGAAAGGAAATATTACATTATCTATTGCCTGCTAACATTGCTACTTAAAAATATATTCCCTTACAAGAAATACTATTTATATTTAATTTACGTATGGCTTTTCTAGAACTCCCTCCTTTTCATTAATCTCCTTACATTGCCTGCAGTTGTAACACGATAGCAAGTAATAAACCCATCTTCCCTTACAACATATATTCCTTATGTTATTTTCCTTCTTTTGATAAGCTCAATAGCCCTAATTCTAAATCTTACAACGTATCTTATTTGTATCTCTATATGTATGTTGTGTAATGGGGTTAATATAATTAAGGTGAGGGCAGGTGGGATGGTGTGGAATAGAACTGTTGATAAAACCGGTAGAGGAAGAAATGACCATTGGAAAATATCCTGCTGACTGCATTACACTATTCTTTAAGGTTCGTTACATAACCACGATCTTTATCATATAAGCTGTGTTACCCTTCCTAAAATATCTAACTAATCTGTAAATCGTTTATCTAATAAACACTTCTGAAATCAACTGATCAAGACACTTAGCTTTTTTCACGATAAAAATAAAAACACCGTTTGTTAATTTTTTCCTCTATTAACATACTGTATGTGCAGTAAATGCACCTTCGTCATATAAAGTGAAGATGTATAGTATTTGTTTCGTTAGTTAGCTATTGTTTTGTAAAATTTAAAAACTCAACGAAATACATTAGGATGCATTCGCCATTACAATAGCACGTTACTTAATCTAGGTCCATTTAAATGTATTTTAAATATTTAATGCCATGACTGATGATTTAAATGTGCTTTTAAGTGACATGTATACACCAGACGCACAGTCCAATCGATTTGAAGATTTAATACAATTATAAACATTAATTTATTAGTAACTGTAAACAATTGTGTGCTATATTAATAGCAGAAATTTCAAGACTTTCCATTCACTACGTATCTTCACATTTGCCACTTACATTATCCATCCATCTATGTATCCTTTTTTTCAACAGCCCATTAACAGTTTTAGCCAGATTCAATACAATCTTCCGCTCATATTTGTCATATGTCTTCATCGTCCAATTCTAGAATTTTATTTGGCTATCTCCACCTCAGCAATGCATGTTGGTCAAGTTGTAGCCTACATTATAGTAGCAATGCAGAGCGTGTCTAAAAGAGCATCGTATTTTTTTTTCTCGATCAGTATACAACCTCTACGGCGGTTTAATACTAAACTTATTTACAACAGCGAATGTATAAGGTTTACGGTTGGGTAATATATATTTAACTCCTAGCTTCCGAGTTTCTTGATCACAACACCTTAGATACGCATCACCGCCTCTGGTGTCTCACCAATCCCTCCCCTTTCTGATGTTTTTGGCCCCATGACCTCACCCCTACAACCCTCGTGACCCCATGACCCCACCCCTACAACCCTCGTGACCCCATGACCCCACCCCTACAACCCTCGTGCCCCATCTCTTTTCGTACTATTTATTATGTATGAATATGGTTTCTATTGCTCCTTTTTTGTATCGGTTTTATTGACATAACATTCAAACAAACATTGTAATGATGTTTTAACACTAATTAAATAGTATTTAATATCTACTGTCCATTGGTCCACAGCTTACATGACCCCATGACCCCATCCGTTTATCTCCTCACCCCCCCCCCCCTAGACCCCACCTCTTTTCACATGGAGTTGAATTTCCGGAAAGTCATCCTTAAAATGGTTTTGCCTACCTTTATTAACATGTACGAAATTATTCAAATTCTTTCATGAGAACACTGCTAACCAATTTTTAAAACTCCACCGTATCCCCACACATCATTATAGCTTCACACCTAGCCACCCAGTAGCGTAGCGAGGGGGGGGGGGCGGGGGGACATATGTCCCCGGGCGCCGACCCTAGAGGGCGCCAAAATGGGTTGGAAAAATAAATTGAAAGGTTGAGGGGGGTGCAAATGAAAAGTTTGAGGGGGGTGCAAATCGAAATCTCGACGGGGGGGGGTGCAAATCGAAAGTTTGAGGGGGGGGGGATGCAAATCGAAATCTCGAGGGGGGGGTGCAAATCGAAAAGTTTGTCCCCGGGAGCCGGGAAGAGTCGCTACGCCTCTGTACCCACCCAAAACATGTCGGTACTAAGCAGTCAAATAATCATGGCTACGACTATGCACATCGACCCTAAAACACAACACTTTATCTCCTCCCGCTCAATCGCTCACATACCAACCTGTTCGGTAACACCCCCCCCCCTTCACCACCCCCAACGACCTCACCATGCCCCCACCCACCGGAACATCAGCTTTGATTAGTTTTTTTTTTTTTTTTTCCTGTTATATCTAGTATTGTACAGCCATCCGTGACGATAGTTTACAGACGACAATGAAAACATCAAGCAGAGCTTTTAATTACCTCCCCTTATTTTTACATCGTTTAAAGCCTAAATTTTCTGCCCCTAATAGCCGTAAATAATAATTTTACCGGGCTCTACGATTGTAAACAACTCAAAAGACTGGTAGGGTGAGGGTGGTAGCGACATGGTCTGTTGAGTATGCATGGAGAGTGAGAGAGGGGAGGTTCGGCGTGCGTCTACGTCTTGTCCCGAATGGTCCCCATGAAGAGAATTATATACGTAGATGTTTATTGTACAAAATGGGATGAAATCAACGTAAACCTACTTTATTTTCGACTATTCTACTATGTTTTATAATTTTCACCCTCATTTATTAGTAAAATGTTCTAAACCAGCCTTAGATCACTTTTTTAAACCAACGTGCTTTAAACCCAATGTATTTTATGTATTTATTTACTTATTTATCTATTTATTCATTATATCTTATGCATCACTCTAACTACCTTGTAAATATCCCCCCAAACGGCATGTTATGTTACTGCAATTACAAAGCAATAGACGCAATCGGTGTTTCTTCCAGAATTTTTCTCCGTGAGGGGGGGGGGGCACTTGATATTTTCGGAGGGAGGTAGACTTTCTTCGGGGGGGGGGGGGGGCAGAGCCCCTTCACCTCGAAGAAAAGCCTTGAAGAAACTCTGGACGCAATACCACAAGCAACAGTATACCAACAGTATACATCTCAGTGCCATACCAATCCGTCATGCAACGGTAAGTACTCCCACTTCTTTAAAAAAAAATGCATGCAGGGCCAGGTAGAGAGCTAGGTCCGCTCCCATCCTTTGATACTACAACTGCATTTTAAACACCCAAGTGTGATGACGCAAGATTACGTCAGACATGTTTAGCAGATATAGGTTAGCAGAAACAGACGATAGGCCTAGTTGGTTGGTTAGAGAGGCCAATGGGCGCACAGGACTGACCGGTCACGTGGGACGATCAGCTGACCACTGAGGCGTGGGTCAGTAGGGAGATAGGCCAGGAGTTGATAGGTAGATAGCGAGGAGTAGAGAAGGTATTAGGTAGCGGTCAGAGACGGTCGTAATATGTAGAACTAGGGAACAGAAAGTTAGTGTTAGGATTGGTCATGGGAGTGCGTAGTTAGTAGTATAGTGAACAGTTAGTAGTAGTAGGTAGCATGTGGTATGAACAGTCAGTAGTAGAAGTAAATAGTACAGTGTAGATCAGTTAGGTAGAAACTTGAACATATATATCATTTTAATAAAGAACAATTATAGTTGAACTTGAACTGTGTGTTATTGGATTCATTCGTCCCCGCCATCTTTAAAAAACCCCCTCCCTCACATCTGGTGGAGCGCGGGTCGAGGACAGGAAAGAAAGTATATCAGCTACTCATGACGGAGTACACCTGGTGTACAGCTTTCTTCAACTCAACACAACAGCGGGTTTCTTCAACCGGAACGAGTGGATTACCAATACAAGGGAACAGTCACCATGTTCAAAAAGATAAGTACCTTCCATCATTGTTTAAACGTTTGGGTTTATACCCGTGCTGGATAGTTTGTGCCAGCGGTTTTTCTGCCTTACACATTCTATTGTTACGCCCTGTTGCCTTAGTTTTGTTTACTTTCCTCAACACACACACACACACACATACACAACCATGGAGGCAGAGTTTCAATGCTATAAACAGGGCATACCATTAGACAAAACAGGAGAAGAAGTTGAAACATCTTTAGAGAGTAGGTTAAGAAACAAGATAGCCAAGATAGTAAGAAATGTCAAGAACAAAAGCAGAGTTAGCGTTAGAATTAGTGAAACGGAAAGTACAACACATAGATAACACGCAACTGCCCTAGAACATCAACCCCATGACCAAGAATGTGACCCGGACCGCCCCCACAAATGATTTTGAACAACGGACATAATTGTGAAGTCAAGTCGAGTTTTGTGTTGATCTAATTAGTCGAGAAAATCGGCGTGAAGTCGATATAGTTGAAGTCGAAGTCAGTGTAGTTAATCTGAAGTCAATAGTGTTATTGAAGTCAGTGAAGTATAAGTCAGAACTGAAGTCAAAGAAGTTATTTGAAGTCAGTCAAGTCAGTCAATAAGTTGTTGAAGTCGTAGTTGAGGTCATAGTGACGTTGTTGAAGTCATGTTGCAGTCAAAGAAAAGTCTTTGAAGTCATATTGAAGTTGTTGATGTCAAAGTGAAGTCTTTGAAGTCATATTGAAGTTGTTGAAGTCAAAGTGAAGTCTTTGAAGTCATATTGAAGTAGTTGAAGTCAAGGAAAAGTCTTGGAAGTCCAAAGTGAAGTCAGTTGTTAATTTGAAGTCAGTCAAGTTACTGAAGTCGAAGTGAAATAAGTCAAGTTACTGAAGTCAGTCAAGTTACTGAAGTCATAAGTGAAGTCAGTCATTAAGTCAAGCAAGCCAGTCTAAGTCAAGTCAGAAGTCAGATAGTGAGAGCTGCTCTACTATTTGATCACGTGTTTAAATGTTGATTTGAAATGGCACTATATTATTTATATACACTTACATGTCTATTCTTTTTTGTGAAGCTATTTCTAAGCTCTGGTAGTGTTTACGTCTATTGAGTTTATTAGGCTTTACAGATTGTTGTTAGATTAGAGTGTACTGATTTTTTTTTTTTTTATTTGGTTATGTTGTAATGTTATTTTTTAATGTTTGTTATGCCGCCAGCCAAATGTTCAGCACGTTTACATTTGGGATTGAGGTTTTTTTTAATGGAAGGTACCTCTGTCTGAATACTTGTCTGCGCGGGCAATAAATGGTCATGTAAAGCCATTGCTCATGGTCTCGTAATACAATTTCAGACCCACCAGCGTTATACAGAATGAGACGAGATGAAGCAGACACTTCAAAGAATGCCGCCACCTGAAGCCCCTAATTACGTTGAATTACCTGGACAACGAACAGCCCTGCCGAACGGAGAATTGCCCTGGTCAAGACAACGGACGCATCGCCACCGCTTCGCCCCCGCACTGGAGTTGAATAACAGACCGCCAGCTACGTACACCTACGTCGGCACATACAAAGGGTAGACGACCCATCGTCCAAGTTCCCAGCGTCGGAATGTTACGTCATTGTTCACCACCACATCAGACAGCTCCAGTTCATCGCATAACCACTCTACGTGGACGTCTCAACCAGCGTTGAGATCAGATTGTTGCGTCATCACATTGACCAACGAAAGTTACGCCTACACCCGCCTCACGGGAATTTACATCAAAACTCGCCACAACCCACCCACCACAGAGGAACGCCAGCAATTACATAACACTTACACATACACTTACACTACTCGCTGAGCCGTTCAACCAGTTACACATTCTACTAAGATTAGCTCAAGGCCAGTACACGACAACCTAGCCAGAACTGAGTTACACATGATTGGATTCACACATACCACATACATTATCAAGCAGAGACACCACAGACGTCAGGATACTTGCACGAGAACTAGAGCAATGACATTTTTTTATTCAGGAACACAGACACAAGAATTTATGTTTTTGTAAACTGTGCTGTCCCATTTTGTATTTGATTTATATGATTGATGTTAGGGATAGAATAGAGTAGTAAGATAGATAGTTGTTGATGTATTAGATTAGTAGCAGACGCTGAAAAATATAATTTGTCAGCTACAGAAAGGGAGGGAGATATGTGATGACGCAAGATTACGTCAGACATGTTTAGCAGATATAGGTTAGCAGAAACAGACGATAGGCCTAGTTGGTTGGTTAGAGAGGCCAATGGGCGCACAGGACTGACCGGTCACGTGGGACGATCAGCTGACCACTGAGGCGTGGGTCAGTAGGGAGATAGGCCAGGAGTTGATAGGTAGATAGCGAGGAGTAGAGAAGGTATTAGGTAGCGGTCAGAGACGGTCGTAATATGTAGAACTAGGGAACAGAAAGTTAGTGTTAGGATTGGTCATGGGAGTGCGTAGTTAGTAGTATAGTGAACAGTTAGTAGTAGTAGGTAGCATGTGGTATGAACAGTCAGTAGTAGAAGTAAATAGTACAGTGTAGATCAGTTAGGTAGAAACTTGAACATATATATCATTTTAATAAAGAACAATTATAGTTGAACTTGAACTGTGTGTTATTGGATTCATTCGTTCCGGCCACTTAAAAATCCCCACCCTCACACCAAGCATACACTTTTATTTTTGTTGATGTATTAAGATCTTAATAACTAATCATATGGAAGCTACTCGATCTTTAATCTAGTTGCTTTGTTCCCAAAAGGGAAGCTATCATGTAATTGCAGAGTGTGGCAGTAAATCAGGTCTGTCTCCCTTTATTTAGATTTCCATCCTTTTATACCATTTATTACATCCGCTATGTTTCTTTATGTTTTCTGCGATACCTAACTTGAAGTTTGGTGTTTATGTTGATTTTCAAAATAAATAAATAAATAAAAAGACTGTTGTAGGTAGTAGGTTTGAATGTACAGGGCGAATGATACTTATTCAATTTTAACAAATTAAAAATGTACAATATAATAATTGTCCCGTCATTCTAAAATAAATACTCTATTTCAGGAAAATTCCAAACCCAATATGAACTAGACCAATATTTTACACACATAGCTTTTTTGTGTATTCCCTCCTCCTTACCGCCCCACACTCTCCCCTAAACACCCAATTTCGCTGTGTTCTCGTTTTCTACCACGTAATTATTGACTCCCCAACACCCATAGCACGATGTATTTTTTATGTATATTTATGTACCAAAGACAACAGGATAGCTGAAAACTGTGAACCTACACCAGTCTTCAAATGTCGAATGATGAACAAAGTATTATAACAGCGGACGCCTCTGAGGCAACTTCGAGGCTCGCTGATAAAGATTACAAGTCTGAGACATAAATAAAGCAAAGAAATAGCATCAAGCAATGATAAAACACAATACCCCCTTCCCCTATAATATACTACCCCAGTTCTGTAATTACAGTCACCTCCTTTAAATTTTAACATATTACCATACCTATCCATCTCCTATTCATAACCCTAAGTTTTACCTAACCTTAACCATTTGTATTCATTATATATATTCTATCCTCAGCTTTGCCATGCCGCATATAACTAAATCAAGCCAACTAAAATCAAAACATTATTTTTAGTGTTGAGTTATTAAAAAATACATGTATCTCATCTATATAACAGAGATCATATAATAATAAAAAATAATGTGATATCTTGCGATGAAATGGAAAAGACTTTAGTTTACCGATAGGAAAATAATTTTTTTTTTTCATTAATAGACTGCCTTTAAAGTTGTATACATGCGCCTTGCGTCAATTGAGAAGATGTAGTGTAGTTTATGTAAGATTTTTTTGTTAGATACAAAAATTACTCCATCAATAATGATTGTTTGAGACATAATTACGCGTGTCATGTTAGTTAATGTTTTAAATACAATGTATTTAAATGTTCATAAAAGCACCAATTTTAAAGTAAATACTTCGTTAATTAAAAAATGAAGTTGAAAAAGCTATGATCAAATTGAGATTTTGATGTTGAAAAGACCCCATGTTTGTGTGAAAGTAAAAGTAAAGTAAAGTTTCCCTTTCAAACCTAACGGTCTATAGTTCAATTAAGTAGAGTTCACTTGTTTCTGTGATCTCGGCATATGAAGAGATTGTATGGTCAGCAATAAACTGCAATTACAAAGCAATAGACGCAATCGGTTTTCTTCCAGAGAGGACGGTCTACTAAATTTAACCCGGATTCGTACTCGAGACTTACGGGTTAGCAGTCCAGCTCTCTACAGCTAGACTACTCAGTCTCAATGTTTTTGTGAAACCGTTATATTATAAGTAAACTAACAAGCTAGTGTATAGTTGTATCAATTAAAGTGATTTTTTTAAGAATTAGAAATTACGTGATAACATCTACATCGTGCAGTGCGTGTGTGGTACAATAAACTTAACACAGTTCCCTAAAACACTAAGTGTTATTTAGTAATGTTTTAGTACACAATTCAGTTTCCATGCATGGTTTTTAAGCAGCCATTATTTCCTTACCAAATCTGTCAATTTTGAAATTACATCATTTCCGATCCAAAAGTCTCCAGATGTTGAACCAAATCCATTTTTATAATCGTTCCAAGTTCTTGTAAAGTTCACATCACCTTTGATACGTCTCTATAAGAAATAATGGCAATGCTAAAATAAACTTTAAGAAAGCTAGTATGATTAATTCTATAGATTAATTATGTTTTATATTACGCAAGTTTTAATGACAATCCAGTGTTTTAAGAAATCAAAATGCTTATGTAAGAGATAATGATACTAGTAAAACAACGGCTAAGTGAGTTGATTTGATTTATTCAAAAGCTTAATCTATCTCTATATATATACTAGGCTCGCGAGCCGCATGCGGCTCTTTTGATGTCAAGAGGCGGCTCTTCAGCTCCATGCACAAATATTAATAATTATTTTATTTTATTTTCAAACTCATCAAATATTGTTCTGCAACACCCGGTAATGAAAGATATTATAATAAACACTCGCTATTCTATTGTAATATTAAGCTAATCCCTATTTCAATGTAACTTCCTATTAACTTCTCTATCCCAAATTGAAACATTCAACTTCATGGTGGATATCACAAATAAACTAAACGAGCTTAATGTACAACTGCAAGGAAAGGAAAACCCAGCCTATGCCTTGCTTGAAGAAGAGTAGTTCGAAAAAAAATTTACTTCATTTTGTTGAAGACACGGAAAGCGGTAAAATACTTTATTTCGAAAAATGTGGGGAAAAAATATCGTGATAAAACCAATGCTACTATTATCATGAATCAATTCGGCATTACTATAAACGAAATGAAGGATGGATTCACTGAGAGATTTGAACAATTAAAAGCAAATGCAAGTACTGTAACGTTTATACTAGATTCTCTCAACACAAAAACAAAAGAGATTATCTTTGAGCTATTTGGAATTGATGCTGGTTCTCTACAAATTAAAGTGCTCGATTTGAAAACCACATATTTGTGGAGTGGTAAGTTTACTGATCTAAAGAGCAAGTTAAAATAGTTGGAGGTCTAGTAAAACAAGTACGTTTCGCTGCATACCTGGAAAGCTCTAAATTAAAACCCGCGAGTTAAGGCACATGGAATAGTCTTCCAGGATGGGACAGTGAGGTGAAGAAGTTGGCATTTGGAGTGCGAGCAAGCGTTTTATTGCACGAATATAATATAAAAGTTAAGTAAGATAAGAAGCCAAATAACAAATAAAAATCTATTGGCGTTCTTGAAACTGAAATTAAGTTATGAGCCAGGGTTGAACAAACTTTCAAAAGGCATGCAAGGCTAAACTATTCAATAATTAAAATTCTATATTTGGTTTACTGATTTTATTATTCTTGCAGAAAGAGATAAAATACTTTAATATTTTATCTGCGAAACATGTATATGCTTTTACATGCATACAAATTATTTCATATTTGAAGCAATATATATATATATATATATATATATATATATATATATATATATATATATATATATATATATATATATATAAATCCTAATCAAATATCATAATATTGAATTAAAAATATTAGTGGCTCTTTAACAAGTGGAAAATTGGAGAAATTGTGAATTTTGGCTCTTCCGTCTCAAAAGGTTGCCGACCCCTGGCTAAGTTTACCAATCTGAGTATTTTCATGTTTTGGAAAATTTGGTGGAATATTTACATACTAATTACTCGCAAGGCTATTTGAACTGCAAAGGCTTCCTTAATAGTATAAATCAAATATTATATTGAATTAACTTCAGATATTATTTTTTACAATTTCAATAAAATTCATAACATAATTTATAACGAAATGTTTATTTAAACGAATGCTATACTTTGTGATTTTCGTTTTCTAATTTAAAATAATATAAATTAAAAAAAAATATTACTTTAAAAAGTTACCTCCCCTGCACATAGGCCAAATTACGTAATCTTTGTATACATTTTCACAAACAATTGTTTATATAAGGAAATATAGCTTTTGAAAAAAAACTAACGACCCTGATGGTTTTTTTCGAACGGGAAATAAAAAAGTTTTATTGTTACCCTCCAGGGTTGGTCTACGACCTCAAAAAATATTAGGGGAATCGTTCGTCAATTTATTTATATCTCATATAAGTAGAATTTCCTTCGCGGTCAATTTTTCGCCCTCGTCGAGGGTTTGGAGTCTGACCAACCATTCTTCCATACGCGCTAGTCATTTTTAGAGGAGCATTAAAAAAAATAAGGCAATTGTACAGAAGTTAAGTAACCTAAAATGTGTGTAGAAATTACCCTGTTTTTCACATAAAATACAAACTTTATATAGGGGAAATACGACTGGTCAGTTTTGACCCATTTCCCGAATTTTCCCGGACATTGTGAGTTTTTTGTGACACCCCAAGGCGTTCTCCTACCACCTCACAAAATTTAAAGGGGGGTCGTCGGACGAAAGTTTTTTTCGAAATTGTGCTCATATAAAGAGAATTTCACTTGCGGTCACTTTTTAGCCCTCGTCGAGGGCTTTGAGTGAAACCGACACGTTTGCCCTACGGCCAAGTCATTTACCTATAAGCATGCAAAAACATTAGCCAGATGTATAGACGGTAAGTGCCCTAAAATCCGTTTTGAAATTACCCTCTGTTTTTCCTATATTTTTACAAAGATTATATAGGGAAATACAACTGGTCAGTTTTGACCCCTTTACGAAGTTTTCCCAGATATGCCGAGTTTTTTGTGACACCCCTAGGTGTTCTCCTACCACCTTACAAAATACCAAGAGGGGTCGTTCGGCAAGAATTTTTTTCGTTATATAGCTCAAATTTGAATTGAATTTTTTTCCACAAAAGGTTTAGAGCATGTGACGTCATATTTTATTTACTTGTGCATCTAGCTACGCTAATCTGTCTGTCTGTCCTTTTTCTGTCTGTTGGGAATGCTCTAGAGAAAACAAAAGGAAATTAGAAAGATGCATAGTGAAAGACCGTGACTTCATGTGGAAGGAATAACACGTTTCCAAAACAAATCGAAATATGTACAGTTCTAAAGCCGGAAAAGTACACACAATAAAATGACGTCATTAAGGGATACTCCGATTTTTTCTAATTTTATTTTTTTTTTCTAATTTAAGATCTAAAAGTTTCTGGATACTTTTACCATGTTTGGCACATGAAAGTAAGTATTAAACAGCAAAAAAAAAAGATTGAAAACGATTTTGGTTTTCATGGAAACCGAAAAAAAAAACTCCGCATTTTGAATTTTTTGGTACAGTTAAAAACGATATTTTATTTAGGCTTATATTTCAGTATATTTTAAAAATTTAGTTACGAAAAGTTTTTTTAAAAAGCTAGTGGTCAGAATTTTACAAAGTCTGCAAAATAGTACACTTTTGAGTATTTAAAAGTTTTAAAATTAGCATATTATTTTCGGTTTTAGAAAAAAAGACAACACTATTAAGCTAGCGCTCTGTGTATTTCTCCCAAAACGGCCAATTTATCTACTATGTTAAGAAAAATACTTATAAACTAAACCTGAATCACAATCCAACCTCCACCATCAGTTTCTGTATCACATAAAGCCAGTTTTTCACCATCGATCGCGAGGTATTTATTAAAAAATGGTCTCTTCATATTAATTTTGCAAATTTCAATAGGAATGGGAAATATCATCTGAAATATAATTATACAATTTATACACACATATATATATATATGTATATATATGTATATATATATATATATATATATATATATATATATATATATATATATATATCCACATACACACACTTTTGAGTAAACACTTTTTGACGTTATAAATTATAAGCTTTATTAAAAGTAAATACGGATTTACTAAAATACATTTCCATATATTTCCATATATTTCCATATTACCCCCCCCCCCCTTCGAAACAATATTTATAAGTTACAACTGGTTTAGGAAAACGAATGTAAAAAGTTTTTAAAGGTACTTGTTTTTCTTAAGATTAATTGGCAATACACTAATTTTTATTTCCGATAACATTGTTTTGCTATATTATTTTAATAATTAAGAAATACTGTTTTAGCACGAAATTTAAAATTTATAATAAATTACTGCTACAATAAAATAATTTAACAAACAACGAAAATGGAAACTTGTCTATAACGTTTATTTTTAATTGTGCATTATTCTAGAATTTATGATCAATTAATACTTTAATATAAGTTAATTAAACATTAAAAAATATTTTTTAAACCTCTCCGTTTTTTATGTTTAAAACTTGCTGGAATAGGTTGCTTGACCTAGGGGTTTCGCTAGGGGTTACCCCCTCTCTTAGTGTTTCACACCAGGTGGTCTGTTCATGAGTGGAGGGAGGATCTCTTCTTCCAGTATAGGCTATACACCAGGTGGTCTTTACCTGGGGGTTTCTCTTTACCTGGCCTCTCACAGTGTAGCAGACCACCTAGTTTCTCCATGAACGGCCTTGTCTTTGGACGGTTTCCGGGAAACAAATTAAATTTGTGGATAACAAACGCGCGTTATACTGCTAGATCACAAGACTTCACAGCTTTAAGCGATTGATTACACATTTTGGGTTGGAATTGTCGGCCCGGTACGAGACGGCTTGGCCTAGTGGTAGAGAGCTAACCCGACATCAGTAGAACGACCGTGAGTCCATCCAGCTATGACGGACACCTAACTCATGTTAGGTAAATAAAGTCGGCTGGGCGTAGTGCTAACCACAATATCCACTTGTATGCCTAGGTAATTGAAACAGATGAGCTCTGCTTCATATGCCCCATGTGCTTTGGGCACATAAAAAATATGTTTGTCGGGCCAGTAAATCTCATGGTTGCTAAACCGAAATCTTTCGAGTTCTAGCGCCCGGACAGAAGAGGTTCTATGGCTGGGTACAGCAGTTTATCTACGAAAGAATACCCTACAGTCAAAAAACCACTTCCTTGTCGGAGAACATAGGCCATGGAAGAAAATCAAGACAGAAAATGCAAGCGTCATATATGGCATAAAACGTTGACGCAAAAGACTTCAATTTTCGTTTGTAGAAATCCGAACGATATAATTAAGAACTGCTAAGTAGTAAAAAATTATACTAAAACAAATTAAATTTACCTCCAATTCATGTAGTAGCTTTTTGTTGTGTTGTACAGTTTCTTGAAGCGTTTGCAATTTGTTTGGAATAGCCAGGAGTCTGTTTTGATTATCTTGTACAGTTCCTTCTATAGTTTCGAGCTTGATGTGATTATCTTGCAGGCTTTCCGTAAGATATTCAAATTTGCTTGGTATTGCCTGAAGCTTGTTTTGATTCTCTTGTACCGTTTCTTTCAGATCTTGAAGTTTGCTTGGGATTGACTGAAGCTTGTTTCGGTTTTCATTTATAGTTCCATGCATAGCTTGAAGTTTGATTAGAATGTCAGACAGAGCGTCAGACATGCTTGTGAGGTCTGTGGCAAACACACCTACATGTGCAATAGATACGTTTTAAAGTGCACAAGCCGACCCGCGGCGTAGCATGCGTCTATTTAATTACTTCATTTTTACTTTTCAGTATTTCAAAATTTGTGAAATCGACACTACCAATGCTGCGACTGAAAATATTTTGATTTTAAACACTCTCTGTAGCTCGTGGAGGACGATTATCCTCACAATCCACCCCCCCTCCCCACTCCGCGCCCCCTGTGAAAGCAGCTGTCCGTGACAACAGTTTACAATGTCAATGAAAAGATCAAGAATAAATAGTTACTCCCCCCCCCTTACTTTCAAATCGTTTAAAAACTAAATTAGCTGCCACTAATAGCTGTCACTTATTCAACCTGGTTCTACGGCTGTAAACATTCGGCGTGAACTACAGCTCAGCAGACTGGTGGGGCTGGTGGTGGTAGCGATATGGTTTGTTGGGCATGCCTGGAGAGGGAGGGAGGGGCGTGTAAACCTGCGTACGTGGTGGTGGTGTCCAGTATGGTCCCACGTAGAGTATTATATATATATATATATATAGATACTTACAGCAGAGTTTTTAATCGATACCACCGCAACACCTTTCCTTACAAGTCACTACATTTTCAAAGTTCTAATTAAAGTTTGTCTATCAACTTGTTGTATATTAAACGTTAAGTGAAATACGCTTTCAAACCTGACAGTCAGTTTGGCAGGCGATGTAGAATTCACCTGTTTTGCTGACCTCGGTTTATGAAAGGATAGTGTGGTCAGCGCTATGCCAAGCCGCAGTTACATTCCAGGACTTAGGGACGTTCTAAGGACGCGAAGTAAGGATTCGAACTTGAGACTTTCGCGTTATCTGTCATATGATGTACCATCCGAAACGTAAATATGTATTAAATAAAGCTATTTGTCTCAATGGTTGATGCATAAAGCAAGAGTACAGCTCTGAAGGATTAGATTGCATTCCATATTTGTGCAAACTTTTAAGAACTATGACCAGTTTTGCTGCAATATTTTCGCGATTAAAATTAATTTATCATCTTAACTATTTTAAAAAGTTGAGAAACGTACCAGAACCCAGAAACAAATTGAGAGCCAACACTAGAACAAAAACTCCAGCAGACATTTTCAGAGTTCCCATGGTTGTAGTCACACAGCGCTGAGACAAATGACGTGATTATAGCTTGGCCGTGCCAATTTATAATTCTATTGAATTTTTATGTTCTGTCTAGCTTGAACTGTGGGCCACATATGGACCTCGAACTAAAATTGTAAATAATATATTTATAATGATATTTCATGATATATCATTAAAGGGGACATGCTCATTTCAAAATCACAAAAAATCCTGATTTTTCGTAATGATGGGTTACTTGCACTTTTGGATATTTTGTCCATTTTTGTATTAAGAAAATAATAACTTCAATGAACAAAAAAAAATTAGGTGTTTTAAAAACCATTTTTTTATCATATTAAATAAAAAATAATTATTTTTTCCCAATCTTACAAACTCTCTATAAAAAGTTTTATATCTGTCATCATATTGTATTTGGCATCACCGGAAAGCTGCTGGATTTCTCATGTATTTGTTAGTCGTATTTTCCATCACCCGGGAAACACCCAAAGCTTACAATCGGTATTACAAATAGCACAGATATAATATTTTTACGACCTACTTTTCGTTACTTTTTGCTTGCTGTCTTTCTCAGTTCGCAGTTCCTTAACACTTAAAAGCCTGAAACTTTTTAATTTATAAAACAATGCCCATGATAATTTTAAATGATTGTTCTTAAAGCAAACTAAAACTTTTGTCACGGGTTAATAATATCTTTTATTTGAAAAAAAGTTTATGGTTAATAATATTCAAATTTGAAACATTTGCATACTAAAAAGGGTACGATATTTCTGACCTTGTAAAATTCTGACCAGACCTCTTTCAAAAAGTTGTCGTGACAAAAGTTTAAATATATGCTGAAATATAAGGTTTTTAAATTTAGTTGGTATCAGTGGTATCAGTGTATACATTAAAAAGCCTTAGCGCTTTTACGAGCACCGAAAAATTCAAAATGGCGGAATTTGTTTTCGGGTTTCTATGACAATCATAATTGTTTTTACCATTTTTTTTGTTGTTTTTAAATACTTACTTTCATGTGGCAAAGACAGTAAAAGTATTAAAAAAGCTTTAGATCTTAAATTGTAAAAAAATAAAAAATAACGTAGCATATCCTCTTAATTGGGTAGATTTAAACGACGCAAGTTTCAACTGTTTCTTAATAATTTTAAGAAATGTTAATAAAACAGTAGTTATATTATAAAAATACAAGACTAAAGGGGCACATATCTTCTATTTTTTGCATTATTAATATGTTTGCCACAAATGCATTAATTGTCCTTGAGATATTCTGTCTGGCATATTTTGTCTGAGATCATGTGTCCTGAGATCAGTTGCGATGGAAAAATAAAACAAACAGTTAACTTTTCAATGGCCCGCGTACCGTTTTTTTTTTACCGTCAACATTTAAAAAAATATTTTAATTAAAAGACATCTATTCTCAGAGTGATCAATATGTATTAAGTTTTAAACCATGTTTATGTTGTAATCTACAAAGTTATAATAGCTGGGGTTATACGCGTATTCAAATTATCAGCCCTCACTAGCCGATGATGAAAATATAATACTAACGAGATAAATGGCCCGTCGAGGAAGGATACAACGGGCGCTAGGTTGATAGTGTTGTCTCTTTTCTTTAAACAAAAAAAATTCAACGCAACAACCTTTACTTAAAATTGAACTGGAAACGAAAAATGACATTAAAAACGGATTTTTATCAAGAATCGAGATTTTAATCGGATTTGAGCTTCATCTAAATGTAGTTATCGCGAATTTATACAAAATGTAGTCATAAGCATATCCCTAAACCATGCACCTAATCCCATTCATGAAAAAAGTCGCATTTAGAGTTTCTTTCAGGCAACTCTACTAGGGAGGAGGGGCTCCCCCCCCCCCCCCCCGCACACACACCCCAAAACATGTCTACCGTTCCATTCAACTAAATAGAATTATATACTTTTTCCAGTGTCCGCCCCCTCCCAGAAAATTCCTACCCGCCCCCGAAAATTTCAAGTACCCCAACCCCTCTCTGGGGAGGAAAAAGTCTGAAAGAAACACTGATCGCATTTGTAGATCGTACAAACTAAAGGAAGAACCTGGGGGGGGGCTTCGCCCCTACCGGATGAGATGCATGAAAGAAACTGTTGACGCAAAACACTTTTTAGATTAGAAAAAGTTCCTTCCCCCAGGGAGGAAAAAGTCTAAAAAAAACACTGGTGTCGCGCTTAGCCACTACCCTAAGAATTGCATGAAAGAAATTCTACACGCAAAACGATTATAAGATTCGTTCTTACGCGGAGGTGGGGCTTCGCCCCTACCCGAAAAATTGCATGAAAGAAATTCCGCAAGTAAACCGCTTCTAAGATTTATTTATTAGCCACTTTTAAGTTTACAGAAAACAACTCTTTTCCACATCACTATTATATATATATATATATATATATATATATATATATATATATATATATATATATATATATATATATATATATATGTATTTATTTTTGCTTCTTTGTCTGTCTTTTATTCATTACTACACTTTCATCCGATCGCCTTGACACTTTGGGAAGTTGTTGAGAATAGGCCTACTCCTGGGGATGATACTTTGAAAAAAAAGTTCCCGGTGGGATGCACTTTGGCGCCCCGGGTTATCCAGTAAGTACTACTGCACCTACGGTAGTTTTAAACAGTGCGATAGGCTATAAATAACATGGGGCGTAAATTAGTTCAATAAATTGAATCAGACGCGTTTGCCGGCGGACAACATATTGCAATTTGGCGCCCCGTGCAATCCCGGTAGCGCTGTGGCGAATACGTTTGCTTTAAAAATTGTGATAGAATATGGATAAGATGGAGTATTATAGTCGTTCACTAAACTGAATCAGGCGCATCTGACCTCGCCCCGGCATGGTGCGATTTGTTTCGGGCTATCCTGGGACTTTTTTTTAACCCCCCCCCCCCCGGCAACGTGCGGGGAAGGGTACGGTGGTATAGATATAAAGATATTATCAAAAGCTAATACTTATTTAGAATTGATTTTAATGTCTGACGTACATTTTAAAGTTTTTACCAATAGGCGTAAAAAATCCACCATTGTCATGTAAAGTAATTAATATTTAATGAAATCTTGTGCGAACAATAATTTTACTGTCTTGTGCCACGGGTGTGAAGTAATTATTTTTTAACCAGGGTACTAAACACCTCCAAACAAGACCTCATAACTTACTTGTTGAAAATACTTTTTACTTTCTCGTATATACGAAGTATAGAGAAAGTCTTGTAATCGTGCGTAAAAAAAAATCGAGATTTTCAAAAATCTCGACGTTTTACACCTCACTGATACGGAAAAACATAATTGTGCAATCTTGTCCGTATGTCTGTGTGTCTGTGTGTGTGTCTGTCTGTGTGTAAACACGATAACTTGAGTACCGTTACAGCTAGGTTGATGAAATTTCATATATAAGTATTATATCAAAATCATAGATTCGTGTCAACTTTTGAGCGATTTCCAATAACCGAAAGTGGTACTTTTTCTACTTTGAATTTTTCAAAAGCCTATAACTTGAGTACATTTTCAGACAGATATATGAAATTTCACATGTAAGTACAAGATCTAATTCTCCACTATCTGTCAAATTTTGAGTAATTTCCGTTGACCGGAAAAACTAATTTACGCTATTTCCGATTTCTCAAAAATACGCATGTAAATTTATAAAGTACTAATAATATCCCGCACTATAATGCACATCTATATTTGGCGTTCACTTGGTGTGCAATTCTTTTTTCTACGAGATTTTATTCTATTTTTAAAAAGTTTAAGTATGTAAAATGGATTAAAAATCATGTCTATATCCCGAGTTGCCATCCCCCGTAGTGTTATATTAGAATATTCGAGAAAGTTTAGGGGAGATCACTCCCGGTTTATTTAATAATAGGATGATTTAAAAAATGAGAACTTGGTCTATTACGTTAATTAAAACTTGAACGAATTATTTTTTATTGTGATTGGAGTTGGTGTTAGTAAACAAATCAATGTTTCATCAACGTTAAGTTTTAAAATTTATTGACATTAAACTACTAGAACAAAACATTCTACCAACGTCAATTTCAGATATTAATTATTTTATATAAATCTTTGTTTTTGTTTAGCAATGGAGTAGGCTGACATAAAATATAATTAAACTTTCAATAATATTCGCGTAATTTAACTTAATTATACGATGCCAATTAAATTAAGGCAATAAATTTGCACTCAATTGTAAGTGCCCAGCTGGCCGAGATGATAATACAATAGTTATCGTACGGGTTCGAGACACGTCATGTCTACATTATAAATATGAATGATAAAGTTGCCTATCGGACTTGGCTGGACACGGGGCAGGTGAAGTAGAGTTCACCTATTTTAGTGACCTCAGCATATGAAGGGATAACGTGATCAGACCAAAGATCAGTCGTAATAGGTGTTTTATAAGACAAAACCGTCTTTTCTGATGCTTTGTTAACTGGGCAGGTGAAGTAGAGCTCACCTGTTTCTGTGACCCCAGCATATGAAGGAATTGTATGGTCAGATCCATGCTCAGCCGAAATCTGTGTATTTAAATGACAACAACAGGTCGTCTTATGTGTGACGTCTATTTTAATGTGGAGTCTAGCTTTTTGTGATAGTGTGTGACAGTATGGAAGGGAGGGAAAAGACAAAAATTGTCAAATAAACGTGACGTCCTTTTTGGATGACCCCAGAAACCCACAGTTATCCAAGAATACAGGGTAGTCTAGTCAACTCTAAAACTTAAACCTACTCCGTTTGGTCTATTAACTTTTTTCCAAACCAATAGCCTTAGATAATCTGGTTCTCTATTAGCCTAATACGAAAGTCATCGTAGCACAGATTTATTTTTCTTTACAGAATTAACCTTGTTTTTTTTTTAAATCTAATTTTATTTTGTTTATTTTCTAGAACGTTTTGCTAATTACTTTTAGGAATCAATATCTAATTTATTTTTTATGATGATTTTATGGCTTTGTCAATTTTTAGTTGTTTTATGTATGCCGAATGGAATACGGTTATTGCATATTTAACCGGTGTGTTGTTTGAACTTGCTCAAAATAATTTTGGACTAGTGTATATTTGCACTAGTTAATCATTGAGTCGTATGGTTGTGTTAGTGTGTTACAAAACACAAATAAATCATCGTCTAATTCTCCTCACCCCAGATAAATATTTGTAGAAAATACATAGTTCTATTAATAAAACACTTCTAAAGCTTGTTGGCTTGAGTTAACCTAAATTTCAATTCACTTAGTATATTGTACATATAGTAGTACCAAGATACAATATTTTAGACATAAGCTAGTGCAAACAAACACAAATACAAACAAATAGTAGTACAAATGTGCACACATATAAACATACATTAATTCATACAATAATAAAGTACACCAAACTTTATTAATGACTGGTTGTTATGTTTTCTATGTCAAACATCTCTAGGTCGCCTTACTTCAGCTAATAAGTAAATAGCTGACATACACGGCTTCAGCACGGATAAGCGAATGATGTAGTGAGCAAAGTCGATATGATGTATTTACGGTATCAACATTATAAGTGTAGAAGTAACTATACCCTATATATATATATATATATATATATATATATATATTTATATATATATATATATATATATATATATATATATATATATATATATATAACGGCTGGGCAAAGAACGTAGCGCATTTACACAAGCTGAACTATGTTAAGTCTGTTTCATGAATTTCAGGCACCGAACAAAAATAAGGACTTGTAAATAGATCACAATATTCTCTCTTTTTTGTACTTGCCAGCTATTATTTTTCAAACAAAATGTGAAAAATGTTTTAAATTTGCAGGAAATAAATAATGAGAAAAGTTACTTCCGCTATTGTTAAGTTATTTGAAAAGGTAAAAAAGCTAATGACTATAATGATAGACTACAAGATGGAGACAAGCTTAAAGAAATATAGAGCCTACGTAAAATTGTGATATTTTAAAGAAGCAGATAGATTATTATTATTTATTTGAATCAGTAACGAGTTTCCCTAAACGAAGCTAGAATACCAACATAATTTCATTAATAGCCTAGGTCTACTGGTACTTAATTTGTTTATATTATTAGTGCCATGTTTATAAGTGTTGCATTTAGCCGATTTAGGTTACTCCAAGTATTTTAAAACCTTGAAAATAGGCCTTGAAACCAATGAACACCTTATTAATGAATTATTTTATTTTGCTTGGTAAATGCGAGCCATGAAACACATATAATAAGACGTACAGACAGCCCGACAAAGCTAGTGAATTGAACTGAACCAAAAAAAAAAACACTATGCACACTCCTAGGGGGGAGGGGGGGTTCGTAATTTTGTGACGGTGTACGATGAGGTGGAGGGGGGGGGGGTTCAGATGGTGGGACGTCACAATTTTGCATTGACAAAAAGTAATGTTAGAAAACAAATTTTAGCCATTGTTTAGCGTTTTAGAAAAATGTTTTAATAAATTGTAATAGGAATTTATTAAAATACTCTATGTTGAGAGAGTTCAGACAAGATTTTGGAAAAATGTCAATGTTTAAAAAAAAATTCAACTGCAATTGTGAGGGGGTTGTAGGCTCAGGTGTGACGTCATTTTAAGGGGGGGGGGGTATGACGTTAGTGGAAAAAATGACCGTTAATATGTTAAAATAATTACAATAATATAGGTTAACCTTTAATGTTTCGCAATGCAGCTCGAATTTAGAAGATTCTAAATTTAAAACAGCCTCGTTTTAAAGTTTATAAATATTTTAACAAAATAGTAATTTGTATGAATAAAAGTAAATCTATGTTAACAAGAATGATTGTATTGTTTTTATCGAGCATCATATTACAAACAGCTTTAGTTATATTTAGAAAGCTTCAATGTAAGCAGTAACCAAATAAACTATCATGTAAATTAATGCCACTCAAAAGCTTTGTATTTCTACATATTTTTTTCACGTTTATCCTTGTTGTAATTTCTGTTTTTAATGATTAAAGTTTCGGCTAATGCTACTTAAAAGTTGTGTACTTCTACATATTTTTTAATGTTTATCCTAGTTGTAATTTAAGAAATGACAATTGTTAGAAAACATTATATTTCATTATAATACTCAAATACGTCTTCAGATGTAAACGACGGTGACATCCGATTTAGTATAACGTAACAGAAAGTCATACATAAAACCAGGTTTTAAGTAATAAAATGTCAAATGCAGGAATTCACTTGGCAAGCAGTCCAAATTGCCAGACAGTTGATGCTATTGAGAGTCGTCCAACGTTGCACGGTGCAGTGATTGGTCTCATGTTTATAAACACATCTGATAAATATCAGTAATCAATGTCAGCCATATGGAACAAGAATGAAATATGATTTATCTTTAAAACGCTGCGACTATTTCAGACAGTTCAGTCGGCAGAGAAAATAACTTAAAAGTTCTTGTCTAGCTGAATATTTAATCAACAACGTCAGTATCAATTTTGTTTACATTTAGATTTATCTAAGGCGGATGTTAAAGCGCGCCGACTTAAAATTTCGTTAACTCTGTTTCAACTAGGAAGTTATTTGTTTCCTTTAAGACGTTAAGACTTATGCAATGATTAATTGGCTTTTGTTGATTTAAAAAAAAAGTTGTTATAAATATAGTTGTCACTTTTGTGTACTTACATAGAATGTTACAGTCCACAAAATTATTTCAAAATAATGTTGCTGAACATTGGGTTATGTTTACATGTACGTACATAGCTCGTATAGTTATATTTTATTAACGTTTTTATTTTAATTATTCTATTACATCAATTCAAAACACTATTGCGTAATTTGATTATAGTGCCATTCACACAACTATAGAATGGTATTATACAATCTACATAGAACATAGATACACTAATACACTTGTAAATAGATCGATAAAGAATATATCATTTTAGGAGAGCAATAAAACAAAATCACCACATACAAAATTATCTGTCGTAAGTAATACATAAAAAAAAAACCAAAAAACAAATAAAGAACAGAAAAATCTCAAACTTAAAAAAATATATTTTATTGTTATTGACTTTAAAGGATTAGTTTTTTTTTAATAATGAAATTTAATTTTAATGTTTCTTTGGTACATTATAAATGGCTAGTTTGAACATTTTTTGCCGTTTTCACTAAATTAATATTAACTTCCCGATATGATTTAATACTTTTCACAAATAAAGTATATATTTCTGTATATGGATATATGTGGATTGTTCTGTGATTAGCGCAGTAAAGGCAACAGCTGTCTGAAGTATAATCAACGTAGTAAGAGTCGAGATAGTCAGTAAAAAGTTGGTCGGAGACCTGTGATCCGTCGTAGGTCCAGTGAAAGATGTTGTTACCGACATAGTCAGCACAGCCGACCCAGTACTGTTCCGTACTTGTCAACGCATTGAACCTGTCCAGGTTGTCAAATTTAATCAAGTGTGCGCCTATGCTGGTGCAGGTACTACTCGCTGTGGTAAAGTTGACGTAGGCTGTGTCAAACACAATCATAGTTGGTGCTGAAGTGGTGGTCTCTTGATTGGAAACATAGTTGTTGAATTTGTAAACGTGTGCACCATTGGGGATTTGAGATACGTTGGATTCTACCCCAGAATAGCAGGACTTGGTTGTGGGTTGGTAGAAAAAATAGTTTGAGCTCCCATGTGAGATTCTTGTAGCGCAGGTGAGCAGTGATTGGGCGTTGAAGGTCAGGCCTGAGGAGATGATATTGATGTTTGGTGAGCTGACACGCTTGAATGACTTCGTGACGACTTGAGCAAACAGGTCTATCGTGACAACAAAATAACGGAGGTAACGAGAGTGATTGAACGATTCGAATGGGCAAATTTAAATGTATAACACAACATATTAAAGTGGGATTAATGTGAAGCCAATTTTAATTTCCTTTATAATCAATCTAAATATTGTTTATGCATCTCTTCTTAAAATACATATTATTATAATATGTTATTTTGTCAAGTCTTACCTTTTCAAAACATGAAATAGATGAGGCACAAAATAAAACCAAAGTACATGTTTATTTTTTTTTCTGACTAAAAGCCGAATAATACCAACTCTACTAGCTGCGTACAAACTAACATTGTATTTATATTGGCGGTACTATTTGTACCAGGTCATGTAAAATACTACTCTTTTGTATAATGTTTTCTGTTTTTTGACTTTGTCAATACAAACTCTATATATTTTCCGTCGTGTACTACAAGAAATAATAACTTAAAATAAATACGTTTGCACGAATAATAAATCCATTTTTTAACTGTAGGTTTTAAAGTCTTTATTCAGTCATTTGTGTTGATGCTCATAAAGGTTTTTTAATTCATTTGTTAGAGTTTTTTTTTTAAAAATGTTGCAGATACTTATAAGACGATGATTACGACTTAAACATTCGATACCACATTGATTTTGTATGGCAATTCTATTTATTGACTCTTGTGTTACTTGATTACTTGATTATTTTTTATTAGCTGAGGTTAGGACCTTCAACGTTTTTTCTTCTTCTACTATGTTTTAGTGCTTCTTTAGTCCATTAACAGCCCGCTGTTTCTTAATCATTGGATATCGTCAAGTTCAGTGCAGCCAACCTATTTCAGAACCTCCTATTTAACACACTAAAATGCCCAGCTCAGATCACACTTTTTAACACATTTGCTATGCCTATCGTGATCGAACGTGCACCATTGCTGGTACAAGAACCACTAGCTTTGATGAAGTTCGCTGACACTGTATCAAAAGCCACAATAACAAGAAGCTGAGGGTTGGTAGAAAAATAGTTGAGTTTAATCAGGAACTTTGAGTAGTGCAGGTTAGCATTGGACTCGCGATGTTGACCTCTTACAGGTTAGCACTGGACTCGCGATGTTGACCTCTTACAGGTTAGCACTGGACTCGCCATGTTGACTTCTTGCATGTTAACACTGGACTCGCGAGGTTGACCTCTTGCATGTTAGTACTAGACTCTCGATGTTGACCCCTTGCAGGTTAGCACTAGACTCGCGATGTTGACCCTTGCAGGTTAGCACTAGACTCGCGATATTGACCTCTTGCAGGTTAGCACTGGACTCGCGATATTGACCTCTTGCAGGTTAGCACTGGACTCGCGATATTGACCTCTTGCAGGTTAGCACTGGACTCGCCATGTTGACCTCTTGCACTTTAACACTGGACTCGCGATATTGACCTCTTGCAGGTTAGCACTGGACTCGCGATATTGACCTCTTGCAGGTTAGCACTGGACTCGCCATGTTGACCTCTTGCAGGTTAGCACTGGACTCGCGTGCCTAATCTATTCCAATTTTCTGGTTTTAATATCCTTGTTGAGAAGTGGAGGTGCATAGCAGGGAAGAAGCTGGCAGAGGCAAGACTTTCAGGAGGCACTGTCAAAAACATTACTGGTGACCAACAAAAGCGGAGGGAGCTTTCTGTGTCGGCCCCATTTGTCTGGGGCACGAAAAGGAAAAGATGATGTATATTTCTGTTTTCTCAGGTTCGCAATAGGTATTCGTTGGTTATAATATCTTGTCGTCTTATAAAACGGGTTCGACGTAGAAATTAACTAAATATGTTTATGCTTTACCTGTGTAACTTTAACTGAATATGTTAGCTTTGGTGTTCATCTGCGTACATTAACTGGATACGTTTATGTTTTAGTGTTTGTACACTTTTTCCGCTATTTCTTTATACCATACCGCACGCTGTTTCCCCACTCATACAAACAAACCAGCTGTTTCTTTGTTCCACACAGCCTTTGCTGTTTCAACACGTTGATTCCACTACACACCTAGTTTAGTTGTTTCAATACGACATATTGCATGATGATTCTACTACACACCTTGTTTAGCTGTTTCAACATGACACATTGCACGATGATTCTACCACACACCTAGTTTAGCTGTTTCAACACGACACATTGCACGATGATTCTACCACACACCTATTCTTGCCGTTTACTCAATTTACACAAAGCCTATTATTTTTTCTCAAAACACATGCTTTCCATCCTTACATACTAAACACATATCCCACAGTTTCCTCACTACAATGTTTAGATTTTGTTCGTTAGATAAAATTTATTTTATTTTCTAACAAGACTTAGTTTTTTGTTTATTTTGCTCTTCACTTATATGCTTATCTTTCTTTTTTGTGTGTGTGTAAATCTGTGAGACCCGTCTATTGTACGTCTAAGTCAGTGGTTCTTAACTTGTTCTATTGAACCCAAGGTGGTCTTTAAGTCAGTCTAAGTGGTTTGGCGGAGGAAGGCACACACAACTTATTGGTTTCAGTGCGGACGAAAGAAATATTAAAGAATGGTTCGGTGAATGCTCATATGAAACTGATTTGGTTTGATACCTCCAAAATCTCGCGAATAAATTATCGAAAATAGTCTCGTTAATCTTTGCCATACATAAACAATGCAAGGTACAGATGTAAATATTAACTTAACGTAAAGTATATATATTTTAGTCGGTTTTTACTTTTATTAAAAATGTTGTTTTTGGATTTAATTATTTTCAATGTACCAATTGTTCTATATTTATTTAAATTTGTTATCGGTTATTGCTGTTGATCTTTTTTATTTATTTAGTAAAACGCGTTACCGGAAAAAAAACATTCCTGGTACAAATTGAACCTACTCTTCTAATTGCGTTTACTTTCAGAAAACTGCCGCCTGCCATCATCGATTTAAGACTCCCTCCTTTTTTATTTAAGGAAAGGGGAGACAACTTACTGACAAATATTTTTTTTTACTGAAAATACTTATTCCACCCCCTACAGTTAAGTTAGTACTTGTATATCAAAACAAAATAAAATTAATCCCTGTTAAATAAAAATAAAATCAGTTTAAAAAAGTTCTTATTTTATTCAAAAATCACAAAAAAAGCCGGAAACAAAATTGTTCTAAAAGTAAAAAATAAGTTTAATTTGATGTAACCTTACTAAAGCTAGATCTAGATGCTGGTCTGATTAAACATAAAATCCTGGGCGTTCAATGATGAAAATTAAACATATGTCTTATATTAAATTATAAAAAGTAAAGCTATAAATACATTCGCTATGAAGGGAATGCATTTTCAGTTAGTGAATGCGCAGGTTTATTTTTTTAATTTTTTTTTAATGTTCAATATATTATTTTACCTTATTGTATCCCCTTTTATTTTGGAACAAAATAATTTTTAAATTTAATTTTAACACCTAATTGTCTATCTAATTAAAATCAAAACTCAATATTATTGCTTTGTCTGCCATGTTCTACCACTGTGTGAAACATCAACTTAATTGGCTAATGGAAAGTCAATAACATTTAAATTTAAATATTTTTCAAGAAATAAACAAGCGAAATAAAAGCCGAAAATAAGTTTTTCTTTTATTAACAGTGCTGTTATTTTCATCGCTATGCACACAGAAGGGTACTTCATTAAGTTAGTTTAAAACAGTATCAATCAATCTATCCAGAAATGTAGTATCCAGCAATGTATCCAGCAATGTATCCATCAATGTATGTATCCAGCAATGTATCCAGCAATGTATCCAGCAATGTATGTATCCAGCAATGTATCCAGCAATGTATCCAGCCATGTATCCAGCAACGTATCCAGCAATGTATGTATCCAGCAATGTATGTATCCAGCAATGTATGTATCCAGCAATGTATGTATCCAGCAATGTATGTATCCAGCAATGTATGTATCCAGCAATGTATGTATCCAGCAATGTATAAATCAATGTATTTAGCAAAGTATCATGCAAAGTATCCAGCAAAGAATCCAGCAATGCATATATCTAGCAATTTATTCAAGCTCAAAAAACCACTAAAATGCGTACCTTTACTCTGTGGGTTGTTTTTGCAGACATTTCAGTTTTCTAAATACCCAAGCACGATAATCATGTAGCTACGACGATTGCAATTATTTACATATATGTAGATCAATATGCCAGTAATTGGAGCATACTTGCATTAACAATACTTTTTATAAGATCACACGGTTACAGAAAAATACATTTTCTAATGAAAACTAAAAAGGACGGCTCAGTGGATGGTAACCCGAAAGTCTCAAGTTCGATTCCGTTGTTCTTGTCAGATACGCGTCCTTGAGCAAACCTAGCTCTAATGTGTATCTGACTCACGTTATGGAAAATTAAGGCGGCTGGGCATTTGATGACTACACTTTTCCTTCACATGCGCAAACGACACTGAGTATAATATGACTGTAGCATAGCAAAATGGGAATGTACCTCTGCAAAACAAAATATTCTTTGATTGCCTCCCTTTGGGTTACAGATAATTTAAATGGACAGAAAACAGATATAAAGTACATTGTATTTAACGAGTGACGGGTGGGGAGATATTAATTTCATATTAATCTTCTTCTTCGTTTATATGTGTGTGATTTTTTGGTAAAAATGTACATCTTTCATCACTAAAGTAAAACAGGTAAATTCGACATATCTGTACCAGGAAGCCACCGCCTTGAGTGGTTTACATTTAAGCTGTGCCACAAATATTTCTCCAGTAGCCTCCCCTTGTCTGTACGTTTGACGCCGTATAGAACCTTCGTATCCCATAATGCCTAGTCTGCCCCTACCGTAACAACCTACACATGTCTTTGATGGCAACAATACTCTGGGAACACACACATACACACGTCTACAGAATGCAAGCTAATCTCTCATTTCTAACACACGAGCATTACTGTTTTAAGCTCATTAAACACCATCTAACTTGTTAACAGGAACTCTGAAAAGTAATAAAGCACAATGCTAAAACCAACTGTTAGCTTAGACCAGAGATAAAATAATAAAGCTATACTCGAGCTAATACCAAAAATAACATTAAGGTAAAATCTTGTCAGCAGTGGTCTGGTGTCGGAAGGTCTGACCTGTATTGAAAACATTCACGTTAGAGGAACTGACAAGCTTACAGGATTTACAGACCACATCAGAAGTTGTATCTTGTATGACAAAATGCTGATAGAAATGGAAACATAAAGTTAATAAAGTTATAGATTCATACTACGATCACAAACGAAAATCACTACAATTATATAGAGTTAACATGTTTCTGTAATCTCGACATGAGTGTGAAAAACGTTGTCGATGTGTACGTTCCATAACGTGAGTAAAGTACCATCGTAGCTGTGTGGACTCATTTACGCACTACAATAGGGCTGGTAAGTACGTCACCAACCAGTTCTACGGCTCAATAAAACCTGCATGAGCCATAGAACTGGTTGGTGACCTACTTACCAGCCCTATTAGCCTTGGTCCTTATTGCCTTAATCACATTAAAAACAACGACAGTTATTATATGTTTGACAATTCAGAAGATTTTATTATGTGTTCAAAAAACAACCGAAAAAAAACAAAACAAATGAAATAACACATTAATTTAACCATAAATTGTATAAACGGATTTATTTGTAAATATATAAAACAAACAATTCCTTAAACTACACAAAGGAAGGCTTAATATAAAAATTAAGTGGACGATATAATAAAGATGTATACAAATGCATATAAATGCTTTCCATTAATTGTGCCCATGTAAACGAACTAAATAACTACAAATAAAACATTATGTAACTGAAAATTTCTCTAGCCTATTGTATGGTACACAAACAACACTAAATTGTTTACGGGACATCTATCTATATACAACTAAAAGTCAAATTTGTTTACATGTTTGAATATTTATTTTTTTGTTTGTTTGTTTGTTTGGCTGATTGACTATCTCGCATGGTTGCACTCATCGTGGAAAGCTGTAAAATAGTATGTAGGTAGAGAAAAAATTTTGTTTTAAGACAGACTGTTAATCACACATTTATTTAAAGACGTTAATTAATTTATTGATTTATTCATAGGTAAATTAACCACTTTTTTTTTTAAATCTTAAAACATTAACTAAACTTTGTGGGGATAGTGACGTCCCTTGATGTGTTTACTTTTTGGTACAGTAAAAATGGCGGACTCCATCATAGACTTTGTGGCCCATTCAAAAGTTTAACGCGTTACAAAGCTAATTTTCTGCCGGCTATAACTTTAACAATACGTCCGTTTGTTGTATTTATTACGTTCAAACACTTATATCAATTTTCAACTGCCTTTTTATTTAGTTTTACAATAAATTTCTCTAGATCTAAAGATCAGCTGTCGAAGGAAAGTTATTTATAGATCTAGATCTAGAATCTAGAATCTAGGTCAAATCAACGATTTATTAGTTATAGATCTAAATACAATCCAAAAAAAGCGAGACTTAAGCAAACCAGTCGTAGATCTAGAATATAGATAATTCTATCTAGATTTAGATAAATAATTTGTTTCTATATGCTAAACTATTTTAGACCTTTATTATTTTATATAAATCTTTCTTTGTTTAGCTATGAAATATGCTAATTAGGAAGTGCTTGCTCCAGGGCCTATTTGCATAACTTAAGATTCATACGCGGCTTCTATACCGCTAAGTGTGCAAAATTATAGACGTAAACTCTAGATATAGCTTAGTCGTAGATCTAAAATATAGATAATTTTCTATCTAGATTTAGATAATAATGATTTTCTATATACTAAACTATTTTAGACCTTTATTATTTTATATAAATCTTTGTTTGGAATATGGTAATTTTGAAATGCTCGCTCCGGGCCTATAAGCGTAGCTAATGATTAGATCTAGATTCTAGGTCTAGCAAGAAAAACTAAACATAAGAAGACTTAAGCAAAAGAGTCGTAGAATCTAGACTAGATCTAGATCTAGATATATCTATCTAGATCTAGATAATTTCAGACCTTCTTTATTTTATATAAATCTTTGTTTGGCTAATTTAAGATAAAATTTAATTTGAAAGTTACTACTACTAGAGTTAGATCTAGATCTATGCGCGTCAGGAGACTCAAAGTATAGTATAAAACTTCACTTGTAATGTCACGAGTAAATAGCTAAGTTGGTAGTGAGGTCGGCCTTTACGCGGGTGGCACAGGTTCTAGACCAATTCGTCAATGATTTTTTTTTTCAATTTTTTTTTTAGATGTGAATAATAAAGTTGCCTATCTGAACTTGGCAGGATACAGGGCTGGTGAAGTAGAGTTTGTCTGTTTCTTTGTCCTAAGCATATGAAAGGTTTTTCCGGTGTTTTTAAAAGAAAAAAAAAAAAAAAAAGAAAGTGGGGTCTGTTTTTTTGTGACGATAAGTGACACTGCAGTAGCGTAGCGAGGAGGGGGGGGGGGGGGGGGGGCGGGAGGGGGAGGAGAGGCGGGGGGGGAAGAAAGGTGGAGGGGGGAAGGGGGGGGGGACGACATATGTTGGGGCGCCAAAATGGTTTGGAAAAATAAATTGAAAGGTTGAGGGGGGTTCAAATGGAAAGTTTGAGGGGGGGGGTGCACATCAAAAGTTTGAGGGGGGGGGGGGGTGTTAAAAATCGAAATCTTGGGGGGGGGGGGGGGTTAAAATCGAAAAGTTTGTCCCCGGGCGCCGGGAAGGGTCGCTATGCCTCTGAGTGACAGACGTGATGTTTTTTGATGGATGACCCCCGAAACCCACAGTTATCCAACGGATGACGGGTATTCTAGTAACAATTAAAATTAACCACTTGATTTGTGAGAGTATGGTTATATACCTTAAAAACGATAATAAAAGAATATTCCAATCTCAGTAATACAAACATATTCAGAATTAAACTTTTATTTTGTACCAATATGTACTTATATGTGACAGTATAGATTTCTTAAGAAACAAACATGCTCGATATGAGATACACTAGATAACATATTAACTACTTAAACATAGGATTTACTTAAATAATCTATTTTTATTCTACTGTATGACCGCATAATGTTCACATTTATAATACAAAGCTTTACAGAACCCAAATTAACAGTTACTATCTACTTTTTGTGATGTTGGATGTAATATATATAACTTTCGAAAAATAATACGAAATAAATATTATTGAAAAAAGTACACAAACATTGCACACGTAATTATGGATGAACTTCACACGATCCGAGTGGATGGCTAATAAAAGATATAGTGGTAGATGACAACTACACTACTACTCTAGTTATGAATATGCAAGAAATAAACGACACTATCATAGTCGTTTTTTCCCTGTTTTAAAGGCTAACACACATACAGTCAATCTATGAGGTATTTCAATTCTAGGTGACTGCATACATGTCTTTATTACATCATAATAGCAAAACAAACTCTGTTTGCATACACATATACACACATACACACATACACAAATACACACGTACACACATACACACGTACACACATACACACGTACACACATACACACGTACACACATACACACGTACACACATACACACGTACACACATACACATACAAACATACACAAATACACACATACACACATACACACATACACACATACACATACAGACATACACACAAACACATATTCACACATTAATACATACACACACACATACACACATACACACATACACACATACACACATACACACATACACACATACACACATACAAACAATTACATGCACATGCACACGCACACGCACATACACATGCACATGCACATGCACATGCACATACACATACACATACACATACACATACACATACACATACACATACACATACACATACACATACACATACACATACACATACACATACACATACACATACACATACACATACACATACACATACACATACACATACACATACACATACACATACACATACACATACACATACACATACACATACACATACACATACACATACACATACACATACACATACACATACACATACACATACACATACACATACACATACACATACACATACACATACACATACACATACACATACACATACACATACACATACACATACACATACACATACACATACACATACACATACACATACACATACACATACACATACACATACACATACACATACACATACACACAAATAGACATATGAAAAAAACCGCAAAACTGTGTTTTTTCTGACTTAGGGGGAGTAAATCGTCGAGATTTCTGAAAATATCGATTTCGATTTTTTACACGATTACAATACTTCCTCTATACTTCGTACACGAGAAAATTAAAACAAACAATTGTTACCTAAAAAATTTCACAGATAATTAAATATAAATCTCCTTTGCGTTGCAGTTATATACAAATCTACTTACCACAGGTAAACATGATATTTACAACCAACAGAGCCGTCAATAAAACAGCAGACATTGTAGAGTTGTGTAGTTCTGTAACACGTGAACTGTAGAGTTCTCTAACCCGCTGCTTCTGTTAACTTGTGATGATATTGCCGTCTATTTATACAAAAAAAGTTGCGTTGAAACAAAAAAAAAACGTTAAGGCTTAGACGTGTCGATAAAATTGTATGTGAAAATGCCTTCACCGAATTCCCACGTTACAAAATATGCTGAAACGTCAATTAGTTCATGGATCTCACATTTTAGAAATTGACTACATTTTTAGAGCCCGACTTTTATTTTAGAAGTGATTTCTATGTACCTTTTTTTTGTTTCTTTTTTTGTTAAATTATTTAATTAAGCACACAGATAAAGTGTTTTAAAGGAAATAATTTTCATTAACATTTTATTAAATATCATTTGTACTTATTTGATTTTTGTTATTGAACGCATTACTTTAAATGTCCATGTAGAGGGCATGTATGTCAACTATCTTTTTATAACGGTGAACACTAAGTAAAAACATGGCGATCAAATCGGTTGTTTTAAGAATATATATAAATGGTAACAACCGATAAAGCAGAAAGTTTTACCTCTAATTATTTAACTCACCTAAAAAACAACAATCACACTAATAGAAGAACTAGTTTTAAGCTGAATTACGACACAGCGGTTTTATGTAATTTAAAAAAAAAAACATATACAAATACAAAGTTAGCCAGTAAAATTTTGAGAATCACTGGATTTGAATAAACCGAGATATTTTTTTAAAGAAGTATGCATGGGTGTGGGAACTCAGCTTCACACCAGTATCACGTGACGTGCAACGAGTAAAAACAACTCAAGCATCAAGATAAGAGCTCAGCTGTCTACATTATATCAGCAGAGTCTTGGCCTTGAGATTTACATAACAGACATACCAGTGTGAATATGTCAAGACAACCTTTGACCCTACAATGAGAATCTATGTCAAACATTTCTCCCAGATTTCAAAAGTGGTTCTCAAAATTGAAAAAAAGAACATAAAAATTTAACAAGAAAATTTGGTTGTGATATAGACTACGATATTACGTTTATTTTATCTATTTTATTTCAAAAGGATGTGCTTATACCAAACAAAAAAAAACGCATTCTACAAGAACGACTAAGCTTAGCATGGGCTTGAAAATATAAATAACATTATTTTAAATATAATTACTTGTATGAATTTAATTCAAAATAATATTAACATTGCGTTGCTTGATATTAAGAAACAAACATATTTTGTACCAAAAGATTATTGAAATAACCTAACAAATGTCCCATAGAACGATTATACTATTACGGTGGACATGTGATTTTTAAATAGTAATTTTGTATTAAACTTTTAATCTTGAGTGAATTTTTATTACGTAAAACATCCACTTTATAGCAGCAGTTTTACAGTAATTTTAAAGTCCACATGAAATAGTAATTTTGTATTAAACTTTTAATCTTGAGTGAATTTTTATTACGTAAAACATCCACTTTATAGCAGCAGTTTTACAGTAATTTTAAAGTCCACATGCACGATACCACTTGCCCTACTTGATTTGGGGAGAAATACAAAATATGTATAAAAAAAACTGTTACATCTCAAGGACAAGTTATGAGTGTAAAACGTAGATACCCACATTCTTATCTTGATGCACGTGTTGTTTTGCTCGGTTCATGTAAGACGATACCAGTTGGAAAGTAATATATGCACGATGGTGCTGCCAAAAATTTTCAACATACAAAAATGTTGGTTTATTTTTTTTTTTTTAAAAGTATGTCTTTTATACAAGGGTCCTAAATTTGTTTTTGATGACTTCTATTTTAGAAAATAAAATTAATGTTTAGAAAATTTGATATTTAATAATGTATTTTCATCATGATAGTGTTTTCTATCTTTAAACGTCAGCACCTGGTAAATTTCGTTTTATTATCTGATTTACGGTAGCCATAACGCGCCGCACCCCCCCCCCCCCCCCCCCATCCAAATTTGTTAAACGTTGGTGAGCGGTTTTAACCTGTGACTGACTAAAACATGCGTTATTGTACTGTTACACAATCAAAGTAGAAAACATTTAAATCTGCGTGTGAATCCTGGTAGCCGTATATTTTGTTACTTTTTACTTTTTATCATTGAATACTACAGTGTGAAATTTGTTTTAATTTTTTTTTCTACCTCCTTTGGTGCACTCGCCCAAACGTCTATGTCCATCGCTATTACCAAACCCCACCCCCCCCTAACACACACCCATCAATTACCTAGCTACGCCGCTGACATTCAGTGTTCTTGGTAACAATTGTGTCGACCTGATATGCATTGTAAAATCAGCAAATATTAAAATAAGTAATAAAGCATTTTATAACCTACGTTATAAATAAAACAAGTTAATAAAAAGTCTAGTGACAATTTAAGCGCAATTTCCTTACGTTATCCATAAAAATTTTTAATTTTTTGGGACCGAACGAAAAGATATTTTTTTTCGCTAAAAACCTACACGATGCTCAGTTTAAATTAAAAATATCATCCTAGGCCTACACGATGCTCAGTTTAAAAATTCTGAATTAATTTTTTGTGACCAAACGAAAGGATATTTTTGAAAACTTTCTTCGGCAATATTGTTCTAAATTATGGTAGGAATCGATTGGTAAATGTTTCAAGTCGCTAAGTGGTCTGGTTGCCGAGATATGGGCAAAAAACTGCATGTTTTTGCGGTTTTTTGGCTTTTCCGGGAAATCCAGGAAGGAATTCCGGAATTGTTTTGGCCCACAATCATCCTTGGAACTTGCTTAACATATTTGCTAGTCCTCGATATTGCTTCGTTGAGGAGGAGATACGACTTAAAAGCTGCGGACACACATCCACACATACATCCATACAGAAATTACGCATTATTAAACGCAATTGCCAGTATGGAAATGGCGCTAAAAACTCATTGCTGATTATAAACACATAAAAGGAGATTACAATTAAAATTATTCACATGCTTGCAGACTATAGCGATTATATATCTATGTATAACGTTAACCTTAACTTTCTTTGCTATTTTAAGTATAAACAATAAATTATTATTAAATCGTTATTGCTAAACCTTTCACTGAGTCAAGTATAGACAACCAGTAAGTAACAGTAACTTTACATTGATTAAACTCATATGTGCGTTTTGACCCGATAGAGCATATTTGACACACCATCCAATAGAATGACACTAAAACAAAATAGCTAATTTAAATGAGAAATTAATCTTTTCCAGTTAAATAGTTTTAAATAGCTGATTCATTTATATACATTATACACGGGAGCCGGACGATTTCTCGAAAGACACTTGCCCGAATACCTTTTACCCGAAGGCCGATTTCCCGAATTGACACTTGGGGAAATGCCCTATTAACACCACTGCAAACAAAAGTTAAAAATGTATATGCAAATATTATAGTTGCAGGAGTAAAAGTGATCTAAATGAGATCTAAGGTGCTTTAATACGAGATCACTAAATCTTCCCCTTATACGCCTTAATATATTTGTATAAATGTAAACTTTATCAGTTTGAACATTATTTATACAGTCGACTTATGTTCGATAAAAACATGCAAACGATTTAAAATAATTGCTAAAATATCGATTTATAAGAGCTTGCTTTATTACCCACATAATGACTTCATATCAGCAGTTTTACAGTAATTTTCAAATGCACGTGCCTGACCTCCCTTGACCTACTTTAAAGATGTATGCGAGGAGAAATCTGGATCATGTTATAAGGTTGTTGTGACCTTCTTCCATGTGAGAAATGGGAAAACATCTCAATGGACATGACAAATTGTGTAACTTGTTGGCAGCCACGTTCTTAAATTGATGCTAGGTTGTTTTGGTCGGTTCAGTAACATGGCTTCAGTTGGGAAATATTTTTCTTAATACACACATTCGTTTTTTAATTTAATTTTTTTGCTCAAGGATTCTAAAATTGTGTTTCAGTTATTCATTATTAACATGATTTAATAAAATGTCAGAATATTTTAACATTAGCAAATGTATTACTATCATCACAATGATATGTGCAATGATGTAAATACGTTTTTTAATATCTATTTCTTTTTATGCGATACTCGTGATAATATTTTTAGTTCAATGGGTTTCAGATCTGTTTAGAAGTTCACAATAGAGGCGCTTGTTTCTTTCTTCACTAATAGAGGCTAAAAGAGGGAATCCATGTAGATGTTATATTTTATTCTCCAATTAAAACGCGGAAGCAAAAATCAATGTGTAGTCCAACTCGGTCAAATCGTACCACGTTAAAGCCTGTAAAAGTTTATATTGGTACTATATAGAGGCCTACCCAACCGGATTAAATTTTCGACGGACGCTGCTAGATTTATTCTTGTACCATGTGATTAACACTGTATTATCAAATCATATCAACTAAAACATAAAACTATCCCACTCTACATTTTACGTAAATGTTTGCTAAACGACCTAAGACAATCATTTCTGCTTAAACAATATGTCAATGATGCAACTATCAAATGTGTCAGTGCATGTTGTTACATTACTTTTAAACAAACACAGTCCTCTGAGTTAATCTTGGTACTTTATTAAAATAGACAGCCTAGACGAGACGTCTTGTCTCTTGCAGTATCTGTAGTTACCTGCCTCACTAGTATACATCAGCTGAGTACAGTGGCGTAGCGAGGTCGGGTGTCATCCGGTGCGGCACTTAATGGTGTAGCGACCCTTCCCGGGGACAAACTTTCAAATTTTCGATTTGCACCCCTCCCCCTCCCCCTCAAACTTTTGATTTGCATCCCCCCTCAAACTTTCGATTTGCACCCCCCTCAAGTTTTTCTCTATATATTTTGCTATTTTTTGCTTGGTTTGTCACCCCCCTAAATGGTGTTACCCGGTGCGGTCCTCACCCCCCCCCCCCCCTCGCTAAGCCTCTGGCTGAGTATACAAGTGACGTAACGACGATATAAATAGTAACAAAGGACCTAGCAATAATAAGCAATACACAACGTAATACATTTCAAGACTTACGGAAAATTAATGAAAAGAAAAGAAAGCTCTTAGACATTAATATACAGCCTTTAGAAACATCAGGCTCTATCTACAAATAATGAAAGAAGAAAAACACGTGCACTAGGATTGAAAAAAAATGAAAATGTGCAAGTGACATAATTTAAATGAAAGTACAAGGAAATTAATATTCACCCTGTACAATTGGCAGGTGTTATCTACCTATACCCTAAGAAAAAACAAAACTACTGTTAGCATTTTTTTTTTAAATGTCAGGCACACTAATCGATGAACATTACAAGCAAAATCAAGGTAAGTCTACAAATCAAACAAAGCAACAACAAAATGTATCTAGTTTTATAGAGAGCGAACACAGCGTCGTAATGCATTACGTGCAATACGGATTTTTACGGATAAGATAAGATTCAATGATGAATGTGTAGTGATTTGATTCATGTCGCATGTCCATGGGCTCAAAATAGTTTGTTTCAATTTAATGTATTCAATTTATTCAAAAAACGGTTACAATTGTAGGCACGAAGGCCTTTTTTCACATTGCCGTTTAAACAAATAAAACAATTCAAAAACACATAGCAGTAACATAGCACTAAAAATGTGGAATAAAGAAATAATGTTACATAGTTATAATACAAAATGAGATAAAAAAAGAGAATATAATAGATGAATGAGAAATGTTACAATGAGTCAGCTAGAGAAGTCATTAAATAATTGTAGTTTTAGTTTAGATTTGAATATATTTTCAGATCTAGATAGCTTTATTTTATTAGGAAGATTGTTCCACAAATTAGAACCAAAGTAGGCGAAGCTATGTTTTTGGAAAAAAGTTGTATATGGAAATGGTAAATTAAGACGACGATTTAATTTTATGTTAAAAGAAAATAGGTCTGATAAGTAAGAGGGGGCTGTTTCGTGGAATATTTTATATAAGAAAATTGATTTAGTATATATTATCTTTTTATTAAATGGAAGTATTTCAGTTGTAAGAAAAGAATCCAGACTACTAGACAAGCCAGTAACCAGTTGTATAGCCCTTTTTTGTAAAGATAGAAGAGGACACTGCTTAGTTATAAAGCTGCCGCTCCACACTACAGAAGCATAATCCAACCTAGATTGAATAAAAGCTTCATAAAAAACTAGCCTGCTCCTATAGTCGAGAAAGTTCTTTATCCTTGCTAATTGAAAAGTTGTCTTTAATAAGGACATTCTTAGAAAATGAATATGATTGGACCAAGTGAGGTTGTGATCTATAACCAATCCTAGGCATTTGTAACTGTTTACCTGTTCAATGCTTGTACTGTCTATAGTAATGCGTAATGAGGTGGATGGAAGACGAAGGCGTTTCTGATGAGTTGTAATTAACATTAACTTGGTTTTATCGGGGTGAAGTTTCATTTTGTTAAATTTTGTCCAAGTAGCAAGCTGATTGGCACACGTTTCAAGTTTGTAACTGAGTGACTCAGCACTGTCTGCAAAGACATGTAAAGAAGTATCATCAGCGAACATCACGCACTGACCAGCGTCAATGTGTAATGGAAGATCATTAATGTATAAAGAAAAAAGTAAATGACCTAAGATTGAGCCCTGTGGAACCCCTATATTAACATACTTCTGTGAAGAGATGGTATTAAGGTGAAACACGCGTTGAGATCGGTTAGATAAAAAGGAGTGAAGTAACCTAACTGTAAAGTCGTGGAATTTGTATGAAATTAGTTTTTTAAGAAGTATGGTGTGATCAATAGAATCAAAGGCTTTTCTGAAATCGACGAACAGCGAGCCACAGAGTAGGTTTTTTTAATATTTTTAAGCCAGTTTTCATTCATCTTAATCAGAGCAGTGTGACAAGAATGAAACTTTCTAAACCCAGACTGATTACTATGGAAAAGCTTGAGCTTTTTTAGGTAGTTTGACATGCATTTGTTTATATGTATTTCTACTGGCTTGGAGAGGGAAGAAAGTATAGAAATTGGCCTGTAGTTATTAGCATCTTGAATGTTACCTTTTTTGTGTAGTGGTATAACCTTAGCATGCTTAAAATGTGTCGGGTAATAATGCTTGGCAATACAGAGGTTATAGACATAGGTTAAAACTTCAGAAATTATTGGAGCTGAAATCTTCAATACTTTATTAGAGATATCATCCAACAAAGTTGTTGAAGACGGTTTAAGAGATCTTAGGCTAACATATACTTCATGAACAGTGAGAAGCGGAATGATCAGCTCTGTCCTGCCACGGTGAGCAGAATTACACAAATTGTTAAGCTCCTCACTGATTGTGTAATCAGCATCTGTGTTGAGCGCTACAGATGATATAAAATGATTGTTAAAGTCATCAGCAGATATCTGGCAATGTCCATCTGTATTAAATGTGCGGTTTTTTCTAATTATTTGTTTTATGGCAGTCCAGATAGATTTGGAATTAGGTTTGCCTGACAGCAGCTTATTAAAATACTCCTTCTTCGACCTACGCACGAGCAGTTTGACATAATTTCGTTGCCTACAAAAGTCCTCAGAAGTTCCATAACGTTTAAGCCAGTCTCTTTTATTAATTGCAGATTCGATATTGTTGTTAAATCAAGAATGTTTGTATGTAGTCTTAACCCTTTTAGAGATTTTAGGAATATGTTTGTCATATATAGTATAGAAAATACGCAGCCATTCAGAAATGGCTATATCGGGACAATTATAATTGTATACATTGCAGAAGGGGGCAGCCAATAAATCCGAAAGAAAAAGATTTTCATTAAATTTCTAAAAGAGCGATAATTTATAGTTATGTGTTGCCGCGAAGGTACGCATAATATTTTTGTCGAAAATAATTTTAATAAATTTATATTAAAATCTCCCAATATGATATATTCATTGTTAGTAGATAAAACGGTATCCATCATGGAGCAAAAACGATCATACCAATCCATGTTTTCGCAAGGATTTCTATAAAGGAAGCAAATTAAAATTGCCGGATGGTGTTTGCTTTTTTCCAGTTCAATCCATATACACTCTATATTTTCCGTTGACAGATCCTTCCTATACTTGAAACGAATTTAGGAGTGGACATAGACACAAAGGCCAGTTTCTTTGTGTAAGGATGGGTCTCGGCGTATTAGGTTATAATCAGAGACGGATATCTCAACATCATTTATAAAAGATTGTAATCGATTTTCAGAGAAACCAAAGATATGGAAATTATTGTTGGAATTGTTTAAAATTTTTAGAACTTCATGGTGTTTATTTATTAAATATGTGGAAACTATTTAAATGGTCCAATTTTAGCGCACTTTGTTAGGGCCAGGATGATGCAAATAGACAATGCATAAAGATAATAAAATATCAATGAATAAGACAAAAATATAAGAATAAACAAAAATCAATATAATGAACTAATTAAACAGAATCAATATAATTGTCTTACAATTACACACTTTGTCACCCAATAAAACAAACACTCTCTGCTCTTCACACTGCCTTATTATCTCTCTCTCTCTCTCTCTCTCTCTCTCTCTCTCTCTCAAAATAAATACATATACATAAATATATATATAAATAAATAAATTTATATATATATATATATATATATATATATATATATATATATATATATATATATATATATATATATATATATATATATATATTGCAATATAAATGTACAATAGTATCAATATGTATTATAATTAAAATAGTACCGTGAGCTAAACTAGTAAATAGTAAGTGAAAAAGTTAGGTTCCAGGTAGGCGCTTAAGCGACAACATTAGAGGTTGATGAAGTAACAAAGGGCTAAAGCCCATTAAGTGATGTAAGCCTGGGCTAGAGTTCAATTGATCTGAAGATATTGTTGGAAGCATATCAACAGTCGAAACCACATCAACCTTTGTACCTTTTACGCTTGAAAGTTGCACCTGGTCTTTATCTGTTAAGCTGACGGCTCTTTGGGGATACTTTATATTTTTAGCGAGAATACTGCTTCCAATTTTAGTTAAATGAATACTGTCACTGTACAAGCGTTGTCTCGGGGCACCTGACTTCGCAGTGAAAAAAGGTGTATTGTTTATAAAACAGTATTTATAACTAATACAGAAAGACTGTAAAAATTGTTGCGTTGGGAAATTTGTGAGTGATACTTCTAACAATTTCTAGCATATTAGCTTGTGACAGTCTGACGTTTGATAGACTGTCGTTGACACCACAATGTAAGGTTACAGTTGTGGTGCTAGAGTCACGTGATCGGCTACTAATAACGTCCCTAATTTTATCAAAATTTGCCACAGGCAGCGCTATTACCGATACACGCTCGTAATGATCCGTGGCCATTATATCAGGATGGAGACCTTTAAGTGTAGAGTCACCAAGGATCAAATGGTGTTTCGTTGTTTGGTTGGTGTAGGTGGCGGCGATATGTTGTGTGCTATCTCTATTAGTGCCGTATGAGTAGAGCGTTGGACAACTGGGACATGGACAGCCTTGACCGTTGGGACGCTGTATTGTGTAGAATCACTTTTAGTGCGTGGTCGTTGCAGGGTGCTGGGACTCGAATGTTCCGATGGTCTGGATAAACGCGCTCTGTCTTCACTTTGTGTAATTTTAACATGGATTGGGAACGGAGCTTCTTGACGGATGCTTACCGGTGTGATTTTTGTTTCATTTATTAGTTGTTGATTATCCTCACATGTTGAGGTGGATATTGTGCTGCAAGAGGGTTTCTTGGTTGTGAGGAGTTTCTTTAGTGACGCAGAAATATTTTCTTGATCCACCAAACGCTTCTTAAGGTTGACGTGTATAAATTTGTAGCTATGTACTTCATTAGATAGTCTCTTGACTTCGTCCCTTAAGAAAGCGTTTTCGACTCGGAGTTATTCTAGTTGGCTGTTAAACTGCAATTTCTCCGCTTTAAAAGCTTTTTTAACACAAGTGATCTCATTAAGAATAAACGATCTTAAGTTATTTTCCAGTTGTTGATGAAATGATATTTTTCGACTAAGCAAATCAGTTGGTTGAGATAGGTTTGATGAAAATGTATAGTTTTTTATAGGTGTTACACAATCTAACTGATTGATATTGATCGTAACCTCTGCACATTGATTGTCACTGTTGGAAGCGGACATAATCATGGGCGGTGAAATGGGTAGCTCCAATACTCTGGGTGGGGACAGTGAAGGTGGTGGTGACAGTGATGGTGGCGGCGACATGGGTAGAGGCATGTCCATAGCTTTGTCTGTTGTAATGAGGTTATTTAAAATACAGCAAAATTCCGTATTCACCTATACAGACACAACGTTAGATTTTCCCTGTACCATAATTTTGTTATTCGTGTGGTACAGATGGACAGATAGCCCTGGTAATTTATAAATATCTTCAACATTGGCGCCATCATCATCCCTTCTTTCCTCAACAACATCAGCATATTTTGTTTTGATGATTCTTTTTACCTCCATCTTTCTTTTGAAAATGAATATAATCCGCTGCACAAATGTTAGCAATCTTTTTTGATATAGCTTTGTCTTTATTTAAACGATACTTCTTAGCTCTGCTGCTCCTGGTGACAACGCCAGTCCTTTACATTTTCACCCACCAGCAATATTAAAATATCATGCTGACATCAGTAGACATTGATTACATAGAAAACGAATCATCAGTAGATCTACAACAACTAAGAATATAGATATCCGTTTTACATTTTAACAATGGATGAGACAATAAAATAAAAACATAAAATATCACAATAAGAACCGGCTCGGAAAATAGTACTAAACTACATACTCAACCCTATTGGATGAGTAATACTTCCCTTAGATTTTTTTGATTTAATAGTGAATAAAAACACTAAAAACTATAAAAGAAAGTTGACAATTCCGGAAGTAAACAAGTTGACGCCATTTTTTCCAACATTATATAACAACAACTTCACCATTATCTTAAAATAGCTTCAACTATGACACTATCCTTACTACATTGTAACCGTTAGGTACACATCAGAGATAGACGCTTAACCGCCAATCCACGCCGTCCAATTTTTACCTCACAACCTCATTAGTACATGCCTATTATCTCACAACCTTATTAGTACCTGCCTATTACTTCAACATTAAGACATTATTACCTACCTATTACCTCAGCATAACAACATTATTACCTTCCATTTACCTAACCATAACAACATTATTACCTGTCTATTACCTCAACATAACAACATTATTACCTTCCATTTACCTAACCATAACAACATTATTACCTGTCTATTACTTCAACATAACAACATTATTACCTGTCTATTACTTCAACATAACAACATTATTACCTGTCTATTACTTCAACATAACAACATTATTACATGCATATTACTTCAACATAATAACATTATTACCTGCAGATTAATTCAACTCAACAACATACTTACCTGCCTATTGTCTCGCCACTATCACATTAGTTTCTCCCTTTTCACCACAACATACCCACCGTATCACCTCTATTACGAGACCATTGTTATCTTCTTATTAAATTACTATAAACCATGAGCTAAAGTAAAGTTCCCTTTCAAACCTGACGGTCTACGGGGCAAGTGAAGTAGAATTCACTTATTTCTGTGACCTTGGCATATAAAGGGCTAGTGTGGTCATCTCTCTGCCCAGCTGCCTTTACTTACGTGAGTTAGGTACTCATCAGAGTTGGGTGGGCTGTGTTGGGTGGATTGAGTTGGGTGGACTCAGGGACGGTCTACTGAGCAGTTCAGCTCTCTAACGTTATGCCAATCCGTCCCATATAACACCATATTACCTTACTATTATCTCACCGTACGTCAATATAATCTCGTAGAAGTTTCCATTAAACCAACCTTCTATACTTAGCTTTCAACACACGACTCAGCGTTACCCTTCCAAAGCCACCCTACTGTTTGCTAATAATGTGTTAATCTCTTACTCTAAAGCTTGGATACAATTGCATGTCAGCTTTTGTTCTTATAGTTAATCAGTTCTTACAGGTTGGGAAATATTGTTATTCATATGAACCCGCATCATGTCCTCCTGGCTCTAACTAAATAACGGATGTTTTTTAATGAAACTAATTTTAGGTCAATCCTTTATGAAAATGATAAATACACAGGAAAGACGATATGATTAGAATAGAATCAAACAAATACATTTAGGTTTATGTGGCTTTGTAATACGGATTACCTTACCAGCATGCACATCTGTGTTCTGTTCAGTACAAAGCGGTGTAAACCCTAGCCTTTGATATTTCTACTAGTGGTTCAATGGATTATTGAAGATAAGCCGTTTTCGGCTAGGCTTTGCACCAGCCATTTACAACTTAGTCTCCATTTGTATATCTTCTGTCACAGCGCCGTTGAGAATCGATCAGGGACACCCGCAGCGACGCTTTAGTTGTTTAGTTGGTTTTTTTTAAAATTTACTCCGTGCACATGTGACAATAAAAAAATGATTCGTTACAAGACCCTTTAATCGCTAACAAGCCTCTTTACTGGTATTTGCAAAAACAAGTTTTATAGAAAATTAGCAGTTTGAAAAGCCACAATTCTGATTGTAAACAACTTCAGTTATTTTTTTTAGAAGCTGGGTCATTCATCTTTTTGAAGCATTTTAATTTTACCCTAAGCATTTTCAATGATTTCAACTAAATTTACTCGAGGTATTTAAGTATATGTTTGTTAAGTACATCGTAACGTGCTGATCATCTTGATTCATACTAGCGATTTAAAGTTGTGTGAGAATGTGTTAATTTTTCTGTACAAAAATTCAGCTCCATTCTCTCGACTCCACCCCATATACTGGCATATAGTTTTAAAACACAATCCACATAAAAACATGTTCATCTGTACAGGATGCATTCGAAAGATGTTGTAGATCAGCAGATATGCACGTGACCTAAAATTTCACCTCCAGCTAGTATTGACAAAGATAAATACAATCTTACTCTAAGGTACACATTATACGTGAACAATTAACCTAACGTCTTTAGACGGATCTAGAAAGCCTAAGATAATAGTCATTCCATATAAAAAATGTAGGCCCCTATATTGAATTGAATCTGGTAGATTTTTCAGTTGTAAATTGTGATCAATCCGTGGGTGGTTGACGCTCCATATCCATATCCGGTTCCATGACAAATGATCTCAGAACAAATGATCTCAGACAAAATATCCCAGACAAAATATCTCACGGACAAATTATCTCAGGACAAATGATCCCAGGACAAATGATCTCAGGTCAATTGATCTCGGACAAAATATCTCAAGACAAATGATCTCAGGACAAATGATCTCAGGACAAATGATCTCACGGACAAAAGATAACAGGACAAAATATATCAGGACAAATTATCTCACGGACAAAAGATACCAGGACAAAATATATCAGGACAAATGATACCACGGACAATTGATCTCAAACAAAATATCTCAGACAAAATATTTCACACCTAAATTTTAATAGTGTAGTTGATGATTTAGTTGATCTGAATTGTTTTCATAAAGGTTCTAATTATTTCAATTATAAAATAACCGTCTGTAAGATACAGCCAGAAATTCATGACGCAGGTTCATATGAATAACAATATTTCCCAACAAGTGAGACATGATTAACTATTAGTACAAAAGCAGACATAATTATTTCCCGCATGCCTTTGCAACACTGTTAGACGCTTAGACTAAGAGATTAGATGAAACAGATCATTAGCAAGCATTAGCTTGGCTTTAGAAGGATCACCCAAAGCCGTGCATTGATTGCTAGGAATAGAGAACGGTATAATCGGAGGGTGTGGGGGGGGGGGGGGCGAAATAACTTTAAAAAGAAGTTCGTAGAAAATTGCAGGATGTGACCACGTAGCCTAGCGGTAGAGAGTCAGACCGCTAACCCCAGAGTCTCGATTCGAATCCATATTCAAGTCAGTGAAACTTCCCTAAGTCCATCAATCTCTTGTTGGTAACCTAACTTACTTTAAGGAAACAACGGAGGCTGGGCGTAGTGATGAACATACTGTCCCCTAATATGCCTAGATCTCTACCTCATTTGCCACATGTGTCTAGTGCACTAACGAACATTATACCGTTCAGTATAACTTTCATGGAATAGATTTTACAGTAAAGCACTAGGTTTATATTGTAATTACCTAATCATATACACATGTACTTGTTTTTACTAAATTACATGGAAGTGACCCACATTTCCTTTTGCCTGACCCGCTGCTCACCACACCTGTCCTACATTCTCACCAACATAATGACATTTAAATTATGTTTCATATAACACTACATTTTCTTCCCAGAGTGTGAATCACTAAAAAGCCTTGTACAAAAACATTTATTTGTGATTTGAAACCCATCGCGAGTTTTAATGACATATTATGTTTTAATAGTTTAAATATTTAGAATATGATTAAAATAAATGTAAAAAAATACATGGAATAGCGAATGTTGAAAATATTAGAAGCTTTGTATGTATTGATTTTATAGTTTTGTTTACAAGATTTACGTATTTATTTCAACACAATTCCAGAGATTACTCATACACAAACAGGTTTAACAGAAGTATTTGTATTAACAAATTATTACAGCTGCCGTCTGTCTATAGTTTAAAACATTTTCAGCTGATTTTTAAACGATTTTGGTTTAAGGAAAAACTAGTATTGCCAGCAGTGATAATCAAAAACATTTGAGTTGGTTTCATTACATTTGTGACAGCTGTTGTATAAGAGTTAATCAAGCAAAATTGTGTTTATATCGATACTTTAGTTTTCAAAATACGTGTCTCGAGCAGCCCAAAACAATCGACTTAAGTTGTTAGGGTGGAATGGGGGGGGGGGGGGGGTAGTATTGCTGACTAAACATTATATCCCAGCGCAGATGAAAATATTTTCTAAGTGGTCACTGGATGTACATAATAACGTGCAGAATTTTTTTTCCTGAGCTGAAATTACTATGCAGTAACAATTTTTATTAGCGTAATCCGTTTAAAAAAACGACTATTACATACTGTGAAGGCTTAACTCACCTGAAATACTTCATTTGTTTTAGAAAAAGTACATTTTACACAGAATTCTGTACGTGTCTGTATCAGTACATTAGAACAATCATTCACTAGCACAACACTACATAAGTACATGGACAAACTGATCGGTGGCAGAACTGGAAAAAAGCCACCCCCCCCCCCCCCCCGAAAATTTTGTTTCCCCCCTCCTCATATATATATATATATATATATATATATATATATATATATATATATATATATATATATATATATATATATATATATATATATGATACACTCATGACGACACACTCATAAACAACATAAATGTGTTATCATTTCTTATAGTTAAAATTATAATGTACCATAAACTTTCCATCACTTTTCGAATAAACACATTGATGTAACTCACATGGCAACCTATGTTCAATAATTCTCCGTTAAAACCCAAAGGGACACTTACGTCCTATGGTGTATCTTAAAACTATTAAAGATATCGGAAAAACATTTTTAAATCTACGTGTCATTTGACTTCTAAATGTGTTCATAAATATATTTTAAATCATGCGTACAGACCTTGTGGTACTGAAAGGGTTAAAATAATTATTAACAAATTATAAGCGACACGTAATTAAAATAAAAGTCTTATGCCAGATGAGACCAGCATATAGAAGGAACATAAAAATCCAACAGTATTATATATCGACAACGCCTAGCGATAACAACATCATTCGTCTCTGCGCTGTGTGACTACAACCATGGTGACTCTGAAAATATCTGCTCGAGCTTTTGTTGTATTGTTTGCTCTCAACTTTTTTCTGTGTTCTGGTAAGTTTATAAACGTTAATTTGCTACATTTACTGTCATTAATTTTTTTTTAAACAAAGAGGTTGTAGACGATTGCTTTTACTTTCGTTTTTATCGATCGATCAAATTTCTTTATGGAAATTTTACTTATCGTTCACCACCGCATATATACGGTATAATTAATGTCAAAGTTTCTTAGCAGGTAACTATTTTAAACTATTATGGAAAAATAATTTCCAATACACTAGAAACTTGCATTCATCGTTTTTTAAATACAAAAACCTAATAAGTTATTGATTGTGAACAACGTTCAATTTATCTACACGGATATTGCATACTTCTAATATAAATTAACTCGGGTTAATTATTCATTTTCTAAGTTTTAATACACAACGTAGCTTGGAGTGAGGTATGAATATATTTACAGGATTAAAAATTAAGTTTAATACAGTTTTCAAACTAATGTTTTGGCATAAGAGGAAATATATTTTTTATTGTAAAACAGGTAATGTCACCTAATCCGACTGTCAATTTAATATGGCTGATTGAGTTCAGTATTTTCTGCGACATAGATACTTATACTGATCTATAGATTTTGGAATGAGTAATTTTTTCCTTCAGTTGTTCAACATTGGACGGCGAGGCTCAGTGTTAGAGAGCTAGGCTGCTTACCCAAAAATATCGAGTTCGAATCCGGGCTCAAGTCAATAAAATGTCCATAAGCCACCTAACTCTAATGGGTACCTAATTCACGTTAAGGCGGCACGACTTAGTTCTGACCACACTATCCCTTATACGGTTTTGGTTTCTAAAGCAGATGTTCTCTAAGAAAATTAAAATAATAAGTGTTCATCAACGTCGTCCCGTAAGCATAAGAATAAAAAATTGCAATAACGTCCTGAAACAAGGTACTCAAAATTTCAATTGAAATTCAAATTTAATTTAAACATGTTTGGCACAGGTAAACATGATGATGACAAAGTGAAACCGCAAGACATACAAAAAAGAGAGAACAAGATTAACAAGGTATAACATTTTTTTTTTAAAAAATGTTTTGTTCCTTTGCCACGAAAACAAAAAAACAAACACAAAAAGTAATTGCAATTAAAAAAATGTAAGAACACATTCATCGGGAATCAAAGTTTTTTTTTTAATTTTCTAGTAAAGGAAGTAGGAACTGTATTGCTTAAACTGAATTTCGTCAAAATGAATTCTTATCTATTTACACGCTCGTAGGCTATTGTATAAGAATTTGCTTTATCGAATGGTATGCAGATTTGTAAATTTTCTATGGGATTTCACCCCAATCCACTTTGGAGGACGTTGTACTTGGTGTCACTCCGTAATTAGATTATGTTAATCCACATAGAAAAAACATTTAGGGGCCTAACTCTAACAGTTATAATTTAATTGCAAAAAGCATTGTTTCTGTAGTAATTTATAAAATTAGATAAATTTAAATGGCGCACCCCTCATTTCAGACGTTGATTGACATATAAGTAATTACGATTCTTAACAAAACCTTTTTCCTCAGGCGAATTTTGCAATGTGTTGTTGATAAAACTCACCCCCCCCCCCCAATCACCCCCCCCCCCCCCGACAGCCCCCCCCCCCCCCCAATTCCCCCACCTTGAAATATTTAAAATAGTGCTCAGATAATAATAAGGATGTTTATCTAATGTCGGTTATTAATATAGCTGGAATTAGCAGGTTTGCGTCGTGGTTTCACCCCCCCCCCTCCCTCTACCTTCCCCACCCCTGTCGGAACTTAGTCATCTTTGTTCTTAAAAGTCTATTTACCTCTAATAAATATTTTTTTTAAATGGAATAATCATTTTTTTTATATATATTGTGCTATTTTTTGTCTTGGAGTCACTCCTTTAAATTGTGCCCCTCGGTGCGGTCCATAAATACGTTACATCACAAGTTTACGCTTTTGTTGCTGCTATGCCAAGAGTTAACATTATGAAACGGGTATCCTTGTCTCGACAATGTTTACCAAAGTAGAAGCGTTCTTACATTAGTGTATATGGATGGGTGTGAATGTGTGGTGTTTTGCTAGATGATAATGTTGCTGTAGAAAATAACATAGTAGCAAATGATTTCCTAGTGTTAAAACACATGTTTTCAACTGATATTTAGAACAAAAATTCGTTATATTGTTTACTCCAGTCAAAATGTGCCATTTTAACGGACATGAAAAATGCTGGAGTAGATGTCAGCAGGACATTGTGTGATAACAAGACTGACAATGGAGGATGGATTATTATACAGGTTATTTTGTCATTTAAATAATTCTAAACTATTTATCAAATTTTTTGTTTCCTATATTTTTTCTGACAGTTTTGATAACACATTTTAATACTCAATAATAGCTTAGCTATTACCTAAATAATTAAAAAAACAATAACAGTTGAACGACTTTCACTGTGTTTGTATTATATGTTGTTTGTTTATTTGAAATTATCTTTTAAGGGGACAAAATACACATTTTTTCGACAAAATTTTAATTTTGCTCCCCAACATTTGTGTTACTTAATTCGGAACTAATACCTTTATCTATCTAACCGGACATTTCGGACTTCTACAGCTGACGGTTATCCGTTTCTTACGATTTGAAACATGGTACCCCCGGCAAGTGTTCACACTACCACGCGGACAGCGGCTATCTTCGAGCGGGTATTACATCATTTATTACTTGTCCGCGAGGAACCATAGACTTTACAGCAATCTAAGGGCCAAGCACTCGTGTGTCCGCTGGTGTAGTGACTTTTCTTTTGTTCTGAAAATAAGTGGGATAGAAGTTGTTTTCTTCAAAGTAACATTTTATATCAAACTCCATATAAGGGCATGCGCGTAAAAATTATGAATGGGAAGAGATTCATTGATACGCTTGACCAATCATATTATAGTACAGTTGTGTGAGAATGTGTTAATTTTTCTGTACAAAAATTCAGCTCCATTCTCTCGACTCCACCCCATATACTGGCATATAGTTTTAAAACACAATCCACATAAAAACATGTTCATCTGTACAGGATGCATTCGAAAGATGTTGTAGATCAGCAGATATGCACGTGACCTAAAATTTCACCTCCAGCTAGTATTGACAAAGATAAATACAATCTTACTCTAAGGTACACATTATACGTGAACAATTAACCTAACGTCTTTAGACGGATCTAGAAAGCCTAAGATAATAGTCATTCCATATAAAAAATGTAGGCCCCTATATTGAATTGAATCTGGTAGATTTTTCAGTTGTAAATTGTGATCAATCCGTGGGTGGTTGACGCTCCATATCCATATCCGGTTCCATGACAAATGATCTCAGAACAAATGATCTCAGACAAAATATCCCAGACAAAATATCTCACGGACAAATTATCTCAGGACAAATGATCCCAGGACAAATGATCTCAGGTCAATTGATCTCGGACAAAATATCTCAAGACAAATGATCTCAGGACAAATGATCTCAGGACAAATGATCTCACGGACAAAAGATAACAGGACAAAATATATCAGGACAAATTATCTCACGGACAAAAGATACCAGGACAAAATATATCAGGACAAATGATACCACGGACAATTGATCTCAAACAAAATATCTCAGACAAAATATTTCACACCTAAATTTTAATAGTGTAGTTGATGATTTAGTTGATCTGAATTGTTTTCATAAAGGTTCTAATTATTTCAATTATAAAATAACCGTCTGTAAGATACAGCCAGAAATTCATGACGCAGGTTCATATGAATAACAATATTTCCCAACAAGTGAGACATGATTAACTATTAGTACAAAAGCAGACATAATTATTTCCCGCATGCCTTTGCAACACTGTTAGACGCTTAGACTAAGAGATTAGATGAAACAGATCATTAGCAAGCATTAGCTTGGCTTTAGAAGGATCACCCAAAGCCGTGCATTGATTGCTAGGAATAGAGAACGGTATAATCGGAGGGTGTGGGGGGGGGGGGGGGGGGCGAAATAACTTTAAAAAGAAGTTCGTAGAAAATTGCAGGATGTGACCACGTAGCCTAGCGGTAGAGAGTCAGACCGCTAACCCCAGAGTCTCGATTCGAATCCATATTCAAGTCAGTGAAACTTCCCTAAGTCCATCAATCTCTTGTTGGTAACCTAACTTACTTTAAGGAAACAACGGAGGCTGGGCGTAGTGATGAACATACTGTCCCCTAATATGCCTAGATCTCTACCTCATTTGCCACATGTGTCTAGTGCACTAACGAACATTATACCGTTCAGTATAACTTTCATGGAATAGATTTTACAGTAAAGCACTAGGTTTATATTGTAATTACCTAATCATATACACATGTACTTGTTTTTACTAAATTACATGGAAGTGACCCACATTTCCTTTTGCCTGACCCGCTGCTCACCACACCTGTCCTACATTCTCACCAACATAATGACATTTAAATTATGTTTCATATAACACTACATTTTCTTCCCAGAGTGTGAATCACTAAAAAGCCTTGTACAAAAACATTTATTTGTGATTTGAAACCCATCGCGAGTTTTAATGACATATTATGTTTTAATAGTTTAAATATTTAGAATATGATTAAAATAAATGTAAAAAAATACATGGAATAGCGAATGTTGAAAATATTAGAAGCTTTGTATGTATTGATTTTATAGTTTTGTTTACAAGATTTACGTATTTATTTCAACACAATTCCAGAGATTACTCATACACAAACAGGTTTAACAGAAGTATTTGTATTAACAAATTATTACAGCTGCCGTCTGTCTATAGTTTAAAACATTTTCAGCTGATTTTTAAACGATTTTGGTTTAAGGAAAAACTAGTATTGCCAGCAGTGATAATCAAAAACATTTGAGTTGGTTTCATTACATTTGTGACAGCTGTTGTATAAGAGTTAATCAAGCAAAATTGTGTTTATATCGATACTTTAGTTTTCAAAATACGTGTCTCGAGCAGCCCAAAACAGCCCAAAACAATCGACTTAAGTTGTTAGAACAAAAATTCGTTATATTGTTTACTCCAGTCAAAATGTGCCATTTTAACGGACATGAAAAATGCTGGAGTAGATGTCAGCAGGACATTGTGTGATAACAAGACTGACAATGGAGGATGGATTATTATACAGGTTATTTTGTCATTTAAATAATTCTAAACTATTTATCAAATTTTTTGTTTCCTATATTTTTTCTGACAGTTTTGATAACACATTTTAATACTCAATAATAGCTTAGCTATTACCTAAATAATTAAAAAAACAATAACAGTTGAACGACTTTCACTGTGTTTGTATTATATGTTGTTTGTTTATTTGAAATTATCTTTTAAGGGGACAAAATACACATTTTTTCGACAAAATTTTAATTTTGCTCCCCAACATTTGTGTTACTTAATTCGGAACTAATACCTTTATCTATCTAACCGGACATTTCGGACTTCTACAGCTGACGGTTATCCGTTTCTTACGATTTGAAACATGGTACCCCCGGCAAGTGTTCACACTACCACGCGGACAGCGGCTATCTTCGAGCGGGTATTACATCATTTATTACTTGTCCGCGAGGAACCATAGACTTTACAGCAATCTAAGGGCCAAGCACTCGTGTGTCCGCTGGTGTAGTGACTTTTCTTTTGTTCTGAAAATAAGTGGGATAGAAGTTGTTTTCTTCAAAGTAACATTTTATATCAAACTCCATATAAGGGCATGCGCGTAAAAATTATGAATGGGAAGAGATTCATTGATACGCTTGACCAATCATATTATAGTACAGTAAATCAAAATAATTCATGATAGGTTGCAACTAACCACGTGTGCCTTGCAGCCATCTTGTTTCTAGATAAACAAAACAATCGCCTGTCTTCGTTTGTTTACTTTATTTGCATATACTCTTATACTATCTAATTTATACAGAAAATATATACTTTTAACAGTGTCCGCCCCCCCTCCCCCATAGAAAGTCTACCGCCCCCCCCCCGAAAATTTCAAGTGCCCCCCCCCCCCCCTTCCGAGAAAAAAAGTCTGGAAGAAACACTGACGCCGTTCCAGAGGCGTAGCGAGGGGGGGGGGGGCGGGGGGACATATGTCCCCGGGCGCCGACCTTAGGGGGGGCGCCAAATTGAAAGTTTGAGGGGGGTGCAAATGAAAAGTTCGAGGGGGGGGGGTGCAAATCGAAAGTTTGAGGGGGGGGGGGTGCAAAAGAAAAGTTCGAGGGGGGTGCAAATCGAAAACTTGCTCCCGAGGGGGGCGCCAAATTGAAAGTTTGAGTGTGGGGTGCAAATGAAAAGTTCGAGGGGGGGGGTGCAAATCGAAAGTTTGTCCCCGGGAAGGGTCGCTACGCCTCTGACGCTATCACTTAATTTGTAATTCTTAAAAAAAATCAATTTATTCGATACATATATACACTAGTTTGTTAGTTTAGTTATATGATAACTGTTTCACAAAACATGGGGTCTTTTAAACATCAATTTCTCAATTAGATCATAGTTTCTTCTACGTCATTTTCTACAAAGTATCTAATTTAGAATGTAGTAATTGTATTGACGATTAAATATATTGTAGTAACTAAATATGACACGCGTGATTACGTATGATACACGCTTTTTTTGTTGAGTGATTTTTGTATTTTACCACAAAAATATTATCTGTCATAAACTCAGTTGACACAACATGCACGTATATAACTGTTAAAGACAGTCTAACGAAAAAAAAAACATTTTATTTTCCATCAGTTAATAAATGTCTTTTCCAATTCATCGCAAGATATCACATTATTCATGTTATTATATGATCTCTAAAATGTAGATGTGGTACACTTTTAAAACAAGTTAATAAAAAGTCTAGTGACAATTTAAGGCCAATTTCCTTATGTTATCTAAAAATAGATAGTGATCACAAAGACGTATAATGCTGGGGTGCGTTCAAGCTAGGAGAACGATCGGTTTGTAGGTGTTTATGTAATTTAAAAAAAAATGTGTTGTGACCGAACGAAAGGATATTTTTTAAAACTTTCTTCGGCAATATTGTTCTAAATTATGGCAGAAATCGATTGGTAAATGTTTCAAGTCGCTCAGTAGTCTGGTTGCCGAGATATGGGCAAAAAACTGCGTTTTTTCGAGATTTTTTTGCTTTTCCGGGAAATCCAGGAAGAAATTCCGGGAATTTTTTTGGCCCACAATCATCCTCGGAACTTGCTTAACATATTTGCTTTGGAACTAGTCCTCGATATTGCTTCGTTGAGGAGGAGATACGACTTAAAGCTGCGGTAAAGCTGCGGACACACATCCATTCATTCATTCATCCATCCATCCATCCAGAAATGACGAGTTAATCGCAATTGTCCGTATGGAAATTGCGCTAAAGAAATATCGCCTCTAGAAATAGTGTTTTGATTTTAGCGGTATTGATTTAGTTTCATGGATCAGGGGAAAGCTGAGTATGAAATATTACATCTCACGCCTTCTCATACCTCTATAATTATCCTCAAGTCATATTCCCTTTTAATTACCCACAGATTAACTACCCCTGCATATTACTGCCACACAGCAAAAAACTGCAATAGAACACACACCCATTGATACATAATAAATAATATGAAATGAGATGGGGGGCATGTGGGTTGTGAGGGTGGGGTCATGGGGGTTGTGAGGGTGGGGTCATGGAGGCAAAAACATCAGAAAGGGGAGGGATTGGTGAGACACCAGAGGAGATGATGCGTATTTAAGGTGTTTGTAAACGAATTTAGTATTAAGCCGCCATAGAGGTCGTATACTGACCTGTATACTTATTTTGAGAAAAAAATACGATGCTCTTTTAGACAGGCTCTGCATAGCTAACATTTTTCACATCTAGACCTAGATGCATAGCTGAGGAGGAGATAGACATATAAAAGCCTGACTTCAAGAATTGTACGATAAAGAAATATAACAAATATGAGCAAAAGATTGTTTTGAAGTTGGCTAAAATTGTTAGTGGGCTTAGAGTAAGTAAAGTGCTATTTTAATTGCGTATGCAAGCTAATCCTTTTCGTTAAGTTGTTCAATTTATGCAAACAATAGCTAACTAACGAAACAAATATTATGCATCCTCACTTGATATGATGAAGGTGCACTTACTGCAAATGGAGTCTGTTAATAGATGGATACAATTAACAAAGCGTGTTTTTATTTCTATCGGGAAAAAAGCTACGTGTCTAGTTCCGTTGATTTTAGAAGTGTTTATTAGATAAACGGAATGCAGATTATGTAAAATAACTTCAGAAGAGGAAACGCAGATTATGTAATAAAGATCGTGGTTATGTAACAAACATAGTAAAATGCAGTCAGTAGGATATTTTTCACAGGTCATTTCGTCGTCTACGGGTTTTATCAACAGGTCAATTCCACTCCCGCAGTCTGTCACTATCTCCATTAACCAACATACGTAAAGAGATACAAAGAAGTTATGGTGTGAATAAGTGAGGTTTAGAATTAGAGATTTGAGCTCATCAAAAGAAGTAAAAGTACATAAGTAATATATATTGTAAGGGAAGATGGGGTAATTACCCGATGGGTTGACAGAAGGATGATTGTCTTTTGTTTATTAACTGCGAGCGTGTTAGAAAGGAGAGGCAATGTCAGGAGATTAATGAAAAGCAGGGAGTTCTAATCATTGATAAGCCATATGTTGTTGTCAACACACGGACACGCCTTACGGGTAATCCGATGCGTAGCGCAACATATAAGACAAACACCCGCAAACGTAACAAATGAATAAAAAGGCTCGATAAATTAAACAAACTAATAAAATCTACACTACCTACACCAATCTACTCTAAACACAAAATACACAAGCTAGTAAAACTACGATACAGTGGCTAAATACTAGTATAGACCTAACCTATAGAAATCTTGAAGATCTGGACGAAACTGAGGCAAACACACGTTTTCACACACCTTTTATAACCTATCATAAACTGGTACAAACCGGACTATTACAACTCACAGCACGAGAACTGAACAGGGACGAACGGAATTGTGTAAATGGTACAAACTACATTCACCAGTATTCATCCCCTTCACTCGTTCATTAGGCCTACATGCGTAAATTGAATATAAATGCTATTTCTATTATATAAGCTGAAATGTAAGCTGGAAATAGATAATATTATATACTCCTTTCCAACAGAAGTATTTTTTTAGTAATAATGGGATAAATTAAGGCTATATCGAAATAAGTTTATTCAAATTTTCACTTTATAACAAAGTTTTCCAAGCAATGTGTATATTATAAATATCAACCACTGCAAAGCCAATTATTATTGTCATAAATGGAAAATTTGTTCTAGAAAATTCCTTGTATTATTTATAGATTTTCGTCACGTTTTAGCCATATGTATAATTATCATATAGTATTAGCAGATCTATACTTAAAATATTTAAAACACAATGCAATATCTAAATATTTCTAATTTTTTGTTAAATACAGGGTTATAATGAACTCAGATTTGATATGAAGTATAAAGGTAAAGACTACTACGCTGTGTACAGAGGTTTTAAGGTAGAAAATGAAGCAGCAAAGTATAAGATGAGCATCACGTCATTCGGTGGTGGGAATGCTGGAGACTGGTTTAGACGTCACAACGGCTTGAAGTTTACAACCATTGACTCTGATAACGATAGGTCACATGGCAACTGTGCTGAAATGTGTGAAGGTGGTTGGTGGTATGAAAGGTGTCAATGGGTTAACGTCAACGGTAAATTTAAAACAGGAATGCAATGGCATAACGTTGCAAGCTATAAAAACTCTCTAAGCTCTGTTGAGATGAAACTTCGTCGAACGTAAACAACCCGAAAACAATGCTATGGTAAAATAATGGATATGCAATAATCAAATTATTTATATAATCTTCAGAAGCATAAAGAACATTACATATATTAGAATAAATAGATGTAAAAATTTAACTAATGCAAAATTTTCTTGAGTTAAGTTTAAAGTTGATAAATATAACATTTTATTTGAAAACTGACTTTAAAAACTCGAACATAATATGTTTCATTACAATGAGATAACAAGACCATATATGCAGTGATCTCGAATTAAAATCCCTCATTGATTGACGGTTTGTGTGCTAGCCATTAACGAAGAAAAAAAAAACGGTGTCATTTTATTATTGCATATGCATAGACTAGCAGTATATTTGTTATCTACCAATAGATAGACACAACTTTAATTTTATTTTGAATGTTTTATTACTAAGATTAGAATATTCTTATTATTATTATCGATTCAAGGTATATAATTAAATCACTGATCAAAAGGATACTTTTTAATTGTTACCTCCCGTGATCAATTTTTGGGGCAATAGATAACCGTTTGCATACATCTTTAATATATCATTAATAAAATCATTATAAAACCAAAACAAAATATTTGTATTTTTATTTCCTTAACTAAAATAGGGATGTTGTGTTGCTATGTTTGCCAAGGTATATAATCGCTATATTCTCCAAGTATGTGGATAATTTTAATTATTGCCTAATTTTATAAATTTATAATCATCTATAAGTTTTTTTTTCAACATTGGATGAAATGTTTTATTACTTATTTTAATATTCGCTGATTGTTATGCATGTCAGGTCGACACAATGATAACCAAGAGAACTTGGTGTCCAGTGTTTCTTCCAGACTTTTTTCTCCGGAGGGCACTTGAAATTTTCGGGGGGGCGGTAAACTTTCTTCGGGGAGGGGGGGGGGGGGGCGGACACTGTTAAAAGTATATATTTTCTATATAAATTATATAAATTTCATTTCGTTCGGGGTGGCGGTGAAAAAAATTCGGGGGGGGGGGCAAGATGCCTGGAAGAAACTCTTTTGGTGTCAGTGGCGTAGCTCGGTTGTTGGCGGGTGGTGTGGGAGGGGGGGGGGGAGTTGGTAGCAGCGATGGGCGCCGAGGTTTAAGTATGGGCACCAGCAAGTGTTATTGAGAAATGACAATAGTCTTGGTAATTATAAATTAAGTTTCTTTTAAGTTAAGCGTGAGAGATAAATTACTTTCTTAGATCCATTGTATTGAAGAGAAATAATTATCACGGATTCTTGTATCTCTATTGGACTAGTTATTATAGGGCCGGTTGTTATACCTGGCGTCTATGTAACCAACAGTTATTCAGTGTGAGGGTTTTTACTACTATTATATTCCTCTCTAGCCATTCAGTAGTTCTTCCTAGAGCTTCAACTTAGAACACGACGACACTAACGTAGACAAATGATTCTACAATATGCTATCAGTTAAATGCCATATTTATTTATCTCTCTCTCTCTCTCTCTCTCTCTCTCTCTCTCTCTCTCTCTCTCTCTCTATATATATAAATATATATATATATATATATATATATATATATATATATATATATATATATAAAGCAATGTCTGTCTGTCTGTCTGTCTGTCTGTCTGTCTGTCTGTCTGTCTGTCTGTCTGTCTGTCTGTCTGTCTGTCTGTCTGTCTGTCTGTCTGTCTGTCTGTCTGTCTGTCTGTCTGTCTGTCTGTCTGTCTGTCTGTCTGTCTGTCTGTCTGTCTGTCTGTCTGTCTGTCTGTCTGTCTGTCTGTCTGTCTGTCTGTCTGTCTGTCTGTCTGTCTGTCTGTCTGTCTGTCTGTCTGTCTGTCTGTCTGTCTGTCTGTCTGTCTGTCTGTCTGTCTGTCTGTCTGTCTGTCTGTCTGTCTGTCTGTCTGTCTGTCTGTCTGTCTGTCTGTCTGTCTGTCTGTCTGTCTGTCTGTCTGTCTGTCTGTCTGTCTGTCTGTCTGTCTGTCTGTCTGTCTGTCTGTCTGTCTGTCTGTCTGTCTGTCTGTCTGTCTGTCTGTCTGTCTGTCTGTCTGTCTGTCTGTCTGTCTGTCTGTCTGTCTGTCTGTCTGTCTGTCTGTCTGTCTGTCTGTCTGTCTGCCTGTCTGTCTGTCTGTCTGTCTGTCTGTCTGTCTGTCTTTTATAAATTACTACACCTCTCATCACATCGCTGTGTAACTTTGGGAAGTTGTTGTGAATATTTCTGGGGAGGTTTCTGCGAAAAAAAAAATTCAAATTCGCAGGGGTGGCGCCCCGTCAGTGCGTAATTTGTTTTTTCTCAATGTATATAAAAATAAAAGTCGATTTTCGTTTCACACCGTTCATCAGAAAGACATAAAAGTTTGGGAAGTGTTCTGTATTAAAAAATCATTTTTAATTTCGCAAGGGCGGCGCCACGGGAGGATGCGATTTTTCTCTATATACGGTATAGAAAAATAATAACAGTGAATTGTATTGACACCGTTCAAATGATCGCCATCAAACTTTTGGGTGATGTTGAGGTTTCCGCGCAAAAACATTTTCAAATTTCTATGGGTGGCGCCACGGGAGGGTTCGATTTTTCTCTATGTACTGTATATAAAAAATAAAAGTCAGATGCGTTTCGACACCTTTCATCCGTGTATTATGAAACTTTGAGTTGATGAGAATACTCCCGAAAAGGTTTCTGTGAACAAAATAATGAAAATATGATATGGGTGGCTCCTGCGAGGGTGCGATTTTCGTCAATGCAGAATTTGGCACCCAGAGTTCCGGAGCGGTTATGTTTGGCACGACGGCGCCTATGCGGAAGTTTAATCGGGGCGCGGAGGGGGGGTGTGGGGGGTCCTGAGAGCACCCCTCTACGGTCACCGAAGTTTGTTCTACCTCATTATTTCGGTGAGTGATTGATGTACACTCAAGGTTTTCATGCGGTAGTGTAGGTTAACCCGTGTCCCGATATTTATGAGCCAAGCGCAGGCACTGTTTACATTTAAATAGCTCACTTTTAGAAAACAAGGTCACGCGTCTAAGAATATAGGATTGATAACGTATGGATGAAACCCTTCTTATATATTTCGTCGGACTTTCTTTTCTTCCCGCGGCAACGCGGGGGACGGGTACGCTAGTTACACTATAAAAATATATAGGACGACTTGAACGAACGATACTAAGACTTGACTACACTACGGCTTCACATTAACAAGACAAAAGACTACCTAAAATGTTCAAATGTGAGAGGGTTCACCTACTTGACCCACTACCATGTGAGGATACCAAGACAAAAGGCTGTCATTATGCCATTATCGTCCATATAGACTTCTCACGAAATCACTCTCCCAGTTGAGTCACACAGATCATATACATCATTACTCTAAGACGATCAAGACAGAACTAACACACACACAATGCACAGCAACCAGTCTCTACCCAAAACGTCTGTTATAGCTGTGTCCTAAGTGTGTTACACATGATTCACTCCTACATCTCAGGTGCTGGTCACATGATTCACTACTACATCTCAGGTGCTGGTCACATGATTCACTCCAACATGCTGGTCACATGATTCACGCCTACATCTCAGGTGCTGGTCACATGATTCACTCCTACATATTGGTCACATGATTCACTCCTACATATTGGTCACATGATTCACTCCTACATCTCAGGTGCTGGTCACATGATTCACTCCTACATCTCAGGTGCTGGTCACATGATTCACTCCTACATCTCAGGTGCTGGTCACATGATTCACTCCTACATATTGGTCATATGGTTCACTCCTACATCTCAGGTGCTGGTCACATGATTCACTCCTACATCTCAGGTGCTGGTCACATGATTCACTCCTACATCTCAGGTGCTGGTCACATGATTCACTCCTACATCTCAGGTGCTGGTCACATGATTCACTCCTACATCTCAGATGCAGGTCACATGATTAACTCCTACATCTTAGGTGCTGGTCACATGATTCACTCCTACATCTCAGGTACTGGTCACATGATTCACTCCTACATCTCAGGTGCTGGTCACATGATTCACTCCTACATCTCAGGTGCTGGTCACATGATTCACTCCTACATATTGGTCACATGATTCACTCCTACATCTCAGGTGCTGGTCACATGATTCACTCCTACATCTCAGGTGCTGGTCACATGATTCACTCCTACATATTGGTCACATGGTTCACTCCTACATCTCAGGTGCTGGTCACATGATTCACTCCTACATCTCAGGTGCTGGTCACATGATTCACTCCTACATCTCAGGTGCTGGTCACATGTTTCACTCCTACATCTTAGGTGCTGGTCACATGATTCACTCCTACATCTCAGATGCAGGTCACATGATTAACTCCTACATCTTAGGTGCTGGTCACATGATTCACTCCTACATCTCAGGTACTGGTCACATGATTCACTCCTACATCTCAGGTGCTGGTCACATGATTCACTCCTACATCTCAGGTGCTTGTCACATGATTCACTCCTACATCTCAGGTGCTGGTCACATGACTCACCACAACAAGATTATAGACAGAGACCTAACCCTCACATTAGAGGTGTGATCATATGACTCAAGTCCACATTTCAGATCCTCATCACGTGACTCACAAACCCATCTTATGAGACACGTCTACTCTATGACATTAGCCGCAGCAGACTCAAATGTTAACACGAGATCACTAAATAATCCCCTTATACGCCATTCATACATTCTTTAAATGTAAACTTTAAGAGTTTTAACATTATTTATGTTCGATAAAAAAATGCACACGATATAAAATATTGCTTAAGTATCGATTTATAAGAGCTTGCTTTATTACCCACATAATGACTTCATAGCAGCAGTTTTACCGTAATTTTTAAATGCACGTGCCTGACCTCCCTTGACCTACTTTAACGATGTATGTGAGGAGAAATCTGGATCATGTTATAAAGGTTGTTGTGACCTTCTTCCACGTGAGAAATGGGAAAACATCTCAATGGACATGACAACTTTTGTAACTGGTTGGCAGCCACGTTCTTAAATTGATTCTCAGATTGTTTTGGTCGGTTTAGTAACATGGCTCTAGTTGGAAAAATTTTCTTAATAGATACATTCGTTTTAATTTAATCTTTTTATTTGCTCAAGGGTTCTGAATTGATTGTCAGTTATTCATTAATAACATGATTTAATAAAATGTCAGAATATTTTAATATTAGCAAATGTATTACTGTCATCAAAATGATATGTGCATTGATGTAAATACGTTTTTTAATATCTAGGCCTATTTGTTTGTATGCGTTACTCGTGATAATGGGTTTCAGATCTGTTTAGCACTTCACAATAGAGACGATTGTTTGTTTCTTTACTAACAGAGGGAATTTATGTAGACAAATTATATTTTATTTTCCGGTAATTCAAATCGAACCACATGAAAGTCTGTAAAAGGTTCTGTTTGTATTCTATACTCAACCGTTTTAAATTTTCGACGGACGCTGCTAGCTTTATTCTTGTACCGTATGATTAACACTGTATTATCAAATCATACCAATTAAAACATAAAACTATCCCACTTTAAATTTTCGTAAATGTCCGCGATGAAAAACGTGGGGCGCCGTGATTTTCTTACAGTTTCTAATACTCTTGACTCTCTACAAGCTCCCTAATAAAAGTCAATAGTATTATCTAATCAATAGTAATATAACGTTTACATCTTATATTAACAATGACCGATAAAAAACGTTTACTTCGGCGCCCCACGTTTTTCATCGCTTATAGTAGAGTGATCGCTTGCATTATTGTGATGTATAGCATTTATTTTCTACTTTTTAGTTCAATCAGAAAACGTGGGTTTTTTAAACTTTTTTAATGATAATTATTTCTGTTTTTTTTTTCATTTTTACTTTATCGTATACGAAGTTTAGAGGAAGTTTTGTAATCATGCAAATATTCGAAATCAAAATTTTACAAATCTCGTCCGTGTTACGCCTCCCCGACTCAGAAAAACTTAGTTTTGCAATTTTGCCTGATGCGTGTGTGTGTGTCTGCATGTGTGTGTGTGTGTGTGTGTGTTTTGTGAACACGATAACTTGATTACCGGTACAGCTAGGTTGATGAAATTTCATATATAAATATTGTATCAAATTTGTATTTATTCAACTTTTGGTTTTTCAAATTTATTAAAAATCATGTCTATATCCCGAGTTGCCACCCCCGTAGTATTGTGTAAGTATAAGGAAAGTTAAGGGGAGATCATTCCCGCTTTATTGTTTTAATTACCGTGCTTTTGCTTTCAGTATTTTCACCATGAAATCGTGATGTTTTGTTTGGTTATAATACTGTTAAAATTGTCTCAGATCAAGTTTGTTTTTCGATTAATTATTTTTCTTAGGGATTAGCTTGCACATTTGTTGACACCCCCCCCCCCCCCCGCCTAAATGTTAGAACCTTTGCTTACATTTCATCGATTTTGTTGTGACACGTGTAGTCTACTCGTATTTCCCAAAACAATTTAAACGGTTATTTAAGTGGATATTGGTTAAACCGAAATACATGTCTATATAGTGTAAATTCATTCTAACAACAGTTTTATTGACTAAGTCGGTTAAAAGAAACCAATGATTGCACGAGTTAAGATTTGAGCTATTTTAAACATCTATATTTTGAACTATTGTAAAATATCATGTTATTTATCCATATAAAGAAGGGAGTTGCAAATCCGCATATGAAATTGTTCGGGGTTGGTTTCTCAATAATTTAAAAACCACTGGATTATATGATTTAGTTACATAGTCGCGATCTACTTTTAAAAAAACTATTTTATGATTTTTTTTTCTAAAAATTAATTGCTACGAGCCGACCCGCTGCGTATCATACGCCGCTATTTAGTTGTTTTTTTTTTCTACTTTTAAATAATTTATAATTTGTGAATTCGACAGTACCAATGCTGCCATTGAAAATATTTGCTTAAAAACACTAACCCCCCCCCCCCACACGTGAAAGCTGCCTCCTCTTAGTTACCTCCTATAAGTTTAAAATCGTTTCAAACTAAATTATCTGCCCCTAATAGCCGTCACCAAACCCGTCTCTATGATTGTAAAATGTAAACAGAGTGAACACCGCTCACCAGATCATGTGGGGGGGGGGGGGGGGGGGTGGGGGGGTGGTAGTGATAGTGATAGAGAGAAAGAGAGGGGACTGCAAGGAGGCGCTTGCAGCTTGTTTTCTAACTGATCCCAGAAGAGAATTATATATATAGATACCTAACCTTTAAATAGTGCACATTAATATAAATAAATAATAATTTGGGCTTTGAACCCTGGGCTTCCTGAGCTCCCAGTCCCAATCCAATTTTCACTTTTCTGCTTCTAACTTTGCCTATAAATTTTGAACCGTTTAGGATAATTAAGCCAAATTTGGTATCAAGGCTCAGTATCAAACAACAAATCAGCAAGATTCGGAAAAGTTATAAATATAAAATAACCGATAATTTTTTGTTGACAATGTATTTTACGAATGGTAAACACTTTCACTTTCAAATTCTTAAAAAATATATTTTAGAATCATATCCCCGCACTAAAAAGACGTGTGCACCGTTGAATTCAGTCCGCCACTATGTATCCTAATATATAAAAGTCCATGTGCGCAATTACAGCCAATCAAACACTATTTTCTATGTAAGACTCAATGAAATTATCAATGACAGAGTCAATGATAACTACCGCTCTCCTGGATATTTCTCTCGAAAAACTCAAAGATAAAACGTTAATAGTTATAAAGAGAGAGAGAGAGAGTTTATCAAAACGGAAAGAATTCAATTCGTTTAATTGATAAAGCATTAAACGTAATTATTAATTATAAACTTCTCAGCGATTGATACAATTATTTAGGGACAGTTAATCTTTTTTTTTTTAAATATAGAACCGCGATCTTCGCTTATAATTTATTATTTAAAATAAGATGCAATTATCTCTCTCTCTCTCTCTCTCTCTCTCTCTCTTTCTCTCTATCTCTCTTTCTCTCTCTCTCTCTCTCTCTCTCTCTGTCCGCATAATATTTTCACAAGCCTTGATATATCAGTATCTTCAGCGATATATTGAGAACTTTATACGGACTTTCGTTGAAAAAAATATGGTAGATGTTGTAAATGTATAAACAAAAATTTTATTTAAAAAAGAAAAATAACAATTAAAGGCATATTCGAATGTAGGAAAACAAATTTATTTATGCAACCGGAAAAATTGTTTATTGTTGTGAAAAGAACGCGAATAAACTATGACGTCACAATGTTTACACTAAGGAAGGAACACAAAACTAATGGCGTCATTTTCCGATTTTAGATTTTAGGAAAGGAACTATTTTCATTCAAATTTGATTTAGAGCTACGTACGATATGACATGTATACAATACAATTTTCTCGGCCTAAACTTATGAAATTTACTTTATGTATTCGGATTCTAGATCAAAATATAGAGATTCTAGATCTAGATCTAGATCTGCGGAAAAAAACTAGACTTAAGACTCTAGATAAATCTAGACTATCTAGATTTAGGATCTATTCCAATAATAACTTCCTATATTAAACCACTCCAGGGTTTAATTCTTGTATTGAAATCTTTGTTTAGCTATAAAATTGGCTAATTTGGGATAAAATTTAATTTGAAACAATAGGGCCTACTCGCGTAAGTTAAGATTTTTAACTAACTCTTTTATTCTGTATAAAAATTATTGTGCTCAAATAGCTGAGATAATAGTGTAATTGATACCAAGCGAGGGGTATGGGATCGAGACACACTATGTCAATTTTAAATATATTCTTTTTCAATTTGGTTTTTTTTTAATATACGAATCTTCCGATTTTAGAATATAAAGACAGGAACTATTTCATTCAACTTTGATTTATATCTAGATCTATAGATCTACTTATCAAGACGTACGCTATGAAATATCTACAATTCTATCGGTCAAAGTAAATTTGAATATTCCAAATAGGTATTGGTAGCCTATGTTATTTTAAATGTGTTGGATTGTTCAACTTTTTAGCTTTTCTTTGTTTTCTCACTAATATTGTTCAGCGTGTAGTAAAGCACTTAGCGTTTTGGCCAATAACTATTGTATACATTATTTTTCCAAATAAGTATAACTGTAAACATATATAGGTCTATTATTCACGTGAAACGGGTAAAAATTGCTAGTATATAATAGGACGCCATACCAGCCCCTAGGACTATGACGCTAAATCATCGGGCCGGAAAACGGGCTTTTCTGACATATAGGCCTATGCCTAGTTTTTGAAGCCGGTCTTAGGGCTTGTTCGGCTCAAGGTGTTAATAATAAAATTTACATGAAATGTGTAGGCCTATATGAATATTAAAATTTCCTTTTAGACTACCTAGTTTAACATTAAATTATTGCCTACAATTTTATTGATTTGTGAAGATTTGTTTTTTCTTCAAGAAACATTGTACTATAAATGGGAGCACATCCTGAAGTAGTGCTTATACATATTTGTGATTTTAATTGTAAAAAAATCGATTTTAGTCTTATTGTATCGACAGTTTGAGAACTCGAGTCTTTTAATTAAACCACAAGAGGGTTTAGGGTAAAAATAAAAACAGTACGCGGGCCACCAAGTATTGTTTGGCAAACACGTATCTACTCGAGAAATAAGGATCCCTTCAAAAAATAATTTTCGGAACCACATATATATATATATATATATATATATATATATATATATATATATATATATATATATATATATATATATATATATAATATATATATATATATATATATATATATATATATATATATAAATATATAGATATAAATATATATATTATATATATATATATATATATATATATATATATATATATATATATATATATATATATATATATATATATATATATACATATATATATATATATATATATATATATATATATATATATATATATATATATATCATATATATATATATATATATATATATATATATATATATATATATATATATATTTATGACATGTTATTTGATATTATTTCCGCTGCTAGGTTTAATAATAAATCAATATTTCAGATGTAATTACATATTTTAGTTTTATTTAAAGCCATAGCAGTACTAAATGTCTACATCTACCAAAAAAAAATAGATAATAAAGAAAAACAGTGTCAAACGTCATTGTTTACAAACTCGGTTTTTAGCCAAAACTTAATTTAATTATACATAATATTAAGCCAAGATAACAAAGGTGCTAAATAAAAAAAAATATTTTTATAAAACTACAAGAACAAAAAATACTTTACGATAAATTATACGCTTAAGAACATTGAAAGTCATGTGCCATATGCGGCCCGCAGGTGGATTTAGACAGAACATACAAATCCAATAGAATTGTAAATTGGTATGGCCAAGTTAAAACCACGTCATTTATCTCAGCGCTGTGTGACTACATCCATGGGGACTCTGAAAATGTTTGCTGGAGCTTTTGTTCTAGTGTTGGCTGTCAACTTCTTTCTGTGTTCTGGTAAGTTTGTGAGACCCAACTCTTTGTAGTTATAGATGTGCATTGAATTTTAACAATTTAAAAACAAATAGTTGTAGACTAAAGCTTTGACATCTGTTTTTAACTTTGACCTCACTTCCTAATGAGTTCATTATGGCATAATCAAGGAATATATAATGCCCTTTGTTCTTAGTAAAGATATTTATCGTAAATGGTGTGACGTTCTTTTTAATTTAGACTTGAAAATAAATATCATACTTTTGAATAAGTTTTGAAAACATTGCATTTGTTCACAATTTTCCATCCTTCATTTATGTGTATTGTATTATTCTAAAATAAACTTATGCGACTTTCCATTCAACTAAGTTTATTATGTATCCTAGCTTAATAGTATAATTTCTGGTAATATGACGAAAACTCATAGTTCATTTAGGTGGTTTATTTCTATAAATCATGCTACCTTTTCAGATTGGATTAAATAATGCTGAGATTTTGTTGGATTTTTTTTTTTTTTAGTTTTACGTGTAATTTTAATTAGTCATTTTCCGATGATTAAGCGTGCATTCAGTCCATCAAAGACGCCGACCTTTATAGATTACTCCCTTCTCGTAAGCCTAGCACTTGCAATAATCTCACGGAATAGTGAAATACAATAATCTATTGAATTACAAAAAATGCATCATATGTTTGATACAGCTGAACTTGCCGTACGCCAGACAAGTAGCCTGGCCCAGCTTCAAACCAAACTCAATGAACTAAAAACAACGGTAGAAAACAATCAAAACCAACTGAATGCACTGCAAGCGACGTTACAACAGATTGAAAATAAACTACAGGTAGCATAATTCATTAGAATCTATATATAAAGAGTGTGTTGACAGTGTATGTATGTCTATAAACGCGATAACTTGAGAACCGTTACAACTAGGTAACTGAAGTTTCATATATAAGTATTATGTCAAATTTCTAGTTCAGTAATTTCCGATAACCGAAAATGAGACTTATTCCTATTTTAGTTTTTCAAAAGACAATAACTTGAGTACGGTTTTAGATAGATAGACGCAATTAAAACTATAAGATCTATATTTCTGACTTCTTTCGAATTTTGAGTAATTTTCGTTGATCGGAAGTAGTAATATATACAATTTCCGATTTCTCATAAAAAGGAATATGAATTTATAAAGTATAAATTATAATCCGCACTATTATACACGTAATGTTTCCATTCACTTGGTGCGCAATTCTTTTTTTTTTTCTACGAGATTCTACTCAATTTTTAAAAAGCTTAAGTAATTGAAAATTGATTAAAACTCATGTCTATATCCCGAGTTGCCATCCCCTGAAGTATTATATAATAATATTCGAGAAAGTTTATGGGAGATCACTCTCGGTTTATTTTTATACAATGAAACAACATTGTTAAAAAATTACTTCCACCATAATAAAATACGGTGTAGCCCATAAATGACGTCACACTCCTAGGGGGGAAGGGGGGGGGTCCGTAATTGTGTGACGGTGTGTGATGATGGGGAGGGGGACTTCAGATGGTGTTACGTCACACTATTGCATTTAAAAAAAAAGCAATTTTAGAAAACGAGTTTGAACGGTTATTTTGCGTTTTTATAAATTGTAATGGGAACTGCAATTTCGAGGGCGGTGTAGGCTCAGGTGTGACGTCATTTTAGAGGGAGGGGTCTGGAGTTTGTGACAATGTGTGACAAGAGTGAGGGGGAGGTAAAAATTGTAAAAAAATGCGTGACGTCATTTATACAATTAAAAAATGTCTGATATAGTTTTTAATTCTATTAATCATTTATGAAAAAAAAAACCTTATCTGAATTAGGTACAATTACACATTGTTTCACTGTGTATCAAATTAGTTTTTTTTTTAAATGTTAAAACTAATACTAATGTTAAATTATTAATATCAAAATATATTTTAATTGATTTTATAGCACATGCTCAAATTTTGTTTTAGAAAATACCTTTAGAATTGGAAGACTGTATAAAGGATTCTAACATAAGCAATCCCAGCGGAGTTCACAAAATCAATTATATTCTACATGGATTGTGTGATACACAAACTGACGGTGGAGGATGGGTCATCCTACAGGTTTTAACAAATTACTTCCTCTAATAAAGCAAATGTGTTGTACTTAAGTTTTCTGAACAACAAATTTGTTGAATTATTTAGACGCAGTTGGTTATGATTACATATACTTTTCCTTAGGAACAGACTACAGGGCAACAGTTGTTGTATTTTAGAGTTATTTTTTCTCCTAGATAGGTTGCTGTCATGAACTATCAAGCTTGTTCCGCTAAGAGTTCGAATACGTTTATGTACTGTTTGAGAATATATTTATTTACTGTTCATTCGTATCCTTTTATGTGTGTTTTCTGTCTGTATGTGTGTTATGAAATACAAAATGCCTTGTTACACATTTATCTTGATCACGAATTACACCTTAAGTCCTAATTTTGCATGAACATCAATGAGTTGATTGAGTTAATTAAAATAAATACGAGATGTTTTCTAAACTTTTTACACATTCTTCTTCAAAACAGTTATTATTCCCTAGATTGTAAAATCTAGAGCGGTATGCAGAATATTTCTCCTTTTAATGTGTAAAACTAAACACTGGTGGGTTTGTCTAAATCTCGCTGCTAATTAACCATGCGAATTCCATGAGTAATCCTATGCGGATTATCTAATGTCTAATACCACTTTTTTACTAGCCGTTGGTAATTAACCATCCAAATTACACTACTAATCCTATGCTGGTTATCGAACATTTATTAACACTTGTTACTAGTGTAAGCAATGAATATAACTATTTATGTAAGACGTGAATAGTACCTGGGAACAAGACACGACCGGAAGTTTTTTTAGACTCTTGTCTTATTGCTATGTGGAAGCACAATAAATTTGAAATATTAAAATGGTATCTGTAAATGTCAGATTGTAAATATTTCATTTTGTTTTATGTTTATGTTTGTCATTTTGAAAAGCTATTCTCTAAATTTGTGTTATTTTAGAGACGTATATCGGGTAATGTCGACTTCAACAAAACCTGGAGCGAATATAAGGAAGGATTTGGATCGACTGATGGTGACTTTTGGATCGGAAATGATTGGATCTCGAAACTAACTAGGATGGTGGGTTCGAAATATTATAATAGTATTGGTATGATATTTTGTATATTAAGAAAACTATACAGTCATAAAAAGGGGGTGATATAGAGTTCATCCGTTTGAGCAACATCGGAGTCTGAACAGATAGTTTGGAAAGCACTATGATTTGTCCGACTTTACTTTCCCTATCATTAGTCAGGTAGCTATCAGAGCTTGGAGGGTTCAGGAATTTTTTTACCGTCTCGAAACGGGGGTCCGGCCGCAAGCCTTTTGGGTAGTAGTTGAAATACCAACCATTCAATCAGGCTGTCATATAATATCAATATAACCGAGTTATTAAATGTGAGATGTCGGCCTACACAGTTTTATTACAAAAACGGATTATCTATATTGTATTTCAAAACATAATATTATTAATCACATTTAATCCAAACGGTAAGTACAATATTAGAATAAGAAATTTTATGATGGTACTTTGAATATATAAAGCTATGTCTCTATATAATAATATTACAGCCAAACACGTGTAGAATTAAGGTCTATTCTGCACGTGTAGTTTAGGTAAAGGTTCTTTAAGGTATCTTCATCATTATTTAAACGCCTTTATGTTATTTGTTATTCTTGTAACCAGTATGCAACTTTTTGTTCTAAAGTACTGACTAGACATTTAAAAGTCATCCGCAAATATATCATTACCGTAAATTCAAACGTGTTCATAAATTTTAAAACGCAGGGCTATACCCAACTAAGATTCGACATGAAGTTTAACGGAAGTAGTTACTACGCTGTGTACAACAATTTTAAGGTACAGGATGAAGCAGAAAAGTATGAAATGAGCGTCGGGAACTACACTGGGAATGCTACAGACAGTTTCGGTTCCAACATAAAGAAGTTATTTACAACCATTGACGTTGACAACGATAGATGGCCGGGTCAAAGCTGTTCTTACAGGCACGGAGGGGGCTGGTGGTTTTATGCATGTACGCAAGTTAATCTCAATGGTCCATGGGGGATTCGTATTCGTACTAGAGGAGTTATTTGGGAAGGCATTACACGCACGAATCGCTATCTAACCTTTACTGAGATGAAAGTTCGTAAAGTGTAAAAAATAATTGAAAAAGTTATACTCAAACAAATCAGTAAAAATATACAAAAATACTAAATTACTAAAATGATCAACAATAATATCAAGTCAGGAACATAAAGTAAAAGAAAAATGTGATTTTAAGAAAATTAACGTAAAATATTTAAAACCAAAAAAGAATCATGAATCGAGGACATTATAGACTATGTTATAAATGAATTATAGTTACGCATTCGTTATTTCCAGTTTGTTTTATTGCAAGAAAAAGGGAAAATAAAGTAACATCAAAACAAAATAATGTGTGGTCTTATAGTTAATTTCTTATATGAGACATTATTTTATTTTAATCGTAGTTTGAGGCTGAAGGTAGCATTGGTGACAGTAATTGATAAATGTTGGCGTGGTCGAGTTTGTAAAAGCTCATGGTTGCTAAACCGAAAAGTCACGAGTTCGAACCATCGGGCAGATGAAGCTCGTTAGCTGGGGACAGGCACTCTTCTAGGAGAGACAACTCCAAAATCAAACAACTGCTGCCTTGTAGTTTGTTCTTGGTTGGACAAAGGCTATGGAAGCAAATCCAAAAAGAAAAGCAGGCTGAAATCAGAGTCAATGGCGCATAAACAGTTGACATGTTTCCTTAATTGTAATGGAGGCGTTTTCGAGTCGGCAAAAGCTCATGGTTGATAAATTCGAAAAAGTTTCGAGATCAAACTATGGCAGATAAGGCTCGATCTCTTCTAACACTAAAATTAAGAACAAAGAAAAAGAAGATAAATGTAATTACAAGACCCTACCCTATAACTAATATAGGCATCACAAGTAAGCATTTTTGTGGGGAGGGGGAAAGAAAGATACACAAAACATCAAATCCATAAAGTTGGTGGAAATAATGTAGGCCTATATAGTCTTTTGTATTACATCGAAAATTAACTTGTTTATATTCATAGTCTTATTTTACACAGACAATCAACTCTCCATTATTTATAGTGTTATTTTATATAGGAAACAGGCTTTCTGAAAATTTTGTTTTATACAGTCTTATTGCATATAGCAAATCTACATTCTAATAGTGTTGGGCTTATTGTTGGAGTATCGATTTTATTACGTATATAGTCCTATTTTATAAAAAAAAAATGGTTTTTGAAAATATAAAATGTTTAGATAATAAAAAAAAAATTCAATTTAAAATACATGCATGTCTTAGATTAATTGGGCGTGTACCAATAAGGGCTTGTCCACAGATGCGTTTGTCAGCAGTGTGTTTCTTTACCAATACTTGGTCCATGTTTTGTTTTTTCCACATATGATGTATATAATGATACCAAGAAGAAGCAATAAACAACTGGCTAAAATATGGGTTCGGATTATATATGGATCCTAATGCGCGAGTTAAGAGATAGCAGTCCAACAATTAGGATAGATAAATGCAAAAATTATTTTAATAACTGATTGTGTTGTTACATTTAATTAACAGACGTACAAACATGAATAAAATAATCAATAACTAACATTGTAAACATTATTTTAAAAATAAACAAATTTAAAATTAGCTTTATGGAAGTTACACTAAATTAATTGAACAGATTAAGAGATCTGCATAAACGATATACGTTTGCTATTCAGTATGTTACTTAATATTATGTTTTGAAACACAATATAACCCATGGGTACCCAAACTGTGGGTCACAAATATCTAAAATCGGAATTACTAGCATCACCGAATATGAAAGAAACAATGCGCACTGTGCAAAGCTGCTCTCAGTCGTGAGTGAATTAAACTTTCAAAACCTCACTTTGAGATGAGTAATTCAGAACACGCATACAAAAATCTGGATTTACTTTATCGGCATGAAGCTAGTTGCAGACGCCAGAGACTAAATCGAACAGGAAGTTTTCACTAAGTCAACGCATCATTAGTGCAAGCATTATATTATGAAGTCATATTAGAAATTGACAAGCAAAATATTTTTCGCATCAAAACTTGCATGTTAAAGATGGTGAAATAAATTCATGGGAATTCCTGTGCAGTAAAGATACAACATATATCTGTGTCTAGTAATACTATATTCAGTGGCGTATAGCAAAAATGTCGTTAGATGGTAAAGAATAAATTTTGCATAAAATCAAGCTTTCATCGTTTGCTTGTCAAGGTGATGAATCAACAGACGTGAGTTCGTGTTTGCAGTTGCTTGTCTTTGTGAAATATATTTATTCAAAAGATATCGATAAAGAGTTGCTATTTTGTAAAGTTATCATGAAGAAAATGATTCTTTTTTAAAACTGGATGCTTAAAATGGGAATGCGGCTGTGTGGTTTGTACCGATGGTGCCCATCAGTAGCTTACGCAGGGGGGGGGGGGGGGGCAGGGAGAGCGACCGTTCCCCTTCAGGCCATTTTCAGCAAAGTGGCGCCTTTTTGGAAACTGTTTAATCTCAACGTTGTAAACATTGATATCTGTTAAAATTTTTTTTTTGCTTGGCACATAGATGTAAATCACAAGATTCCTTTTCATGCAGCAAATAAGCTTATTTGTACTAGTCTAGTAGCGTCTACGTTTACAACACGTATTAACAGCTGTATCAGTTTGTCATTCTAAAAATAACCATTACGATGCATTGCAATGTTTAAAAAATCTCTATGGGTAGTATCACTTGGCAAAGAGGGGTGTTACGTTTAAGGCAACTGTATAATGTATTTGCTTAAGAATTATTGAATTGGAAAATATACATAAATCTTCAAAAATAATTACTTTATATATACAATTTGGATGGTATATCTAATTTGTTTTAAAATTACGATACTGTCTGTATTACAAATACAACTGGTGTGGCACCTCTATTTAAATTTTTCTTAAAGGCAAACTGCGTGGGAAAATTTTGACAAGATCAACAAAGTCATCACGATGAAGTAGATCTAGTAGTATTTTGACAGTTTGGGCGATAGTGTAGTATGCACCATTCATACCAGAACGTGTAACAGATTGCCTTTCGAGTTTTAGTTCTTTTGTGTCTACATATCTTTGCGAGAATATAATTTTTTTTACCTTTAAAACACCGAATTCGGCTGTGCATTGTTCTGACGACACTGTCCCTTTATATGTTGACGTCACAGGTGAACTCTACACCTATCCAACTCTACTTCATCTACCCAGTGTTCCACCGAATGTCACCAAAGATTTATATCATATATTTAAGGATTAACTTAGTTTAATAAAAAAAAAATCAATACTTTATTGTGTTTTTATAATTGATTTTATTTTGAACAAATTAATTCACTTTTGACCTAGATTCTAGATTTTAGATCATTGACTTACATTTCTCCGATAGCTTATCTGTAGATCTAGAGAAATTGATTTTATACTTAAATTAGAAGAACTGTTGACCATTGATAATAATGTTGGAACCTAATAAAAAATTGCAAACAGACGTATTGTTAAATCTATAGCCGACAGAAAATAAGCTTTATAATGCGTTAAACTTTTGAATTAGCGACAAAACCTTTGATGGAAGCCGCCATTATTATTATAAAAAGTAAAGAAATCTTGTGACGTCACTATAAGTAACGTCATTGTTCTGAACTTATAATTAATGTGGTTAATCTATCAATGAGTATATTAATAAATTAATTAACGATTTTAAATTAGCTTGTGATTAACAGTTTGGTAAAAAAGAACATTATTCTTTACCTAAATACGTATTTCACAGCTTTACACATAGTGCAGATTCTCTCCTGTAACCAAACAGTCAAACTTTTAAATAAAATAACACAAACAAAAAATATACAAATATGTAAAAAAAACGTGAGTTTTAGTAATATATAGATAGATGGGGGTCGCAGGACACTCATATAACCAATCTGTTTTATTATAAAAGTGTGATATCACATTTAACAATGCGGTCTCATGACAATATGTAATTGTGTTAGATTCTAACCCTAAAGTCTCGAATTGGTCTCTTGTATGATAAGACTGATCTGTTAAGAGAAGTTGGTCTCTGGTATGGTAAGACTTTTGTGTGGAGAGAGGTTGAAATATTTTGGTGACTACTATAATCACATTATTGTGTTGCTTAACAGCTTGAGATTGCAAGATAAGTCTACGCAGTTTTCACCCTCTGCTGTATGGTAGCTTCAGTAAATACAATTTCAGACCATGTTATTACATAATTTTCAATTAATTTTTAATTAAATCAAAACATGTAGTACTAATCACTGTAGCAAACTAACTTCTAAGCTAAAGGTTTAATCAGTTAACCACTGAAGCATGCGTGTTCATTATTAAACTGAATAGTCATCGCAATATTTGGCCCAATAAAATAAAAATTAATCCTAAAAGCATTTACTGAAGAAAACATACAATGAAGGATTGAGAATTGAGTTATAATTTGATTAGTTACAATATTTTGGGGTGAACTTACTGTATCTAAAATAAGTTTAAAAAATTACATTTTAAAACCTACATAAAACAAAAAGTATTCAACTAAATAAAAGAGACCCCTAATTAAGTAGCCTATGCAAACGTTTTAAATTGGAAATAAAGTCCAATAAAAGTATAATTTTGTTGTTTATTTTGTAAGCCAAACATTTTATAAACTACCATACCAAATATTTCTTTACACGAAGATAAACTCTCAATTTTAAGCTAGTAATATTTATTGCTTAAGCTTGTGTGAATTTTATTAGAAAAATAATATTTTCAATGATCTCTAGATCTTGACTGGATTTCAAAATTTTAAAGCATTGTGCTATCATAATACAAATTGAAACAAAACAGTTTGGTTCTCAAAAATCTAATGGGGAATAGGCTACGTTGAACATATACGGTAGAGGTGAAAAGTAGTATCCCTAAGACAAAAAATACATTCAAGTGAAAATTAGATTATTTTTATTTTGGCGTAAACTTTATGGTAAACCAAACAAATAAATCGTCCTTTTAAGGTGTAATTATTGAAAGTAAAGCCACAGAAATTAAGACTAAAATTAACGAAACGGTACTATTTACCATCATGTCCGTCATAAACGTACCACTAGTGAGTCCATTAAGTATTAAAGGTGGCGATAATTTTTTTTGCACTACTTGTATTATGCATCCATTGATATCGTTCACATACATAAAAATTGTGCGAATCATTTTGAGCTGATGAGCATTGCAGGATGCACAGAAGCACTACAAGTTAAACATTGAATCATATCTTCATTGACATCCTATCTCACATAAAAAGTCCACACGTTGTTGTTTGCTCTTTAGAACAGGATATGTTATGTGTTTGCTTTGTTTGTCTTGTGGACTTACAATTGATTCTCGGGTCAGTTATCATAGGTTGATTTTAATTTAATGGATTGACAAACTCAATTCAGGAAACCGTTTCATAAACGAAGTGTACGAATCTTTGCCAGCTTTATTAAATCTATGTGGCTATTGGTTGGCTTCTGCTAATTTATTACACAAAACAACACAAAGTACAACACAAAATATACACACTACCCCTGCTCCCCCTGCATACGCCACTGTAAATATATTTTGTTATACCGTTTAGTAACTACTGGACTCATTAGTGGTGTTGATTGTGATGGTATTTATTACCTTTTTTTCAGTTTTGTTTTAGATAACGTGCTTTTGCTTTCAATATTTTTACATTGAAATCGTGATATTTTATTTGTTTGTGTTACAATATAGTTTAAACTTCTTTAGGATAAATTTTGTTTTTTAGTTAATTTTTTTTTCTTAAGGGGTAGCTACAAATGTGGTACCGTCCCCACTAAATATTAGAACCTTTGCTTACATAGGTATCGATTTAGCTGTGACATGTGTAACCTACTCATATTAATTAAAACAATTCAAGCGATTATTTAAGTGGAGGTTGGTTAAACAGAAATATATGTTGTAACTACATGTAACATTTCTTATTTCTATATAGTGTAAATTCATTCCATATAACAGTTTTAGTGACTAAGTCTGTTAAAAGAAACCAATTATTGCACGAATTAAAGTTTGGTATTACTTTGAATAGTTTATTTTTATTTTTTTGTTTAGTTAATAACATTACTATATTAGTTGATCGTACTGTGACAAATACATTTTTTTTTCTTTTTCATAGCCTAGATGTCGGGTTATTACTGTCGTGGGGGCATCTCGTAATATTTCTTCATTAATATTTTAATCTCTTTAAACTTCTTACCTAGACAGAAAAAAATAAAAGTGTTCGAAAGAATGCAACATAGACTAACAATTTTTAGACACCTATATTTTGAACTATTATAAAATAAACCGGGAGTGATCTCCCTTAAACTTTCTCAAATATTCTTATTTAACACTACAGATGACAACTCGAGATACAGAGATGATTTTTTAATTCATTTTTAATTACTTAAACTTTTCAAAATAGAATAAAATCTCGTAGAAAAAGAATTGCGCACCAAGTGAGCGCCAAACAAAATGTGTATAATAGTGCGGAATATTATTAGTACTTTATAAATTCACATGCATTTTTGAGAAATCGGAAATAGCGTAAATTACTACTTTTGGTCAACTGAAATTACTCAAATTAGACTGAAGGCAGAGAAACAGATCTTTTACTTATATATGAAATCACATTTATCTTTTGGAAATAGTACTCAAGTTATACGCTTTTGAATTTTTGAAATTGGAAAAAGTTCCACTTCAGGTTATCGGAAATAGCTGAAAAGTGTATACAAATCTACAAATTGTATATAAAACTTGTATATAATTTCATCCACCTAGCTGTAACTGTACTCAAGTTATCGTGTTGAAACACACACACACACACACAGATTGCAAAAAAAAAAAAATTCCGACTAAGGGAAAATGTCAAGAGATTTGCAAAAAATCTCGATTTCCCCCCCCCCCCAACGTTACAATACTTTATCTATACTTTGTATACGAGAAAGTAAAAATCATATTGTTTTTCCATTTTAAGAAGGCATTTGCAAATCCGCATGTGAAGTTGGTGGGGTTCGGTATCTCAATAATTTAAGAACCAATGGATTAGATGATTTATCTAGATAGCCCAGTCTACTTTTAAAATACAAAATTAGAATTTCTTTTTTTTAAGTAAATGTAAATACATAACGTTTACATTATGCACATTAATTGAAATATAACTTAGGCGTTTAATAATAAAATATAAATGAAATCTGTGACCATATGTACATTTATTAATAGGCTATTTAGTTAAATATTAAATTGATACTGATAATTTTCTTGATTTGTGAGGATTTTTCTTTTCAAATGTACAACAATTTAATGTTTTTTGTGTGTCAGATGTACAACATGAAATTTTGCATATAATTATTTGTGATTTTAATGAATTGTAAAATAATCGATTTTAGACCTATTGTGTTGTCAGCTTGAGAACTCATCTCTTTTAATCAAATCACAAGAATAGTCAGGGTAAAAAATAAATAGGGACGCGGGCCACCAAGTATTTTTTGGCAAACGCGTCTAACCAGAGAAAAAAAGGCTCCCCCGCAAAAAAATTAGTTATATATATATATATATATATGTATATATATATATAAATATATATATATATATATATATATATATATATATATATATATATATTTAAATATATATATATATATACATATATATATATATATTTGAAATTAGAAAAATTTCCACTTACGGTTATCGGAAATAGCTGAAAAGTTGATACAAATCTACAAATTGTATATAATACAAGTTATCGTGTTTATATATATATACCCGTAGTGAAACAGCAAGTCACTCAACATATGTTATAACTAATTTCAAACCTGATTTAATCATGTTTTAAAAACTTAAAATCGTATTAATATCCGCCTCAAATTATGAAATAAGTATCTTCATAGTTGACTAGCCGGTTGAAATTATGTAGTTACTGAGGTCTGATATATTTAAAGGTTTTTGTGTTTGTTTTATTCTTACGTTATTTTGAACTTTTATAAATAATAATTTTGATGAGGTAAACTCTCCTTTTTATAGCTAAGTCAATCTTTAGTGTTCCTTATTTTGATTATAATTACGAGCAGAGAAAACTATTTAAAATCGGTTTTTGGGGACCCCAATTAGACTATTTAAAGGCGAGCGATAAGTTATAGAAGAGGCTTGCAGTTTTGCCTATCTATCAAACAACAACTTGTTTTATTTTTCGTCGGATTTTGGACCCTCTAAACGGTCTTCTCAACCCTTTCATTGTGGGTCTGGCGGCATAGTAGTTCTGCCTCTCCGACTATATCTATTATATAAATACTGCATTTCTAGGCGTTTTATTAAAGAAAAGACACATTATTAATTGTAGAAAATAATGAACCCTCTATATTACATGTTACTTGATATTATTTCCGCTGTTTGGTTTAATAATAAATCAATATTTCAGGTGTAATTACATTACATATTTTAGTTTTATATAAAGGCCATAAGAGTACTAAATGTATACATCTACCTGTAAAATAGCAGATAATGAAAAAACGTTGTCAATCGTCATTGCTTACAACTACGGTTTTCAGCCGAAACTTAATTTTATTATACAGAATGTTAAGCAGAGAAAACACAAGTGCTAAATAGTAAAATATTTACATAAATTTACCAGAACTGATAATATTGTATAATAAATTATTAAGAAAACACAAGTGCTAAATAGTAAAATATTTACATAAATTTACCAGAACTGATAATATTGTATAACAAATTATTGACCAGATGAGGCCCGCAGGTCGAACTAGACGGAACATAAACATCCAATAGAATTATAAATCGATATGGCTAGGTGATAATCACGTCATTTGTCTCAGCGCTGTGTGACTACATCCATGGGGACTCTGAAAATGTTTGCTGGAGCTTTTGTTCTAGTGTTGGCTGTCAAATTCTTTCCGTGTTCTGGTAAGTTTATGAGACCTAACTCATTGTAGTTACCCATTTGCTAATTGTAACAATTTTTAAACTAATAAGATAAGATCAACGTTTTGACATCATTCATTAAATTATACCTCACATTCTCATTTACAAGGCATAAACAAGGTATATATAATTACCTTGGTAATTAGTACTTTAGATTATCGTAAAAATGTGTTTCCTTCTTCTTACTTCGGACTTGAAAATGTATAACATAATTTAAATAGGTTATAGAGAAAATACTTTAATTTACAACGTTTCATCATCTATTGTATATTTGTATTTGTATTGTATAAAGGTATGCGGCTTTCTATTTAACTGTTATAGTTGATTATGTATCCTAGCTGAGAATTATAATTTATGGTAATACGACGAAAACTTTTAGCAAATTGAGGGGGTTTTATTTTTAAAAATAATGCTACCATTTTAGATTTGATTAAAGTTTGCAGAGATTTAGTTGGATATTTTTTTAGTTTCCTTTATAAACTCATTTAGTCATTTTGCCATGGTTAAGCGCACGCTCTATGGATTAACCGCGCCGACCTTTTTAGATTTTTCCCTTCACGTTAGCTTAGCACTTGCGATATTCTCGCATAACAGTGAACTACAATAATCTTTTGAAATACAAATAAATGCATCACATGTTTGATACAGCTGAACTTGCCGTACGCCAGGCAGGTAGCCTGGCAGACCTGCAAACCAAACTAAACCAACTAAAAACAACAGTAGAAAACAATCAAAACCAACTGCAAGCGACGATTCAACAGATTGAAAATAAACTACGGGTAAACTAATGCATTATAATCTAAATCTAAAGAGTGTGTTTTTACACACACACACACACACACACACATATATATATATATATATATATATATATATATATATATATATATATATATATATATATATATATATATATATAAATGATTAAACTAACATTTTCGGTTTTCAAAGGTTTGAAAGAAGTTTAAAAATAAATTGCAGCCATATAATAATTACTGAAGTAATGAATTCTTTTTTCTTCTAACAACGAAACACACATTATTGAAACATAACTTCCACCACAGTAAAATAAACTTTATTGTTTGTAAAAATAAACTGCATAATTATATATAACTACAGTATTTTTCACTGTGTATTAAATTAGTTTTTTTTTTAAGAAATGAAAATAATATTAATGTTATAATATCAATGTCCAATTATAATCAAATGGTTTTTCTCATAGCACTTTCTTAAATTCTGTTTTAGAAAATGCCTTTAGAGCTGCAAGGTTGTAGAAGGAATAATCCAATAAGCTATGCAAGCGGAGTTCAAAAGATTAATGATATTCTATACGCATTGTGTGATACACAAACTGACGGTGGAGGATGGGTCATCATTCAGGTTTTAATAAATTACTTCCCTTAGTAAAGCAAATGTTTTTTACTTATTATGTGTGAACAAAACTATGAGGAAATATTCAAAAACATCTGGTTATGATTACTTACATTTTTCCTTAGTTGTTTTGGTTTGTCATCTAGGTTTCTGCTCCTTAGAGCAAGAAAATATTTTCACTTGAATTAAATTTTGATTTTGCTTTTAAAGATTGTCTCTAGCTTGGGGTACATAATGAAAGCAAGTCTCGTTGTGGCTGTCGATGATAAAAAGACTATATCTTCTTCGTTGTTTATTGTAATGTTGGAGAGGATTTCCTCAAACACAATTAATGCTAAGCTGTCAGTATGTTATGTGTCATATGACCAGTTGACTTAAATTGCAGCATTTTTTTCTTTCTAGATTTGATTCAATAGCCTTAGTTTATCTAAGAACAGACTACAAGGCAACAGTTGTTTGATTTCAGAGTGTTTTTTTCTGGTTTTGATTCAACAGCCTTACTCCATCCAAGAAGAGACTACTAAGCAATATTTGTTTGATTTTAGATGGGCTGCTGTGCTAAGGGTTCGAACTCAGGACTTCGGTTTAAAAACCAAGAACAATTATCGTCCTTTTAAATGTTTATATATTTTTTAAAATCTGTGTCGAAATTTGGAAATTATGTTAAACCCGCTCTTTTTATGATAATCATATTTATCATCATTCCTTTGTGGCCCTGGGGAGCAAAGGGCTGCAATAATCAAATTATTTCGCATAAACATCGTACAATAGTGTCTTATAATGAGATTGGTGTGTGAAAATATTTTTATTTACTGTTCATTCGCATCCAGTGTATGTGTGTGTCTATATGTAGATTTGTTAAAAATACACACTTCTTTTAATTATATTTACTCATTTCGCTTTATTAAATATTTTATTAGAAACACCGGTTACCTTTCTAGAACAACAAAATGCCTTGTTGCATTTCTATCTTAATCCTGAGTTATACCTTAAGTCCTAATTTTGCATAAACACCACTGAGTTATTTGATTAATTAAAATAAATACGAGAATTTTTCTAAACTTCTAACAAAATCTTCTTCAAAACAGTTATTATTCCCTAGATTTTAATATCTAGAGGATTATGCAGAATATATCTCCTTTTAATAAGTAAAACTAATTACTAGAAGGTTTGTCTACATCTCTATGCTAATTAAACATGGGGATTACATGCCAAATCCTATGCAGGTTATCTAACATTTTATTATTACTTTTTTACTAATTGTAGAGAATTAACCACTCGAAATATACAGCATTCCTATGCTGGTTATCAACACTTTTTATCGCTTGTTACTAGTCGCTAGCAATGTAGTAGTTCCCTTTTCAAACCTGACGGTCTTTAGGGCAAGTGAAGTAGAGTTCACTTGTATCTGTTACCTCGGCATATGAGAGATAGTGTGGTCAGCACTATGCCTAGCCGCTTTTACTTTTGTCTAAAATGAGTTAGGTGCCCATCATAGTTGGGTTGACTCAGGGAGGGTCTACTGACTTGAAGCCGGATTCGAACTCGAGACATACGGGTTAGCAGTCCAGCTCTATACCGGTAGACCAATCAGCCCCCTCGCAAGCAAATACTCCAACTATTCAAAAAAGACGCGAATAATACCTGTTAACAAGACATGACCGGTACTTTCATAAAAAAACCACACAATTTCATATTACACGAACCAGTGCTACAAAAGTAATAACAATTTTAGAATAATATTAAAATTTGAAAATACAAGCCCAAATGTTCTGATTGACCTACCGAGGAAACTCTTGTCTAATTGCTATGTGGGAGCACAAAAATTATTGAACATACTACAAATTGTATCTGTAAATATTAGATTGACTAGTTTATATATATTTCATTTTGTTTGATATTTATGTTTGTCAGTTTGAAAAGCTATTATCTAACTGTAAATTGATGCTATTTTAGAGACGTATATCAGGTGGTGTTAACTTCACCAAAACCTGGAGCGAATATAAAGAAGGATTTGGATCGCAAGATGGTGACTTTTGGATCGGAAATGATTGGATCTCGAGACTAACTAGGATGGTGGGTTCGGAACGCTGTAGTAGTATTTGTATGATCGTTTACATAATAAGAACATAAACCACCCTTTCAAATTATACGGACATAAGGAGCGAGTAAAGTAGAGCTCACTTGTTTCAGTAACATCAGACTATAAAGTGATTGCTTTGGAAAGCACTATGATTAGACCGCCTTAACATTCCCTAACGTTGGTCAGATACCTATCGTAGTTGGGAGGTTTCAGGGGATGTTTTACAGTTTCGAGCCCGGGATCCAAACTCAAGACCTTCGAGTTACCGGTTGAAATGTCCATCGTTCAACCACACTGTCACATAAAATCAATTAAACCGCATAGTTATATGTGACATGTAGGCCTACTTAGTTTTATTATAAACACGGATTGGTTTTATTGTATTTCAAAATATAATATTATTAATGATATTGAATCCCAACGGTAAGTTCAATGTCAGAGTAATAAAATTAATAATTATTCTTTTATGTAAAAGTTCTTCAAGGTATCTTCAGCATTATTGGCATGCATTCTTGTATATATGCTATTCTTGTAACTTACATCATATATTTTTGTTTTAAAGTACTGAGTAGTCATGTAAAAATCATCCACACATATATCATTACCGTAAATTTCAAACGTATTTATTTATTTTAACACGCAGGGTTATACACAACTAAGATTCGACATGAAGTATAACGGACATAACTACTACGCTGTGTACAGTAATTTTAAGGTAGGAAATGAAACAGAAAAATATAAGATGACCGTCGGGAATCACCATGGAAATGCTCCAGACAAGTTTCTTATCAACAATAACAGGTTTTTTACAACCATTGACGCTGATAACGATGGGAACCGGTATGGAAACTGTGCTGTAGACAGGAGAGGTGGCTGGTGGTTTTATTCTTGTGGGGCTGTTAACCTCAATGGTGAATGGGGGAGTCATGTTACTGATAAAGGAATTATTTGGGAAGGCATTACAGGCATTTCTAACTCTCTAACCTTTGCTGAGATGAAAATTCGTAAAGTGTAAGAATAATTTTTAAAAAAGTTAAACAAATGAGTAAAAAGACACACAATTACAAATTACTAATATGACCGACAACAGCATAAAGTAATGAGTATAAAGTAAAATAAAAATGTGAATTTAAGAAATTTAAGTTAAAATATTTTAAACCTAACATAAATCATTTATCGAGGACATTATAGAAGATGTTTTGAATTAATTATAGTTATGCATTAATTATTTCGAGAGTGTTTTATTGCATGAAAAGTTGAAAATAAAGTTACATCAAAACAAAATGTGCTGTCTTACAGTTTATTTTATTATATGAGACACTTTTTATTTTAATCGTAAAGTTTGCGCTGATGGTAGCCTTGGTGAAATGTAATTACAAGATCCTACCCTATTACTACTATATCCATAACAAATATGCTTTTTTGGGGGAGGGGGGGGAGGGACTGCCAATACGTTTTTATTTGGAATGTTTGCAATTATATTATCTATTATAAAATGTAAATACAAGAAGTCGACGGAGAAGAAATGATACACAGAAAAATCACAGGTCCATAGAGAGGGTGGAAATAATGTTTATAGTCTTTTTGTATTACATCGATAATCAACTTTTTAATATTTATAGCTTTTTTACACAGAAAATCAACTTTCTAATATTTATAGTGTTATTTTATATAGAAAATGGTCGTTCTAGCATTTACAGTATAGTTTTATACAGATGATTTAATATAGCGAACATACTTTCTATCGGTTTTTATTTTTTCCATAAAGAGTTTCGACTTTATTAAGATTTTAGTCCTATTTGATACTAAAAATTGGTTTTCAAAAATATAAATGCTTAGATGATAAAAATACATTTCGATTAAAAATACATGCATATCTAAAACTAATTCAGCTTGTACCAATAAGGGCTTGTCCACAGATGTTTTTGTCAGCAGAGTGTGGGATTTTTTACAGATAGGCTACTTAATCCATGTTTTGTTTTTTCCACATCTGATGTATATAATGATACCAAGAAACAGAAAATAAATGACTGGCTAAAATATGGGTCCTAAGTATGTATAGATCTTAACACGCGAATTTAGAGTCAGAAGTCCACAAAGTAGGATAGAAAAATGCAAAATTGTTTTAATCATCATTATCTGGACTATTTAACTAATTAATTGTGTGTGTAAGTAACTGACGTACAATATTAAATAAAAAAATCAATAACCGGCATTGCAAAGATACATACAAAATAATAATTAAAAAACAGCATTGTGGACGTTATTAAACGAACAGACTAAGGGATCTACTTAAGTGATATGCGCATACTGTTCAGTAGGTTAATTAATATTATGTTTAGAAACACAATATAACCAATCTGTATTTGTAATAACACTGTACATGTCACATTTTGCAATGCGTATTATGAATCATGTATCGAATGATAGTGGGTTCGATTGCAAACCCAAACGTCTAGATTTAATCTTTTGTACAGTAAGACTGGTCTGTTGTGAGAGGCATGTCAGTTTTATGGTAAGACTGGTGCGTTTAGAAAGGCGGATCACTGGTGTGGTAAGGTGTCAACCATTTATGACGTCCACAAAAATTTCGGATTTTTATCCCCCCCCCCCCTCCCCGTTTACACGCGTCCACTTTTGTCGCACTCCCCCCCCCCCCACTAAGAGGTTAAGTACCCTAAAATCTTTGTTGAAATTACCGTTTTTTTGTTTACATTAAATACAATGATTATGTAGTAAAATACGTCTGGTCAGTTATGACTTTTTTTCCGATTTTTCCCAGAGATGGCGAGTTTTTTTCACACATCCCCAGGCGATTTTCTGCGATCTCACAAAATATCAAAGAGGGGGGGGGGGGTCGTTCGGCAAAAAGTTTTTTTCCCGATATATATCTCAAATAAGGGGAGAATTTCACTCGTGGTCACTTTTTAGCCCTCGCCGTGCGAGCAGAGGCTGACCGATAGTTTATCCATAAGACCGATTCATCTACCCAGATCTATGGAGTAAATGAGCCAGATAAACAGACCAAAAGTACCCTTAACTGAACGCCCCAAAGGAAAAAGGAAACAAGGAAAACTAAGGGAGCCGTGGAAGTGATTGCAGAAAAATAACTGACCAAGTCAGAACACTTTAAAAGACTAAATAGATACGCAATTAACAAAACATGCAGCGTGCATTGCAATCATTGTGCTTTAAAACTATTGAATAAATATTTATATGACCGCAGTTTAAACCGATTTCCAGTTTGTTACTTTCGAACTTTTACCATATGTCACACAAGAATCTATATCGTTCTTGGCAAGGGGCGATATGAATGTGTTTGTGTTCTCCACAGTACACTAGACAGTTGCCCTTAAACGGCGTCCTGTAATAGTCGTATGATGTGTCCGGGTACTTAAGTGCGTTAAAAGTTTGGCTGGTAATCGTTGAACTGTCATTAATCCACTGGAACACTTCGTCTCCATCAAAATCATACCCACCAATCCAGTTCCAACTGGTCACGCTTGAGTTCATGAACTTATCCAAACTGTCTGCCCTGGCCAAATGAGATCCAATTCCAACACATCTCTTTTCCGCTTCAGTGAAATTTAAATCACGACCTATATAAACGTAGAATGGGCCCGATTCTTCAAAATATTTTGTCAACGCCTCGTCAATAGAAAATCTGTAGACGTGCGAGAAGGAACTCGAGGATAAGACACCGCTAGAGGTGGCTCCTGCACTACAAGATTTGGTGGTGGAGTTGTAGAAAAAATATCTCGGGTCTGGGAGATCTTTGGAGATTTTCGTGGCGCAGGCGAGTAGAGACTTTGAGGTGAAGGTCGGACCCGTGGGGTTGGCATAGATTGAGAGTGAGTTGACACGCTTGAATGGCTTCGTAGCAACCTGTGCCGATAGTTCTAAAAAAAAACAAATTTTTCTATTATGTTTTTTAATTTTAATTTTATAAGAAACATTCAAATACAATGAAAGTAAGACGATAAATTGAAAGATATTTTATTTATTGCATTAAAAGTGAAAACCTCTAAATGAATTGACAATATATTTGTTAACTAACCAAATTTAACCCATTTTTTCACGCCTAAACTTATTCATAGAAATTTGCATCTGGGGTTCCCATTTTGTTTTTAGTTTGTATTTTTACAATGTGTACATTTCACAAACTTAAGTCACGTTTAATCAGTTTAAAAAAAAATTACGACGCATTAACCCATATTCTGCTAGCGTCCCACTTATGGGACGCTTGTAAAAAAAATTGCTAAAATTTATTGAAAACTAGTTAAAACACAAATTATGTTTCATTGTATTTGAAAATGGCTAGACTATTGAATTTGTGTGTGTTTTGTGAAAAAAAATAATTTAGAAAAATGTTATAGTGCCGGATTTGCAGGACTTGTCAAAATGGCGAAAAAAAGAAAACATGCGCACAGGAAAATGCATATCTTCTAAAATATTAACATTTTAAGTGCAAAATACATTTGAAACTTGTAGCAGTACCATATTTCTATCTGATAAAAATTTAAGAATAACAATTTTTTTTTACTACTTCGTTATATCAAGTGTACAACAAGCGTCCCATAAGTGGGACGCTAGCAACGAATGGCCCCATGTAGATTGTTACACAAAAGTCACATTTATTAGACACTAGCGAGAAACACAGATGCAAATATTTATGTTAAATGGTTATTTATGGTGAAACATTTGTTGACTTTGTTAACTGTTGACTTTGGCGTGTTAAGTAGTATTTATAGATATTTAATTATGACCTTGATCTATATTTTCTTATATATTATTGTATTAAAAAATTGCAAATATTGAAAAACTTACATTTTATTTTTAAGTTTTCAGAATTACACTTACTGAAGTATTTAATACCATTGAATACAAACTAATTTAGTATTGCTGTAAATTTACTAGCGCGTGATATTAAAATTATAACAAACCAGAATAATAACAATAGCCACGATTTAGGTGAAATGATTCAGTCATGGGGGTTGGTTAACTCTCTTCATATCAGAGAGCTTAAGCTACATATAGCAGAAATGTGAATTAGCTGTGTACAGTTGTCTTGCCCCAATAATATTCCCCTCCAAAGGTTCCCAATACCAGTTTTACTTTGTTAACTTTTTAAGGAGATACCTGGTGTTAGATTGGGAGCCGTTCGCATAGTGAGGTGCATACATGGGTGAGAGCCATGAACACTCAATACAAGCCCCCAGAGACGGATCCGTGCCCTAGAAATAAGATGTCTGATGTCCTAATGTACGCCTGTGAGGGGGGATAGCGAGAGTAACAAAAGAGAAGATGGCTGGATGACATCTGGGACTGGACCGGATCATCTTCTGCAAATTCACTGAGGGCAGAGTTTCTTTTAGGCATCATTTCGGAGGAGGTGGGGGAGCAAAATGGAATTTTTATACAAAACATACTTTTACCAATGTCCACCCTTCCCCTGAAATTTAAGTCCCCACCCCTGAAAATTTCAAGTACGCCCACCAAAAAATCAATTATTTATATTTAATTATATTACCGTTTTTGATGAATAATAACAATATTTGTGATCATGTGTGTCTAATTAGATGTACTAGTCACAGCTTTACTTATTTCCAAGTGTTATTCACTTTGATGGATGCTAGATTGAAAGAAAACTAGACTTTTGAACATAATTTCTGCATTTTAGACCATGGTATGGCTAACCCAATTGATCATTATCAGTATTTTTAGCTGTCCTAAACAATGTAATCATTGGTCTAACAATACAAAATCAGTATACAGCTTAATTTTTGCGTAAATAGCCATATTTCGTGATAAATTATTTTATTTTTCAATAAATGTACATGGGGCCGTTCGTTGCTAGCGTCCCATTTATGGGACGTTTTTTTAAAAAATCAATATTTAAAAAAGTATTGATTTAAAAAAAAATCCATAGTCATTCCTTCATTCAGTGCCCAAAAGCTAAACCATATCAAAAAATTATAAAAATTTGAGACCTTGGGATAATATGGGTTAAATTTATTTTTAAAAAATCAGGGCTTACCTTTAACCAAAACAGTGAAGACGATGTACAAGCAGAGAGTGAATGACATTTTTTTCCTTTGTAAAACAAGCCGTCCTGAGAAGTCACAGAGGAAGGTTTTGTTCTATAAGCTGAGGATACCGTGTGATTGTGACTGCTGGGGCAAGGCGAGTATATATAATGCTGGTGTAGGTGGGAGACTAAGGGTTGTCTTGTGATGTCCGTATCTAAGTGATTCTCCTACGTGTTACTAGCCTGTCATGAAAGTTGATGGTAATCTGTTGCCAGATTGTGGCACGCTATTGGCAGATGGTGGCAAGATATTGGCAGGTAATGGTTAGCTATTGGCAGATGATGTCACACTATTGGCAGTTGGTGTCACACTATTGGCAGATGGTGGCACGCTATTGGCAGATGGTGGCACAGTATTGGCAGATGGTGGCACACTATTGGCAGGTAATGGTTAGCTATTGGCAGATGGTGGCACACTATTGGCAGATGGTGGCACGCTATTGGCAGATGGTGGCACACTATTGGCAGATGGTGTCACACTATTGGCAGATAGTGGCACGCTATTGGCAGATGGTGGCACGCTATTGGCAGATGGTGGCACGCTATTGGCAGATGGTGGCACGCTATTGGTAGATGGTGGCACGCTATTGGCAGATGGTAGCTCGCTATTGGCAGAGGGTAGTACGCTATTGGCAGATGGCGGCACGCTATTGGCAAATGGTGGCACGCTATTGGCAGATGGTGGCATGCTGTTGGCAGATGGTGGCACGCTATTGGCAGATGGTGGCACGCTATTGGCAGATGGTGGCACGCTATTGGCAGATGGTGGCACGCTATTGGCAGATGGGGGCACGCTATTGGCTGAAGGTGGCACGCTATTGGCTGAAGGTGGCACGCTATTGGCAGATGGTGGAACGCTATTGGCAGATGGTGGCATGCTGTTGGCAGATGGTGGCACGCTATTGGCAGATGGTGGCACACTATTGGCAAATGGTGGCACGCTATTGGCAGATGTTGGCACGCTATTGGCAGATGGTGGAACGCTATTGGCAGATGGTGGCAAGCTGTTGGCAGATGGTGGCACGCTATTGGCAAATGGTGTCACGCTATTGGCAGATGGTGGCACGCTATTGGCAGATGGGGGCACGCTATTGGCTGAAGTTGGCACGCTATTGGCTGAAGGTGGCACGCTATTGGCAGATGTTGGCACGCTATTGGCAGATGGTGGAACGCTATTGGCAGATGGTGGCACGCTATTGGCTGAAGGTGGCACGCTATTGGCAGATGTTGGCACGCTATTGGCAGATGGTGGAACGCTATTGGCAGATGGTGGCAAGCTGTTGGCAGATGGTGGCACGCTATTGGCAAATGGTGTCACGCTATTGGCAGATGGTGGCACGCTATTGGCAGATGGGGGCACGCTATTGGCTGAAGTTGGCACGCTATTGGCAGATGGTGGCACGCTATTGGCAGATGTTGGCACGCTATTGGCAGATGTTGGCACGCTATTGGCAGATGGTGGAACGCTATTGGCAGATGGTGGCAAGCTGTTGGCAGATGGTGGCACGCTATTGGCAAATGGTGTCACGCTATTGGCAGATGGTGGCACGCTATTGGCAGATGGGGGCACGCTATTGGCTGAAGTTGGCACGCTATTGGCTGAAGGTGGCACGCTATTGGCAGATGGTGGCACGCTATTGGCAGATGGGGGCACGCTATTGGCTGAAGGTGGCACGCTATTGGCTGAAGGTGGCACGCTATTGGCAGATGTTGGCACGCTATTGGCAGATGGTGGAACGCTATTGGCAGATGGTGGCAAGCTGTTGGCAGATGGTGGCACGCTATTGGCAAATGGTGTCACGCTATTGGCAGATGGTGGCACGCTATTGGCAGATGGGGGCACGCTATTGGCTGAAGTTGGCACGCTATTGGCTGAAGGTGGCACGCTATTGGCAGATGTTGGCACGCTATTGGCAGATGGTGGAACGCTATTGGCAGATGGTGGCACACTATTGGCAAATGGTGTCACGCTATTGGCAGATGGTGGCACGCTATTGGCAGATGGGGGCACGCTATTGGCTGAAGGTGGCACGCTATTGGCTGAAGGTGGCACGCTATTGGCAGATGTTGGCACGCTATTGGCAGATGGTGGAACGCTATTGGCAGATGGTGGCAAGCTGTTGGCAGATGGTGGCACGCTATTGGCAGATGTTGGCACGCTATTGGCAGATGGTGGAACGCTATTGGCAGATGTTGGCACGCTATTGGCAGATGGTGGAACGCTATTGGCAGATGGTGGCAAGCTGTTGGCAGATGGTGGCACGCTATAGACAGAAAATGACACGCCATTGGCAGGTGATGGTTAACTATTGGCAGACAATGGTACGTAATCGGCTGATCACAGGCGATTCACGATACTGGCAGATGTTGTAAGACGGGGATTTATATTGTATGACTGTATTGTGTGACCCTGTGCATATTGTACAAAGTTGTCAATTGAATAGCTCTTCAACATTGGCTGATCACGAGAGATATCCTCTGGGTAATTTGCAGTCTCGCCTTACAGTCCTAAGACTTTCACGTTTGTAAGACGCCTCCAATAACCTTGTAGCACCTGTCACGTGATATTTTTACCGAAATAATTAACATAATACCCTACGCGAGTGTATTGTGAAATCTAACACCTTATACCCCCTTGACGTATGTAAGACACAAGGGTAGCGAGGGGGGCGGGGGGGGGGGACATATGTCCCCGGGCGCCGACCTTAGGGGGGGGGGCGCCAAAATGAAAGTTTGAAGGGGGGGCGCAAATGAAAAGTTCGAGGGGGAGTGCAAATCGAAAGTTTGTCCCCGGGCGCCGGGAAGGGTCGCTACGCCTCTGATGTAAGACGCCCCCTGTTCATTTATCTCTTTACACCAATCACGTAAAATTACCAATTGAGTAATTAGCATCATCTCCAAACCGCTGTTGCCCACTCATCACAATAATCTTTGAACATCAGTTTTAGAAGGCGGGTGACATCAGTCATTACTGTGCGAGTTTGCCGAGTAAATAATATATTGACTTAATTAGCGTGTAGTTATATTAAAAATTATTAATCGATTAAAAAAAAAACAACAGAAAATCTGTTTACGTCTTAGATTGTGCTGTAGTTATAGTGTTTGACAATACAAAGGCGTCGGATGCGTGGGTGGCGGTGTTAATACAATCAAGATATGGCATTAAAAGATATAAAGCTTCAACGCTATAAATAAACATTTTAACAATTGAGCGACTCCTACTAAATATTGATTAAGCTAATTTGTATGTAAATGTCCTTTCTGAGAAATTAGCATTTTAAATTAGCAAGAAAATGTGTTGTGTGAGTATTTGACGTGGGTGTTTGTAGGGTTATTACAGGGCGAGTGGGAGGTCGATCGGTTTTTAGTTCGATCCTTCGTTTGTTCCGTCATTCGTTCTTCATTCTTCTTCGATCCTAATTCTAGTATTAGAAGATATTACCTCCAACAAAATAAAGTATTACAGTGTCAACTTGTTATGCGTCATATAGATAGTTGATTCCAATTTCAGCCTGCTTTTCTTTTTTGGATTTGCTTCCAACCAAGAACAAACTACAAGGCAACAGTTGTTTGATTTTGGAGTTGTCTCTCCTAGATGAGCTGCTGTCTCCAGCTATCGAGCCTCATCTGTCCCGGGGGTTTGAACTGGGGAATTTTCGGTTCAGCAACCATGAGCTTAACCGACCCGACCCCGGCTCGTTTCGCCTCTCAGTTATTATTTTTATCTCTCATAATATTTATTTTATTATTAATTGTATTATTTAAATATAACAATACATAAAACGTTCAATTGTGTATCAGGGAATATAACCTATTCCATTTTGTAATCAGGCTTATTTGTATTTATTAGCTCCCATATTTGTCCAAATAGTCGCTGCTGGTTAGTTCAATGATTGTGTGGTTGTAGAACTTAGCTCATAGAGTGCTTGAACAGAAACAGTCTCTGATTCTAATTATGTATAAAGAGCTGTTATGATTAAATTTAAATACGTTATTTTACAGTGTGATGTAATATATTACGTGGAATGCCGCCTGGTTATAGAATGCCATTCCCCTATCCCCCACTTCCACACATTATCCAACTAACCTCAACCACAACCATTCACCCACTAATCACCATATTCAAACGACGGTAAACCCACCCACCATCAACTCACCCTCCATCCACTCATCCACTATCCACCACATCCACCAACCAAACCATTACAACTATCCACACACCATCCAAAACCATCAATCTAGTCTTTACCCCCCCCCCCCCACCATCCACCAACCCTCCACAACCATCCATTCAACATCCACCACCTTCAACGTACTGTATACCCCCACTATCCACCCACCATCCACCACCATCAACGTACTGTATACCCCAACATCCTCCCATCCACCCACACTGTTGAACCATCCACCCACCTATTTATTCCCACTATCCAACCACCGCCTTTGTTAAATGACGGATATCAGTATTTAACGATCTAGGAACTCAAATGAATTCTTAATGTAAGGTTTACATTAGCTTTGTTATATCAACAACGTTTTAATTATTTAGTATAATCCTCTTAACGGTTGTCATCTCGTACGTTTAGCTCACCTACAGATTGATTGACTTTTTGTTTTAACTGGATGACTTAATTTGTTTCACTGAAAGACTTACTATCCTAATATATAAAAGCCATTGCGCATCTCTCTCTCTCTCTCTCTCCCTCTCTCTCTCTCTCTCTCTCTCTCTCTCTCTCTCTATATATATATATATATATATATATATATATATATATATATATATATATATATATCCATATATATCTCTGTCTGCAACATTTTTGAGGCTATGTGTTCAGAGTTTCTTCCAGGCATCTCCTCGGGTGGGGGGGGGGGGGGGGGGGGGGAGAACGGTACAAAACAATTGTGACCTACCAATACAACGATTGCTTAATATTTGTATCATTATAATTCTCTGTAATCACACATTTATTTCAGCTCTACTTAAAAACATAAATTGCACCCCGTCCCCTCCTCTCACCCACCACGCCGAGGGGGAAAATCCCTTGAATCATTATTTAATTACACATTTGCATTTTCAAGTTGGTTTTTTTTTTTAATATTTTTTTTTTTTAATATTTAGACGTTTTGTATTTTATCTGTTCATAAGTAAACCATCTTAAATGAATGAAAGTAGGCTACAAGTAAGAAAGAAATATTACTATTGTAAATCTGTATCAGTCTTCACAAGCCGATGATGAAAACTGTAATACTAAAGCGAACACACATCTGACGCTGTAAAATACATGTCTGAGGCAAAAAAAAAAAAAAAAAAAAAAAAAAAAAAAAAATTCAAATTAAGCTTGTTACGTCCCTTGTATTATTTATATTTTGGTTGCGTCCCTTGGGTGTTTACTGTGTCATCCGCGATGTGTAGTTGATGTGTTCATGTTATTCATTTAACTAAAGGTTGAGAAAGGTGTTATCTAAGCTCATTTCTATAAGAATAAAGTAATAAGGTTAATTCAAAGAACTGTGTCTATTTAAATAATGTAACACATACAAATTGATATTTCCTTCTTGTTATTAAAAGTCACAAAGATAATAACGAAAGAAACTTCGCATCATCATGGTTTTGGATTTGGAATTCAGTGATCGTTGTATTTTAGCCTGTAGGCCTACATTATGTGTTGAAATGTTGAGTAAAAATAAAAACGTCTAGTTGCAAAAAAAAAAACAAAAAAACCAACAATTTTCCTAATGTTTACTGCATCACTGTGTTACATTTTGTGACCTTGGGCATATGCGCGCTGAAATCTTTACAAGGGAAACCACTCAGTTAAACACGGATCGGAATTTTTTTTTGGATTGTCGTTTATTTGGGGCCTCATGCAAACTTTCTGAAAAATATAATTAGGTATTGCGAAATTAACACGATTACGTAATATTACATTCTATTTTTTATACTGTGTTACAAATAAGTAACAATATAGTAGACTATTGTATAAAAATAGCTTAACATATTAGCAATTGAAAAGCATAATATAATCAAAACAACCAGTGGCGTAGCGATGTTGGGTGTCACCCGGTGCGGCACTTAATGGTGTCACCCCCCCAGATGCGGAGCGACCCTTCCCGGGGACAAACCTTCAAGTTTTCGATTTGCACCCCTCACCCCCTCAAACTTTAGATTTGCCCCCCCCCCTCAAGTTTTTCTCTATATATTTTGCTATTTTTTGCCTTGGTGTCACCCCCCCCCCCCCTAAATGGTGTCACCCGGTGCGGTCCGCACCCCCAGCCCCCCCCCCCCCCCCCTCGCTACGCCCCTGAAAACAAGACTCGCTATTGAAGATGATGCACTTTTCGCCATATTGATTGCTAATGGAGTTTCGGGGTAATTTTCCCGATAATAATTGATTGGTTTCATTGGAATTGTGCTGCTCAGTCTTTGAGTTCCGTGTTTCAGGTTATTACTTCAGCGGCTGGTATTCAAAATTTACATCGGCTTTACATCACTGCACGTATAAACTCACACACACACACACACACACACACACACACACACACTTAACAATACGCTTTTTAAGCTCACAAACACACCCACATACCCACACATACATTCATACACATACGCGCACACGCGCACACGCGCATAAGGACACATAACCATACACGCTTAAACACACAAACATACCCACAGCCACATACCTACACATACACACATACACATACGCACACACACGCATACACATGCACACTCACATAACAATACACTTAAGCACACAGACACAACCACACAAACACACTAACATTCACATACTAACTGGGACTATCCATTGACTGATTACACGGTCCAATATTCACATACATTTCTCACGTAGACGGTGTTTTTATCGACAAATTAAACACTAGCTCCACCCCACCTCCCCCCTCCACCAACCTAATGTTATTCGACCTCTCCCGTCCCAAGCACAGAGATTAAGATACGGATGGACGTAACATGAAATAACCCTTGATGGCCGAGGTAGTGTGTACACTGCTTGACCTATACTGGTCACTAGCGAGATAGCCATAGCCCAGTCTACACTGCCTGTCATAACTTTATCGTGAGGACAGTTCAATGTTGACTGTCAATGGACTTTGTTTACCTGTATTCTAACCGGATAAAATTACAAAACACGATTTGAATTCGAATAGCTTGCCATCAATATTCAAGTAAGATTTTAACAGAATGTTTATATTTTTGTTTCGAATTGTCTAATCCATTCGTTTTAAAAATTATTTAAACGGACACGTTTTGTTTACCTCATTTTTTTTTTACTTTTAAAAAAAAAATGTTATCTGATAGTGATTAAGGTGTCTATTCCGAGTCATGTGTAAAAATTAACAACCGTCGGTGAATAAGCGAACAATGCCTATTCGCAGTCGACTATAGAAAGACCCAGGATGTCTTATTCTTAGTCGCCCGGGAATAAGCTGAAAATGGCTATTCGTAGCCTACTTTGAACATGCCAGATATGCCTATTCGCAGTCGAATATTGAAAGCTCAATTATACTTTTTCACAGTCGACTAGGAGTAAGCTGTAGTAAGCGGCCATTCCCAGCTGACTATGAATAGGCCAGAAATGCCTATTCGCAAATGCCTGTAGAAAGGCGAAACATATCTATTCACATTTGAGTGAGAGACGACTGTGAATAGCGCAGATGTACCTATTCCCAGCTGACTATGAATAGGGCTGGCCTTTATGTTTGCATCCTATCTACAGTGTGTGTGACATGTTTAATTAAAGGACTGAGCGATGATTATACATCTCTCTGTTCTGTTCCTCTGTATCTTGCACAATATCTGACCAGAGACGACACCACGTCTGTGTCAGATAAATCATGCGCAATTAATTGTTATTATCGCACAATGTAAATCTTAATCAGCATAACGGTTTACCAACACGTACTAGACTCGTAGAACTTGACCCGTACAGATTTGTATGGCTAGAAACTAATTGGCTACATACAGGTGTAGAAAGTACATAGCTACATACAGGTGTTGAAAGTACATAGCTACATACAGGTGTAGAAAGTACATATCTACATAAAGGTGTTGAAAGTACAACGCTAAAGTATCGACCATTCGTGTGAAATCTGTAATTTTATTATTCTGGATCGTACTGTACGCTGATTCAGTAAGAGTAATTAATTACAAAGTTTTACGTAAAACATATATTAAAATACAATTTTATTTTATATAATGTTTTAGTATAAGTTATAAAATCAGATGTTTTAATTAACATATTTAGAGCCTAATAATACTACTTTAAAAAATAACATAATTATTTTAAGTTATTTTTGAAATAGTAATTTAACCATGTACTTTTAGCCTTTAGAAACTAATTAATTATTATTAGTCATACTTAAAGTCATTACATTAAAAACTGTTGGATAAGCCGTATAGTAAAAACATGTTGACATTTTAGTCAAATTATTTACATTTATATCTACTTAAATGATTACCATCTAAAGACTACTAAGCAGTTTTAGCTTATTTAGTGAATATAGCAATTAGCACCGACTTTTAAAGATTAACAAGCTGATGAAGAAACTCGAACAACTAATATACCTATGTAAACATTGGATCATTTGATAGATTTACACTATAAGACTTGTTTATATGATCATAGAGTCAAGGTCTATAAAAAAACGAACAGATAATACATCCTTGCATTTGTTTTGCAGTATTTCAGTAGAGAAGAAAAAAATTGATTGGTCAAGTAGTTAGCACGTCTGACATTGTGCTAGACGTCATCTACAGAAGATGACGAACGAAACCAACGACTCCCACCATCTGACCACGTCTATGAGTTTTTATCTAACCAAATCTGGCTCGTACATTGCTGACGTCAACACAAGCAACTCAGACCCTAACAAAACAACACAAACATACGGTTCATACAAAAGGGAGAATGTAAAAAACTCAAATCCGGATCTATCACATAACGAAACAAAACTCAATACAGTAGACTCCAGGAATACAAGCGGATTCACAAAGACTCATAATGGAGTTTACGTAAATACGAAAAAAAGTTCCAAAAAAATTTCAAACTATGTTTCAAGAAACGGTGAGAGTATAAAGTCTTTAAGCACAGAGGATGAAGAAAAGAAGAAAGACAAACACCGAAAGTTGAAGTTTTCTGAGATGCCTAGACGTAGCAAGTACGCCTTGTTGATTATAGCGATGGCGAATTTTGGCGCCGGTTGCGGATTTTCTCTACCGGCGCCCTTCTTCCCAAGAGAGGTAAGAAAAAGTTTCAATGTAAATTAAGAGTTATCTAACTTGTCAATCTTCCTCTTCTTAATCCTTAATGGCGTTGTTTGGGCACCACAGCTGATGTTCTCATAACGTTCGGCCTTCTGCCTCGGTCTTATCTGAGTAGTTCTGGAACGGGCAGCCCAATCCAATCTATGATGTCATCGATCCAAAGTCGTTTTGGTCTTTCCCTTCTTCTCCTTCCTGGCACATTGGGGTTATTGTTTTGGATCGGCTGTTGGTTTAAGAACATGTCGAATCACCTAGAGGTTAAGGTGTTATCCGCGGTAACTATACTTTAGCCTTGCATGGGTATTTTTATTTCAGAGATGGGTGGAACAATGGTTAGAATATATTTTTTTCTATGAAAATATTTTTTCTATTTCTCCGGATTAGTGGGGAGGGGGTGGGGAGGGAGTGGGGCGGTGGGCATGTTCTGCGGGCAAGTGAAAGAAGAAATAGCAGTCCCCCCCCCCCCCCCCCCATGAAGAGATGTCTGAAATAAACGATCATGATAATTATATCTAAACAATTTAGTGGTTTGATGCAGATTTTAAAATTTTCAGGTACCTATATTCAAAATAGACATCGTGTTTGCCATTTACATTTGACTTGGTTTCTTTTAATGTTTTACGAGCCCCTACAACTTAATGCCTAACATTTGTAATACATTTAATCTTAACACTTTGTTTAATAGAATCCGTTTAATTTATATAGGACTGCTTGGTAGAATAATATATTGCATATATAATATAAAGATTTTATATTGCAAGTTTGTAAAATACCATGGTCCCAAATAGTTACCTCAGTCCACGTAGTTCAGTAGTATCTGATCTGGTAATAAAGATTTTGAATGTTTTCTTAATATGTCATTCAGTATTGTAAGCTGTGGTGTGTTTGTGTCTTTATGTGTGTATTTGTGTGTAAGGGGGGGGGGGGGGGGGGAGTTCAATATATATAATTATATATATTGATACAAAGATTGATAGAGAGAGTTAGGGAGAGACGGAAATATTAAATTACGACTTTTAAGATTCCACAATCGTAGTTTTGTGTAATTCAAAGCCCAAAAACTTTAAAATAATAGAGTGACTCGAGCACACAGTTGTAAATAAATTTAACTCAACGTAAGACGCCAATTTAGGTATCCATTGGTTGGAAGCTCGCCCCTCCCCCCCCCCCCCTCAAACGCCCCCTCATATGGCGACTCTACTAACATCATTGTCTTTACTGATATCTTAAAAAAAAATTTCTTCCAGGCCCAGTTGAAACAAGCCTCACCGACAGCCATAGGTCTAGTCTTCAGCAGCTACCAACTGGTCAACTTCATAGCCTGTCCCATATTTGGTAACTTTGTAAGAACCTGTTGAGCATTGACATAGACAGCTCTCGACTTACGAACGTTCGATCCACGAGCGTTCGTTAAGTAAAGATTTAAATTGATTTTTTTCCACGTTATAAATTAAAATGTATACTATTTAACTAAAAATAAACAAACATGCTAAATCGAGAACTGTTTAATTTTATTTGCAATCTCTAGCTCTTGAAAGTGACTCACATAATTGTTTAATAAACCCCTATTATAAAACAAATACTTTATTATTTTGTGTTATGTTATAATGTGCATTACTATTGTATTTAGAACATATTTAACAAAGGTCAATATAGTTTTACAAGATACACATACATTTAAAGTAGAACACAATATCCCTTTCCAATTCTTAGGCAAAGGATTTATTTTGACTTTTGTTTTGCTACTGAATTAATAGAAGATTCTTTAAAAAATGAAAATTCAGCTTTGGAAATGGAAAAGTACTAAAGTAGCATTAAATTATAGCGTGAAACAATAGTCTGCATTAAAAATATTTACTTTATTTACTGTAAAGATAATGATATTATAATTATTTCATTGTAAACATAAACCATAGTTTATTCTTCATAGCTCACCCGCATCGGTGCCAAGTTTCTCTACGTGTCCGGAATACTTGTATCAGGAACATGTGCCATACTGTTTGGGTAAGATAATATTTCTAGGAACATTTGTATCAGCAACATGTGACATACTTTTTAGTAGATTAATACTTCTAGGAACGGTTGTATCAGCAACATGTGCCATACTGTCTGGGTAAATTAATAATTCTAGGAACATTTGTATTAGGTATATGAGCCATACCGTTTGGGTAAGTTGATATGTCTAGGAACTTTTGTATCTGCAACATGTGTATGGTCATCCCGATTACCCCAAACGCTGTTTAATTTCTTATTTTCTTTATTACCTGTATCTAGTCAGTAAACGCACTTTATTACCTGTATCTAGTCAGTAAACGCCCTTTATTACCTGTATCTAGTCAGTAAACGCCCTTTATTACCTGTATCTAGTCAGTAAACGCACTTTATTACCTGTATCTAGTCAGTAAACGCCCTTTATTACCTGTATCTAATCAGCAAACTCCATATTCAAAACTAACGAACTTTTATGCAGATGTAGTGGAGTTTATCTATTTCTCTGACATAAGCATATGACATGATAGTGTGGCCATGTATATTTCAAGCCTTCATTACCGACCTAAGATATATCCTCATCCGATCTGCGTGCAGTCTTTTAAAATTCCAATTCACATCTTTAGAGTTTTAAAAGATAGCAAAACATATTTTTTAAACATAAATCTGTATGCATCCGAAAACAAGAAACAGGATAATATTTATACAATTATTTTTGTGTATCTTTGAAATATAAATCAGGAATCATTTCAAACTCTAAAGCACTACAATAAAATTCTGCTATCCATTTGATTGATGAAAAAAACACACTTTGATCAAACAGGTTCCTTGACCAGTGTCCACCAGGAGACACGTTTGTCGCCATGTCTTTCATCGTGCGGTCTGTCGAAGCCCTGGGCGTGTCGGCCTTCTCCACCGCAAGCTTCGCCATCGTCTCCAACGAGTTTCCCAACCACATCAGCTCCGTGTTCGTAAGTTGAAGCATTGTGTTTTCAATGAAATTGTGTAACCCTGCTTTTTTTGTTTCATACGTGTTATGGTTATCTGGTGTTATGGTGTGATGATTTGTGGTTTTATGGTTTTATGGTTTTATGATTTTATGGTTTTATTTTTTTTATAGTTTCATGGTTTCATTGTTTTATGGTTTTATGGTTTTTTTATGGTTTTATGGGTTTATGGGTTTATGGGTTGTATGGTTTTATAGTTGTGTGGTTTAATGGTTTGATGTTTCTTATGATTTAATATTTTAAATTATTTTCTTGGTTTAAGGTTTTATGGTTTTATGGATGAATGGGTTTTTAATGGTTTTATTGATTTGTGGGTTTATTAAATCTTTTGTGTTTTTTGTTCTAAAGTCGGGCCTGTTTGTTTTATAAAATGTGTTTTTGGTTTTTATATGTTTGGATCTTTTGGATTATTATTAATGTGCTTCGTTCTTCGACATCGACTAAAATATTGACTAGATCGCTGTAAGGGTGTTTATTAGATCAGGGTTGATAATTCCCGTGACAAATTTGTGTTATAAGTTGGGGGTGGAGTTTTTTCTAAATTAAAAAAGGCATTTTATTCTAATTTTCATACAGTTGTCATAAATTTTTGGTTTTGGGGTGGATACCATACATTTAGGCATTGATAAACAAGCCATTTATTTGAGTATTAGAGCCATAAATATGAGCATTGATGCCTAGATCGTATATTTGTTTTTTTTTTTATTGATCTCGAGTATTTGGGTATTGTTGAACGGGTATTAACGGAAGTAGACAAAGAGGTTGAGTATAAACGAAGCCGAACTTGTATTTATTCTCTGAAAGTTTTGTTTTAAAATGATTCTATTTATAACTCTTTCAGGCCACTCTAGAGACATGTATAGGTATAGGGCTAATGACGGGTCCAACAATAGGGGGCGCCTTGTATGAGGTGAGTACTTCTCGTTATGATTTTGTTGTTAGGTATTACTACTTGACGACAGTAATGGCGTTGATAAGTCCTTTATGTTGATCGATATCATGATTTATTATTATGGCATGTTTCGGCCAACCCACTGTTATCTATATTATTAGGTGTCAGTTTAATGCCTAACCGACGATATTGTTGGTTTGCGAAACTTCGATCAGTCCACCCCAATTTACCGTTTGTTTATAGTTTGTTGGCTCTTTTGACTGTTTTTTTCTGGTGTTGATTTGTTCACACTATTAAAGCTAGTTTTGTACTAGTCATTTATACATGTTAATTATAAATTGGAAACGTCTTGCCGTGTACAGTGTTTCATTCTGACATTTGTCTTGGGTTGGTGGGGTAGGGCGGCATTGAAACTTTCTGGGATGGGGCGGACTTCGAATTCCATTGGGGGGTGGGGGGGGGGGGAATTAGTTTATGTATATATATTTACTGTATAAATTTATATATTTATTGTATTTATGTCGGGGAGGGTGATAGTTCACCCCCACCCCCTACACAGTGGAGTTGCCTGAAAGAAACTCTGACCATGTTGTCTATTTCAGGTTGGTGGGTTTGGCCTTCCCTTCTGGGCTATAGGAGCTGTCATCTGTATCAGCGGGTTGATGGTCTTCACATGCCTGCCACCCCCAGAAGGTGAGTCACATTTTGTATCAGCGGGTTGATGGTCTTCACCTGTCTCCCACCCCCAGAAGGTGAGTCACATTTTGTATCAGCGGGTTGATGGTCTTTACCTGCCTGCCACCCCCAGAAGGTGAGTCACATTTTGTATCAGCGGGTTGATGGTCTTCACCTGCCTGCCACCCCCAGAAGGTGAGTCACATTTTGTATCAGCGGGTTGATGGTCTTTACCTGCCTGCCACCCCCAGAAGGTGAGTCACTATTTTGTATAAGCGGGTTGATGGTCTTCACCTGCCTGCCACCCCCAGAAGGTGAGTCACATTTTGTATCAGCGGGTTGATGGTCTTCACCTGCCTGCCACCCCCAGAAGGTGAGTCACATTTTGTATCAGCGGGTTGATGGTCTTTACCTGCCTGCCACCCCCAGAAGGTGAGTCACATTTTGTATAAGCGGGTTGATGGTCTTTACCTGCCTGCCACCCCCAGAAGGTGAGTCACTATTTTGTATCAGCGGGTTGATGGTCTTCACTTACCTCCCACCCCCAGAAGGTGAGTCACATGATGGTCTTCACCTGCCTGCCACCCCCAGAAGGTGAGTCACATGATGGTCTTCACCTGCCTGCCACCCCCAGAAGGTGAGTCACATGACGGTCTTAACTTGTCTGCCACCCCCAGAAGGTGAGTCACATTTTGTATCAGCGTATTGATGGTCTTCAAATGCCTGCCACCCCCAGAAGGTGAGTCACTTGATGGTCTTCACCTGTCTGCCACCCCCAGAAGGTGAGTCACATTTTGTGTCAGCGGGTTGATGGTCTTCACTTGCCTGCCACCCCCAGAAGGTGAGTCACATTTTGTGTTGTTTCCCCAACGACGAAAAACATTTTTTTAGATTCATAATTATCTTTAACGGTTTGTGCCCAAGACAAATAAAGTGAATTTTATCTGTTTCAATGACTTCGACAAACAAAGGGATAATGTGGTCAGTACTATGCCCACCCGAATTTGTTTACCTAACGTGAGTTAGAAACCCATCAGAGCTGGGTAGACACAGGGACGTTATGCTGACTTGAACCCAGATTCGAAATCGAGTCTTTCCGGTTAGCAGTCTAGCGCTCTACCGCTTGGCCACGTCATCCATTTTTCTAGATTATCTCTTCTTGGAGACCATAGAAAACACCAAGCTGTAAGCGCGCTCCCTACCACCCCCACCCCTACATGGTCTGGTGAGCTGTGGTTAACGCTAAATATTTACATTCGTGCAGCCGGATTTAGTGACGGCTATTAGGGGCAGATAATTTAGTTTAAAACGATTTTAAACTTAGGGGAGGTAACTAAAAACAATTAAATATCGGCGTGCGCGGGTCGGCTCGTATTTTAATAATCTGTTAATTAGAGGTAATAGTCTCGTGAAGACGAGGCTCGATAGCTGGCGATAGCAGCCCATCTATAAAAGACAACCCCAAAATTAAATGCTTTCCCCTAGTTTGTTCTTGGATGGACCCATAGAATCAAATCAAGATAGAAAAACATTCTGAAATACGAGACAACATGTCACGTGTCGCACAAAATGTTGACAAGTAATATAATACTTATTTGTATTGGAGGAAATTCTCTTCAAAGATTACAGTTAAGAACGAAGAGGAGTAAGAAAGAAGAAGCAACACACAGTTAAATAAGTATTGAAATATTATCCAAGAAATACCGAACAAAGAAATGCATACAGTTAAAACATTAGAAAAATATGTAGGCAACAAAGTTACATAAGTATTGAAATATTTTCTAACAAAGACCGAACAAAAATGCATACAGTTAAAACTTTAGAGAAATATGTTATACATACACATGGACGTATACTAGGTATTGTATTAGTACACTGGGTAAGTTAAGCATATCCTGTTTATCACGTCAGGATATTAATGAGCACAACAACCAGTCCTAATTAATTAATTCTCTAACTCACATATTTTTATGACGTAATCAAGACGCCCCCCCCCCTCGATCTACTCTGATGTTTAAAAGTAATTCAATGTAAAATATTAGGTTATTTCTATATTTTAAACTTCAAACTTGCATTTAACCTACAACTATACTTTTTAGATGTATAAAAACTCTGCGTGCTTACGATATAACATTCTATCTTTCCGCAGACAACACATTGAAAAGGAAGGGATCCATTTTCTGCCTACTGAAAAGCTTGCTAGTCTGGGTGACCATCTTATCCCTTCTGGCTGGGGCTATTGGGATATCGTTCATGGACCCAACCTTATCAGATCATCTAGACCAGGTACCAAATTCTGTAGCTTAAGCAATGTTAAAGTTATGTGGTGTCACACATGTTTTAGAAGCATTGAATGCCCTAGTGGCTGGGTGACCATACTATCCCTTCTGGCTGGGGCTATTGGGATATCGTTCATGGACCCAACCTTATCAGATCATCTGGACCAGGTACCTGTTCTATTGATAGGGCAATGTGTTAGTTATGAGGTGTCACATATGCTTTAGAAGCATTGAGTGACCATCCTATCCCTTCTGGCTGGTGCTATTGGGATATCGTTCATGGACCCAACTCTATCAGACCATCTAGACCATGTAACATCTTCTGTATCTAAAGTAATGTTAAAGTTATGAGGTGTCACAAATATTTTAGAAGCATTGAATGTCCTAGCGGTTTAGTGAACATACTTTCACATTTTAAATGAGCTATTGGGATATCGTTCATGGACCCAACCTTATCAGATTAACTAGACCAGGTACCGTCTTGGATATATAAAGCAATGTTTATTTATGTGGTGTCAAAATTAATTAAAGAAGCGTTGTGTGTCCCAGCGGCTGGGTTAGGTCAGCAGGTCAGATCTAGACTTGATAAAAATAAAGTAAATAATCCTCTTTAGACCTAGTGATACATTGGGAAGAAGTAGAGTTTATGTTTCTTGACCTCGTATATGAAGGGAAGGTGTGGTAAGCACTGTGCCCAGCCACCTTTACTTTCCCTACATCAGAGCTGGGCGGACTCAGTGACGCTCTACTTACTTGTACCCGGATTTGAACTCGAGACTTTCAAGGTAGCAGCTTAGAGCTCTACCGCATAGGCCACGCAGTTCAATAAACTTAATAATGCCCTAAGCTATTTTTGTACCATTTTATAATATAATTGCCAAATATTTGCATACTAAAAAAATAAGTTTACCGACAAAAAAGTGTTGGTAACTGTAGTGGTAAGATAACTCGGCCCCCACAATGGTTTCAGGAAATTAATAATTTATGTTAAAAAGTGTGTGACAAAATGGCCACTAAAGCTTATTTAAATAATTATTTTTGTTCCCCTCAAGAAAGCGTAAACCCTAAGCTATCAAATTTTAACTAAAACATACATTTGGAACGAGTTAAAATTAACTATTTAAAACTACTAACGAGAGATTTTTATTCCTGAGGAATCAAACAATTTTTTTTTCTGTCATTGACGTTGATACAAAATGTCTAAACTGAAAGTTGTAGTACTTAAACAATATGTGTCTCTACCGATTATTATACTTTTTAAAAAACTTTTACTTCTTTTAAAACACGATAGTAAAAGTAAACAACGGTGTCAAAGCAATAGTTAAACCGGATTAAGTAATTGTCAATGTGCGCAGGAGACCTATATAAAACTGTAGTATACACACGCATAGTTAGACGATTAAAATACTTTTCGAAAACATATTAAAAAAAAAATAAAGTGATTGTTTTCTTTTAAACAAAAATAATTTATTATATTTTTCTAAAATCTTATATTAAATGTATTTTTAAAAATTTATACTTATTTGCATAATTTCCACCTAGTTTGGAATCTCAACTTTAGTTGTTGGTCTTTTCTTTGTTATCGCCCCTGGACTGCACGCGCTTATGGCCCCTGTTTGGGGATATTTCAGTGACACTAAGGTAACTACACAAACTTTCATTTAACTAGGTATACTGTACGAATAAATCAAATTATTCATTGATTGGAAAACATTTCGGGTATTTGGTTGAAATATTTGGTCACTTCCAAAAACTGTTTTCACAGTAACATTTATCATAACTTTAAACTAAGCCCCTTACAGTCATCAAGACATAGTAAAGTTCCCTTTCAAACTTGACGGCATACGGGGCAAGTGAAGTAGAGTTCACTTGTTTCTGTGACCTCGGCATATGAAGGTATAAAGTGGTCATCACTATGCCCAGCCGCCTTTACTTACCCTAACATGAATTAGAGATCCACCAGAGCTGGGTGGACTTAGAGACGGTCTACTGACTTTAACCCGGATTCGAACTCGAGACTTACGGGTTAGCAGTCCAACCAGAGGCGTAGCGACTATTCCCGGCGCCCGGGGACAAACTTTCAATTTTGGCGCCCCCCTCGGGAGCAAATTTTTTTCAATTTGCACCCCCCCCCCCCTTCAAACTTTCGATTTGCACCCCCACCCTCAAACTGCAAAAATGCAGTTAAAATTACATTTTAATTTGGTTTTTCAACCCATTTTGGCGCACCCTAAGGTCGGCGCCCGAGGACATATGTGCCCCCTTGCCCCCCCCCCCATCGCTATGCCTCTGAGTGCAACGCTCTACCGCTAGGCCATTTATCTGGACACCCAATTTATATTTAAACCAGGACATTCAGTCACCGCTACTGATCATCGGGAATGTTGTTGGGGCCATCGGTTACCTGTTCATTGGTCCCACCCCGCTGTTACCTTTCTTACCCAGGTATGTGTATTGATTTCTTTACCTACTTCGGTGATTCAAATTTAGGTTGTTTAGCATATTGAATCCAATAGAGCGATCAGTTACAACGTAAAGAAAAAAAAATCGTCATTCAAGTATGTTTAGAGTGAAATGAATTCTAACTCAGAAAAGAATCTAGGACAAAAGTTATTTTTTGTATGTGTAGTATATGTTTTCTTTACACTAAAATACCTATCTTCTGACCTGCACAATTGTTGCAAAATGTATTTCGGGGATGAGAGAAATAGGTTTGTAAAAGCATGACTTCCACTGGATTCAATAAATTACTAATTAGTATTGAGAAATAATAATTAATTAAATTCAATTGAAAAGCGCGCTTTTTAGTTAAAATTATAAATTAAACGATCGTAAGAAATCTCATTAACACTAACTCGGATGTGTTTCCAATTATGTGTACAGAATTGGAATAAGAGAGTAGTTTCCCCTGTTATATACTCGGCGTGGCTTAATCACCTCTGGACTAAAATTTATTATTTCTTTAATTAATAAGAACATTGTAGATCAACACCAAGAAATAATGAATTATTATTTATTTTATTTTTAAAATGATATTTTCCAAAAATATATAAATAAATTACTTAAAATGTTTTAGATTTTGGTTCACAACTTTCACGGTTAAGGTTGGATTACTTTTATTTTAGTTTTTATTTTTAAATTAATTAAACCAAAACATAAAACTAACACTTTTGGCTCTTGTTTTCGCCTACAGCGAACTGTGGACGGTCACGGTTGGGCTAGTTTTATTTGGTTTCACGGTTGGCTGCTCTATCGTCCCTACCATGAAGCTTTTTGTCATCGGCGCCAGGTAATGTGGAATCTAATAATCCTTATTAATCTTTTTAATAGCTACTGAAAGGACTGGACTCTAGTAATTAGGACATTATTGAGTCCACAAAACTTTGATAAGTTTGGGGAATAAAATAGTGCTGGGCTTGGGAATATCCACACATTATCTTCATACAACAAAGAGACTGGAAAACAGAGTTTCTTCCAGGCATCTCTTCGGGTGGGGGGGGGGGGGGGGGGGGGAATTCTACCCCTCCCCCCCTAAACGAAATGGAATTTATATAGAAAATATATAAGTGTGACAGTGTCCGTCCGTCGTCCCCCCGTCCCCCCCCCCCCGGAAATTGTTGTGCGCCCCTCCCAAAAATATAAAGTGCACCCCCTGGAGAAAAAAGTCTAGGAGAAATACTGCTGGAAAATTGGACTCATTCATTCGACATAAACACTGAAAATTAAAAGGGAAATACTAACAATTGTATCTTAAACTTGAGATAAATACTGATGTAAAATGTCGTTATGTCTCGCTTTAAAGCTGTTGTCTTGGTTATGATGACTGCCAGAAAAAAAATTGCATCTTTTCATTATATTAATTTTGATAATTAAAACCGTAAATTAAAAGGTAAATTAATGTAATTGATAATAAAATCATCTGTGCAATAGTATAGTTTACAATTGTAGGGGCACCCTACTGTCGTAGCCAGTAATTTGTTTAAAAAAATGTAATTACTTAATTAAAGGTGTTGATTTATTTTACTTATTGTATTATGTACAAATTCAGGATGTATTTTCATAATGTTCTGTTTCTCACTAGGGAACTTGGACTACCTGACAGTCTAAACACGTATGGTCTTGTATCAGGACTTTTCAACTCAATGTTTTGTTTGGGGTAGGTTTTGTATAAGGTAGAGTTAGATAAAGGTGGATTTTGGTTGGAGTGGATGTTGGTGAAGATGGGTTTTTGGTTAGGGTGGTTTTTGGTTAGGTTGGGTTGGGTTTGGTTAGGGTGGGTTTTGGTTAGGATGGGTTTTGGTTAGGGTTGGTTTGGTTAGGGTTGGATTTACTTTATGTGGGTTTTAGTTTGTTTGGTTTTTTATATGGTGGGTTTTGGTTAGGGTGGGTTTTAGTTAGAGTAGGTTTTACTTTGTGTGGGTTTTAGTTTGGGTGGGTTTTTGTTTGGGTGGGTTTCGGTTAGGGTGGGTTTTAGCTAGGTTGTATTTCACTTAGTATTGAGTTAGTGTAAGTTTGGCTTAAACCCTAACCCAATCACATCCTGAGGTGTGATTAAATGGTGTATAATTGTGTAGATTCTAATCAGGTTTATACTACTGTAGATCAGGTAGCTGATTTTTTAAGTTCAAAGACTTGAATTCTTGAGAGTGAAGGTTACGATATATCAGAGAAATCAATATTTAAACAAGTGCATTCAAAGAGTCTTGAAGAAAGCAATTAAAATACCTCCTATAAGCCCTCGGGGGTAATTAGGTTTACCTATGTCCGGTAATAGACTCTCCCAAAATGGGTGTGTTAGGTTGTTGATAGTATTGTAATCTCATGTCAAGGTTTATAGTTAGAATTTATGTTTAGGCTTATATTCGGACTAGGGTTGGGTTTAGAGTTAAATATATGGTTATCATTGACATAAGCAAGACATATGCGTATTTAGTAAACTACCTAACATACATTTAAGAAGATTCTATAACCACACTGGTATCAGAAATCCATCACACGGGGACGATGTTTCAATAAGCTACTGTAGGTGTATATTTCTTTCCCACAGAGCTTTCATTGGACCAACAATAGGAGGCGCCTTAGTTGAACAGATTGGGTTCTACTACGGTTCGACGCTCATCTCAGGGTTTTATCTGTTCGTGGTAAGTGGAAACTTGAGTATATGGGTTGTAGCAAGTCACTGTAGGGGTCGGGTAGATGACGCTCATCTCAGGGTTTTATCTGTTCGTGGTAAGTCGCATCTCGAATATATGTGTTGTTACAAGTCTCAGTAGGGGTTGGTAAAGCTCTTGGTTGCTAAACCGAAAAGTCCCGAGTTCGATCCCTCGGGCAGAGGGCGCTCATCTCAGAGTTTTACCTGTTTGTGGTAAGTCGCATCTCGAATATATGTGTTGTTTTTAGTCTCAGTAATAGGGGCGGCGTGGTCGAGTTGGTAGCTAAACCGAAAACTCCCGTGTTCGAACCCTCGGGGCAGATGAGGCTTGGGACAGCAATTCTTCTAGGAGAGACAACTCCAAAATCAAACAACTGCTTCCTTGTAGTTTGTTATTGGTTGGACAAAGGTTATGGAAGCAAACCATAAAAGAAAGCAGGCTGAAATCTAAGTCAACGTCATTAATGGCGCATAACCAGAAGACACGTATCCTTAATTGTGTTGGAGGAAATCCCTTCCAACACTAAAATTAAGATTTACGGTATGATTGAAATCGTAGTTGCATGTGTTGTTTTGAGTCAAAATTCTATGTGCTTGTATACATCACACTTCTGTTTGCTTATAGATTGTAAGTAATTTTGAGTAACATTTATTCTGTTTTATATCGCTTCAAAAAAAAATATTATACGACAAAAATGTTTAATTCCATTTATTATTATTGTAGTTTACCAACCTTTTCTTTTTTCAATCCCATTGTAAGGGAGATAACTTCTTAATAATTCGCACAATTCAAATCAAAATTAACCGACAAAATTATTTGGATTTAATTTATTATTATTAATTTATTTTGAAAAACAGTTTCTTTTGCAATCCTTTTTTTAGGGAGATGACTTCTTAATAATTTTTTAACAGTCTAATCAACATGCTACGTGTTATTATTTAAATTAAAAAAAAGATGTTGTTTCATTGTGAATTCACAAATAGGGCCAATTGTTATAAATACATACCAAATTACAACACAAATTTCTTCTATCTTGTAGATTATTATCACAATGGTTATTTTTCATTCTGAATTAACAAAGAATGTTATTAAAATTCAAAAGCAAAATAAGAAAAATAACTAAATCACAAAAAAGGTTTCTTCTATTAAAATCTAAACATAGATTTGTTTGTTTATTGTAGATGATTATCACGGCGATATTCTTCGGACTACGGCGACTACGTAAACAACGACTAGAAAACCGAGAGACAGATCTAACAGGACACGTAGAATCAAGTCTACACAGGACCCTAGGACAACAGGACAACAGCGTGAGTCTTACTGACCGCCAAGCAGACGAGAGAGGCCACCAGGCAGACGAGAGACGTCCTCTACTCTCCAACTCAACGCACATCAAAAGTTTCGAGACTTCTTTCTCATCGACGTCCTACTCACGTTAATCTTAAAATGTTGTTTAATTTTTGTATCATCTATGTTGGAAATTGTTGCTGGACTGAATAAACTCAATAAAAACGCATCTATGATTTTGTTACTTAAAATACATGACGGGGATTGGATTACAGCAATGGTAAATCAACATTTGTTAAGCAGTAATGAAAATATATTTCGTTAGATACAGTTATGAAGTTGCGGTTGCCTATCTATTATTTTATATACCTCTAATGATAGAGATCGCGCTGATAGTGACAGTCAAAACGTATTTGTATGTTTAAGTAAAAAGATTCACTACCCAACGTTTTGAAAACTCAAACATTTTGACGCCTATCCAAAACCCACCAGACTATATAAATAAATACATAAATGATTACTCGACAGCTTCTAATTTTGTTTTTGCAGTGCAAGCATTTTGTACATTTCTGATGCTCATTTTCATGTTTTATCTGATCTTCTTCGGTGTCCAAATATATCCAGCAGAGTCCGCATCTTATGTTTTCTTGTTCTGTACTTTCTTTGTTCTCTACGTTTTGGATTAGTTCAGCGTTGATGCTTGGATTGATTGCTGTTTGTTTTTTTCAGTGGTTTTTTTTTGGTGTCTTGATTGGTCTTTCAATTATCAGTGGGTTGTCGTCCTTTCTTTTGTTCGTTGTTATTTCGTCTGAGATATTTTGTCTGAGTTCGTTTGTCAATGATATATAATTGTCCTGGTACATTTTGTCCGTGAGATCATTTGTACTTGAGATCATTTATCCTGTCACCAATCAAACATTCTTCCATTTCAAACATATATATCTACAGCAGTGCTCCCACAGTTTTGTTTTTTAATTTATTTGTTTTTAACATTTAAATAATAATTTATTTAATGGTTTTACACAGCTTCAAAGACATGAACATTAATTGTATATATAGTAATTAAATTGATAAAATAAAATGGCATAAGAACAAAACTAAAATAAGGTGTGCAAACTCGGTTTCTTTTGACTGCTTAGTTTACTGTGCTCCGTCCTCAGCATTCTTACATTGTAGCCACCCATGGACAGAAATAGAAACGACCGTTGGAGAAGTGTCTCTGTAATACTGATACTGATCTATCATTTCAAAATTTTCCCTGACACTAAATTGACCCCGGGCGATGAGGGCACGTTGCTCTTGATATATCCACCAGTCCTGTTGGGTTGGGGGGGGGGGGGGGGAAGCTTGTGTGTGTGTGGGGGGGGGGGGCGGGTAAGGTGTGTATATCTTTTTACCATTCAGATTGTTCCCTTTTAAAATCTGGGAAACAAGTTAATATATTTTTTTCAACCATTAATTTTTATTTAATTACAAAAATTAATCAGTACAGTCGTCTAAATTATTTTCTGTAAATTATGATTAGTTTATACTGTCTTTTTTAAATTCAAATTTAATTTAAGAGAGCATAATGAGCTTTCCTTTCTTTTCATAATTTTTTTATCAAAAGAAAGAAAAAATTTGAATAGAAATAATAGTCCACAATGTAATAAGCTAAGTTATAATTACTTAACGCTGGTTTAAGACAGTAGTACACTTTTATTATATTGTACAATAATCAATCATGCAATGCTGAAATTTTTTTTCCCAATGTCAGGTTTATACTTTTTCTCTGATGATCAGATTCTTCCAGGCATCTCTTCGGGGTGGGGGAGAGTCTACCGCCCACCCCCCCCCCCCCCCCCGAACGAAATGGAATGTATATAGAAAATATATATTTAACCGTGTCCGCTCCCCCCCCCCCCCAAAGTCTACAGCCCCCCCCCCCCCCCCCCGCGGAAAATTTCAAGAGCCCCCCCCCTGAGAAAAAAAGTCTGGAAGAAACACTGCTGATGAGGGTCCTCTATGAGGACTGAAGAGGCTGTATTACTGTACTGAAGGCTTTTTCCAGTAGTAGATGCACCACACAAGGTAGGAAAATCTTCTTTACTTTTGACATGTGGTGCCTCTTTTTTCTTACGAGATGAAGGGAAATTAGGTGTATTTACTGAAGAATGCGTGTCTTTGTGCAGGAGGAACATATTTAGCAGGAGCTTTAGGCGTTGTTTATTCCCTATCTGGCTCATGATGGTGGATTTGTACTTGGACTGATACTGTTGTTGTTGTTGAAAGCGTGTTTGATTTAATCCATGGCCCAGATGCTCCATCTCGCCTTGTTATCTCTATCATCATCATCAGGATGTCGATATAATCTGCTGCTTCAATATCATTCTGTTCTTTCGTTATCTGCAGATTTTGAATACGAAGACCTGCGTAGTCTTTTTTTCTTTTTTCTTCCTCAAAATCTTTCCATTCCTCATCCTCCTGTTGATTTGTCAAAATATTTAATGTTCCTCTAGTTGAGTGCATCTTGTCCTTGTCTTTCGTTTTTTTTTTCTTTAATCTTTGTACTTGTAGATTTCATGGGTGTATTAGTGCTTGCTTACACATCACCACTGCCAGATTTTGGTTTAGATTTCTCTTTACTCTTGTCTTTTTTTGGCAAAAAGTCGCCCAGACTTGAATCTGCTATTGCTTCTAAAAGATGAAGATCCTAGATCCAGGTCTTTATAGGTATATACGATTTTAAAATGTATTCATCGCAATAAATAAAGGCAGAAGTATATTCAAGTTATCAGAAAATATTCTTCCCATGCGCATTATTGACAAATTTGCAAGATAATTTATTTATTTTTTTTTTTTTTTGTTTGAGCGGCAACAGAAAACTTTTTTTTTAATTTACAGAATGGTAAAAAAAAATTCTTGAAAGACAAACTATAGGAAACAACGTAAATACTAACAGAATAATTTCAAATGTTTTCAACTTGACAGGAAAACTTGCTCTGTTCGATGACCTCTCGATGACCCCTGGTCGATGACCTCTCGCCAGTGACAGAATGACAATGTTACACTTTTTGACCTGGTCACTTGCTATCATTTGTTCAACTGGTGGGTCCTATGTTTTCACATACTAACATAATACGTTATATAACACTCATATGTCTATTGACATAATTTTTTCTTGGAATAAATTAACATTACAAAAGGAATATTAATTGAATAGTAAAACGTATTCCCCTTCTAATCTTTTAGTGTTTGGCCAGTTTACGTGTGTGTTATGTAACCAACTGGACACACCAGAGGGAATCAGAAGTGGCCAAGTTTGACTTCAAGGACATTGACCCTTCAATATGCACCCACCTTATCTACGCCTTTGGTGTTCTGGATACCAGTTCCAGGACGTTAAGGTCACGGTGGCCGGAGACAGAGGAGTCCCCAGGTGGACGATACAGGTAGTGTGTTGGTGGTTATGTATATAGATGGGTGGGGTAGTGTGTTGGTAGTTATGTATATAGATGGGTGGGGTAGTGTGCTGGTAGTTATGTATATAGATGGGTGGGGTAGTGTGTTGGTGGTTATGTATATATATGGGTGGGGTAGTGTGTTGGTGGTTATGTATATATATATGGGTGGGGTAGTGTGTTGGTGGTTATGTATATAGATGGGTGGGGTAGTGTGTTGGTGGTTATGTATATAGATGGGTGGGGTAGTGTGTTGGTGGTTATGTATATAGATGGGTGGGGTAGTGTGTTGGTAGTTATGTATATAGATGGGTGGGGTAGTGTGTTGGTAGTTATGTATATAGATGGGTGGGGTAGTGTGTTGGTAGTTATGTATATAGATGGGTGGGGTAGTGTGTAGGTATTTATAAGTACAGGTGTGTGGGGTAGTGAGTTGGTAGTTATGTATATATATGGGTGGGGTAGTGTGTTGGTAGTTATGTATATAGATGGGTGGGGTAGTGTGTTGGTAGTTATGTATATAGATGGTTGGGGTAGTGTGTTGATAGTTATGTATATAGATGGGTGGGGTAGTGTGTTGGTATTAAATTTACTAAGTCATAACACTATACGGAGTACAATGACAATACAGTAGAACTTTCCATACTTAAATAATTATAATTTTTGCATGTCCGATGTGTTTTTGTTTTAGAGTAATGTAAGCAATAAATCTAAATATGCACATTTTTTTTAAACATTTTAATACAATGCAGTACATATATTTTTATCTTGCAGTAATTATTAATTATCTTTATTTCTACCGTTTTACTTTTAAATACCTTTTTTAATCAATTGTGTTTATATTTTTAATGGTTTGTCTACCCTGATATTATTTTTTTACGTAATTATCACAAAGTAATAAACAATAAAAATATTTAAAAATACTACTCATTGCTGCTTAACTTGGCATTTACTGTTACTAAAGATATTTAAACTTAATCCCAAAAATAACATTTCAAGCCTTTACACTTTTGTTATTTAACCTCTTTAGATCTAAAATCTTCCAAACGTATGTATACTGCGATGCTAGTGTTGGAATCATATAAATATTCTTTCTTTTGTTTTTGTTTTTATAGGCTCGAGAAAACTTAATTTAGTTTGATTGGAAACACGATTAAATCAATCATATTTTTTTTTAAATTGAAAGCTTGTTCAATACTGCAATCGACAATTTCTCATTTTAGTCACATTTCTATCTAAACACTAAATTAAAGCTTTCAAATTGATATCTTAAAAAAAACGACACTAAAAAAAATTATTGTTGTGGCCACAAGCTTATTAGATATGACTGAAACATTATTTTAAAGTGTGCTTAATACGTCTAGCAACCCTGAGCGTGTGAGTATTTTTTTTTAAATCTATTGTTTTGTTAACACATGTAAACATAATTAGGAGCGTGTAGGCCTATTTATGCACTAAATGAAATATTTTAAAGCCTCGCGCTGTGTATCGCAGCTTAATTCAGCATGTTATATGTTTTTGCTTGCGTGTTTAATTTTCATTCTAAGGAAGAAACGTACATCAATGGCGTAGCCTGGAATTGGTCATGGGAGGAGTTAAAATATTTTTCCATATGTATAAAATCGTATATATATATATATATATATATATATATATATATGGGTCTGAGTCCATGGGAGGGATTATAACCCCCCTAACCCCCCCCCCCCCCCCACTCCCTTGCCTACGCCACTTGACGTACACCAAATAAATACACTCAATATGAATATTTGTAGGTAGTAGTTACGTACTCTTTCGAACCTGATGGCCTACTTGGAAGGCGCAGATTTCACCTGTTTTAGTGACCTCGGCATATGAGGAGATAGAGTGGTCAGCACTGCACCCGGCTGCAGCGCAAGGCAGACGTTGGTGCCACTGCATAGGTTAAATGTTTCCCACTGAGGTGTTTGTAGTTGGCGGATTCGACTGGTCAAGTGGTTCGCACTATGTGATGTACACAATTTAACCTTGACCTTCAGTCGACAGCTGGGTCTGGTCAAACAACAGCAGGATGTAATGGGCCGGCCCTCATTGACGTCACTATGTCTGACGTCACGGCGGGGTTTATTAAATGTAACAAAACATAAACGTCTTGCAATAAAGGCATTACAGAATTTTTATTTAAGAGTACATTTTTCAATTAAGAGTGACATTTTAAATTGTTGTTTCTTTAGTCTGAATATTTTATTTTAGTTATCATATAATCTGAATGTGTCAAGTGAGAAGTTGGTAAATGTTGCAGACCCGACTATAATTTTGCAGTCCGGATGCCTAGTCGCAGGCCGCATACGTTGCTGACACTGGCTCGGGCACTAGCTAATAAGGTCGTCGTCTGTCTAGGGGTATCTTATAATTCTACCCGAGTCAGCTACAGTAGCATATACAACGGGACAGGAGACCTTCTTAGTTTGTGCTGTTTATTAATTCAATAAATTCTTGCTCGCTGAGCGAGGCTTCCCCTAACCGCTAATGTCTGGAGCGCTTGTACGAGAGAGAGAGAGAGAGAGAGAGAGAGAGAGAGAGAGAGAGAGAGAATAACTAACCTGCCTGTATTTATACCACTGTTCTAACCCCCTAGCTATTCCCACGGGACAATACGCTCAAAACTTGTGACCCAAGAAATTACCCCCCTGGCGCTAAAACCCTGGCTACTGGTCAGTATAAAGGCTACTATTGTTCTGTCAGAGCGGTCAGTCTCTGCTGCCCATCCCAACTGTGTACAGATTAGTTGGCTTGTTTTAGTCATACATGAGTTTGTAGATAATGCTTTGGAATACCATACACCTATTTGACAAAAGCTAATACTGATGTATGCATATACATATATAAAATAAGAATATTGTATATGTGTGTGTGTCTCCTGTTATAGCTAGGGTCAGATTTCGACTCATTTGACATAGTGTTTGAAGTAAGATTAATTATTCAAACATATATATTTATTCGTATAATTATTTTCGCGGTGTGTTTAAAACAACATGTAACGCATATACCTTTCTAGGCGCTGGACATGTTCTTCATTGTTACAGTTATATGCTCATCCTTTAAATCCTGCCTTCAGTAAGCGCAGGGTGGGAAATCAAGTCAAAATTAGTGACACTACCAACGACCAAGCCTATAAAAAAAAACACTTTTAACAAGATCAAGTTTAGTAATGGAGTACGTCGCGATTCGGTTTCACACAAGTACATACACACACCCATAAACTGATGACGTCATTTACCCCACTTTAAAACCAACAAAAAGACGGTGGGGAAGACCCCAACAGGATATTAACTCTTAAATCCGCAATGTGTTGTGGTTGGAAAGCATATCTCGTTTCGCATCAACAGTTTTAAAAAGTAACAGAGGCTAAGGCAGTACTGTTCTCTACTGTTAGCGTTTTGTAAGAACGTTGTTTACTTCATAGGGTGGATATTGTGTGTTGAGCACGGTTTATTTTATTTAACTGTTCAATCGTATTCAAATTCCAGTAGATAAAAATAGAAGAAAAAAAATAAACATACGCTATTTAACAGGAACTGGTCCTTTATTGGATACTGTTACCTGACCTAATTTCTCTTTTGGACATAATTAGCTTTATAGCTATTGAATTATAGTTAACTTTTATTAATTTAAAAAAAAATACCATACTAGAAAGGAACTAGTATTCCAAGTATAAAGTACAGAAAAGACTCTCAAAGATGAACCAGAGTTCCGGAATGAACGAGAGCTTAAGGTATCGTTACCTGGACGAGCTGCAGAATAAGACAAATCTAACCCTCATACCTGTGTTCATCTACCTGTTTTTGTTGCTGTTCCTAGGTCTACTAGGGAACTCTCTGATTTTGGTCGTCTATCTGAAGAAGCAGAGAAAAACAGCGACGATTATTTTGATATTGTCTATCGCTTTGTTGGATCTTATAACGAATATTGTTATCATCCCAGGTAAGTGTTAGGTGTATATGCATTGTACAGTTGATTCATGTTTCAGTTTAAGTAATAATGAAAGCCCAAGTAACTTTATAGTTAATTATCAAAAGACTAGGCTAACTATAATAGTAGTTATTATTATTTTTATTATTTTTGTTGCTATTATCATTATTATTTTTTAATAATAATAATTATATTAATTTAAAGTACATTCGGTGTTGTGTTGAACCCTAACTTGGATAAAATTAAATTTTCCAATTATTCTAAAGTAAAGACTATTTAGTGTAGTTAGATAGTAATCACGAATATCTTTGTTAAAATAAAGATATCTCTGTACCCGAGTCTGAATGAGGTTTAGAAAAAGTAAACATAGCATATTTCAAGAAATGTCTATTCATTACAAAGCTTGCCTAGAATTATTTTCCATAAGTAATGTGTTGACACCATCTGCTAAATTAACAAAGAGCGTGTTGGGGGTCGGAGTAGTCGAATGGTGGAGCATGCGACTGCTAACCCGTTCGAATCCAGGTTCAACTACGTAGTACAACGTCCCTGAGTCCACCCAGGTCTGATGGGTACCCAACTCATGTTAGGGAAAGTAAAGGCGGCTTGGCATAGTTCTGACCAAACTATCCCTTCTTATACCGAGGTTACAGAAACAGCTCAACTCTACTTCACTTGCCACTTGGACCGTCAGGTTGGAAAGGGAACTTGACTTACTTTACTAAAGAGCGAGTTTTTGACCACTTTTTGAGTTGGCACGCGAATAAAGAGAATACATGATATCATATTCTTTTTGGAGTAGTTCACTAAAACACATAATATTAGTAATAGGCCTACTGTTTGTATTTTTTCCTTATTATAAACTTTAAAGAATAGCCTTCATTTCCTTAGTTCTGGGACAGGGACTTTTATTTGTTTTACATTTAAAATTAAAACAGAAATTTTTCAACAAAGAAACATAAAAACACATTAATTCAACACACTCATTATGAAGATACTGAGTCACAATGGAAGGCAAAGTTCAACAAGCGATCTTTAATTGTTCGACAAAATTTTCTTCTACAACAAACTAATTATTTATTTCGCACATTAAAAATTAACATTTCAAGACAGAAAAACCTTAGTGCTTCCTTAATTTCTATATTGTTTAAAGTTTAGTATATTGTTAAGCATAGGGTGAGACGGCGTAGCTGTATATTATTAATCATTGAGCCTACTCAGCTCTAATGAGTACCGAACTCGATTTTGAGAAACCAATGTCGACCACACTAAAGTAAATTGAAGTATAAAGGAGTAAATAGTGTTTATATAATTAGTTTAGGAGAAATACTAAAAAACTAGGTACGTCAGAGTTAGCTGTACCATAATTTCTAATGATTTTTTCTGTAATATGATGAATCTGCAAATCATTAAAAACATATTGTATTTATTGTTTTAACCCACTTCTACGCCCAAAGGGTTTGACCACTAGTATGAGTTTCTCAACAGCTTGACCATTGGATAAATAATTATCCTATTAAGAAAAGAGAAAAAATTAATATCTTATTTGATATTGCATTAATGGGGCGGTGTGGTCTAGCGGTAGAGCGCTAGAGTGCTAAACCGATAGTTTCAAGTTCTAATCCGGGTTCTAGTCAGTAGGATGTTCCTGAGTCCACCCAGCTCCGATGGGTATCTAACTCACGTTACGGAAAGTAAAGACGGCTGGGCATAGTGCTGACAACACAATCCCTACATATGCCGAGGTAATCTACAACAGATAAACTCTACTTCATCTACCCCATTTGTCATGGACAAGAACGGGAAAAGATTAAAATGATGATACTGCATTAAGCGGCTAACGATGTTACTAAAGACGGTTCTTAATCAATTCTAATTTATAATTAGTACAGGCAAGTTACACCACAATCAAACGGCATTTCTTAACTAATCTACAAGGTTCATAACTTAAGTAATGTCTAAGAGTTATCGCTCCTTCACCTGTGATTATCTCTCTGTGTTCAGTAAAATATAAGACTAACACGGACACCATTAATGCAGTTTCCTAGTTTACACAATTATGTTATTTAACCACGTGGTTTCTCGTGTCCACAGCGACGCTGTACGACTTCTTCCACACGTGGAACTACCATCACGCCCCCTTGTGCAAGTCGTACCTCTACCTCAACAACTTCATGGCGTCAGCATCGGCCATCTTGTTACTGGCGGTCGCCGTGGTCAGGTAGGTCAAGATCCTTAAATAACCATCAGCAATGTTGTATTAATACAAGTGAGCGATTGTCCTGATATACATACAATTTCACATCTCAATGCTATCCCTATACTAGTATTTAGATCTTTAAATTAATATCTGCAGCTCTGCTTTAATACACGTGTGTAACTGTACTTGTTTACAAAGGTTCTCACGTTACTAATGGCACCATTATCCCATATATAAGTGTTTAAATTTAAATTACTATCTGCAATGTTGTTTCAATACGAGTATGGAGTTGTACTAATGTATAAAGAGATTTTCACATTTCTATAGGCAATACTATCCCCATACAAGTATTTAGATCTTTAAATTACTATCAGCAATGTTGTCTAGAGTGTGCAATTGTACTTGTATATAAAGATTTTCCCATTCAAAGCGGCAATACAATGCACACACAAGTGCGTAGATCTTTGAGTTACTATCAGCAATGTTGTCTTAATACAATATGTTCAGAGATTTTCACATTTCTATCGTCTATGATATCACCAAAAAGGTGTTTAATTTTACGCACATATTATCAGCAATGCTGTCTTCAGAAGAGAAATGGATTTTCCTTGTTTGCACAGATGTTTAAATTATAAGAGTGCGTTAGGTCTTTTTGTAAACTGTGTTTAAAATCATCCGCCTGATAGAAAGCACCTAGAATAATATTTAGGCTAGATGGTTTCGATACATCTCGTTCAGTTATGTAAGCATCGGGTCAGGAGTACAATAATATGGCTTAGCCTCGGGAAAAAAATCGTTTTACTTTTTAGCAATTTTTTATTATTTGTGTGTAAGTTAAGGTACTTAGGTGAAGATTGGTGCATGCATCAGGGACTCTGTTGAACATATCGTTGCCATGAAAACGGCAGACTTCTTAAAAAACATTAAGTGGAAGTGCCAAGATTGAAAAGATATCCTTTATTTTGAAAATAAATCATTGATTATTCTTAATAGAGTCCCCTAGCTTTTGTAATTAAAAAAAAATTTCAAAATTGTGTATACTGAAATACTATTATATTAACCAATTTAAATGAAACGGTTTTTCATCAGAGTATATTTTGAAAATTCGAAAGTTATATTTTTAGAGTGTTTATGATGAATAAGTGTTTTTTTTCCCCGTTACACATGTCTTATATAGGCCTACCTCTCACAAAATTTTAAAAATAATCAAATTTTATGTTTTTCTACAGATATAGAAAGATCTGCAACCCTTTCAAAAAACAAGTGACAGCTAAACAGGCCAAAATCATAAGCGCTGCCATTATCCTGATATCCCTAGTGTGGAGTATCCCATACGGGATAACCCATGGTCGCCAGACGAAGACAACTCCGAATAAAAACATCACCAGCTTCCATTGCAGCATAGACGACGATTTTGTAGGCACCATTTGGCCGGAAGTTGTCAATGGGTTCGCCATTGTGGTATTTTTAGCCTGCGGGATTCCCCTGTCGGCGATGTATGTTTTTATCGGGATTCAAGCGTGGAAGCACAGCCAAATTTACGGCATGCGCACATCTTCAAGAAGGAGGCACGCGGCACAAGCAAAGATAAAAAACAACGTCGTTGAACCTGGATTGAAGAACGAAGATAAAACCGAAGAAAAGAGTACCTCGACCGACGAAGACGAAGAAGAAGAAACCGAGGAAACAAAAGAACAAAACCGAACCCAAGAAACAATCGATTTATCGCTGACGAAAGAAAACAAAAACGAAACTAGCTCCGTATCGGGAATCACCGCTACGCAGTCTAAAACCGGAAATGCAGTAACTGACCTACCCACGAATCGTAACAGGCGACACGTCAACGGAAAAACGACGCTGATGTTGTTCGCTATAAGCGCGGTGTACGTCGTGACTAACTTAACGACGCTGTGTCTTGTTCTAGTCCGAGCGGTCAAAACTGATTATATAAACAGCCTGGGCATGGTGGCTGATTCCTTCTATAAACTCTTCATGCTGAGTTACTTACTGAACTGTGCTGTCAATCCCATCATATACAGCATGTGTGACAAGCACTTCAGACAGCAGTGCTTGTATATACTGTCTTATCTTAGATGTTGTTAATATAGTAGGCTACTTGCGTATATATATATATATATATATATATATATATATATATATATATATATATATATATATATATATATATATATATATATATATATGTTGAAAATGATGTAGCTACACCATGGACTACATACGCCCCCTCCCAGTAGCGGAGCGAGGGAGCGCGGGGTGGGGGGACATATGTCCCCGGGCGCCGACCTTAGGGGGCGCCTAAATGGGTTGGAAAAATAAATTTAAAGGTTGAGGGGGGGTGCAAATCGAAAGTTTGAGGGGTGGGGTGCAAATCTAAATCTTGAGGGGGGTGCAAATCGAAAAGTTTGTCCCCGGGCGTCGGGAAGGGTCGCTACGCCTCTGCCCCCTCCCCCACATACACCACCTAGTTACGCCAAAGTTGCTTTGAAAAAAATAATTCTTCAATATATGTATATATATAATTATGTTGAAAAGGATGAAGCTACGCCATGTGCCACATGCCCCCCCCCCCCCCCCACTACACACACTCTACTTACTTACGCCAAAGTTCAAGTACATACACAATACTAAACAATTTTTGTTGAAGTGTTTTTAAAAAGAATTTCGTAAACATACATTTTTAAGATTTTATCATCGCTGATGTTTCGGTTTCAAATGTTGATAACAATGTTGATACAATGAGTGATTCGATCAATTTGTGTGATTAACTAATAGCAGGTGAAGAGGGTTATATAAAGAATTTTGAGTGTTCAATATGGGAAAATAAAAAGTAGAGAAATCTTAGAACCTAATTTACATGTTATAACAAAAACAGAAACTCTCTATATTATAGAAACTAGAGATTTGAAGATAAAACAAAGGTTAACAAAAGATAAATATCATTAAATTGTGTTTACTAATTTATCTGTTGTGCAATAACGTTTATTTGTGTTATTGTTTGCAAAAGAAATTAAACAATGTAAAAAATTACACCCATCTTGCTTAGCTTTTCTTTTTAAAAAATTTAAACTGTGTTGTGAACAATGTTTAGATGTCAATCATAACAATACTATGTAATATAATATTGAATGTCTCTTTCTAAATTTATCTACTGCCGCAATACATCAAAATATGTGTAAGTAAACTACAAATATCGTGTGCAACAGACACTAATCAACAATCATTTTAAGCAAATAAATTTCCTAACATAATTTGCCCACAAACAAACACGAATTAACACATTACTAAAATAACTTCTGAACCATATGAACAAACAAAAACAAGTTTTTCGTTTTATCAACAGAAACATTCACCATAGCAATTGTAGAAACGGTCTATCAACTTCACATATATAAGCTAAAGTTAAATGTTAGTCAAAACAATGTGTGAGTGTAAACTGTCCTTGACACTACACATGGGTGACTCATTAAAAAAAATTGAAATGTATACAGGCTAAAATACAGTTAAGGGATGCTTTTGGCTTATGGTTATTCTTTAGTTAATGCTTGATTTGTAATATATGATCTGTCATTATCACATTCTGAATATGTTTACCTTGAGAGCAAGAAACAACCTTACAAGACAATTAGTCTTATCAATTAATCTCGCCTAACACTCCCCACCCCCACCATCACGGCCGCCCACTAACCCGATCATAACATTAAACCTAACATAATAAGTTAATGCTAGGGTTAGGTTTTAAGTTAGCATTCTACAAAATTTTATACGATGGTTCTGTTGCCGACCGGACTACGATGTTGCCGTCCGGTTGCTTAGTCGCCGGCCGAATACGTTGCTGACACTGGCTCGGGCACTAGCCAATAAGGCCGTCGTTGTCTAGGGGTATTTAATTATTCTACCCGAGTCAGCTACAGTAAAATAATCAACGGGACAGGAGACCTTCTTAGTTTGTGCTGTTTATTAATTCGCTGAATGCCTGTTCTGCTGAGCGAGGCTTCCCCTAACCGCTAACGTCGGGAGCGCTTGAGCGAGAGAGATAGAGAGAGAGAGAGAGAGAGAGAGAGAGAGAGAGAGAGAGAGAGAGAGAGAGAGACTAACTAACATGCCTGTATTTATACCCCTGTCTTAACCCCCTAGCTATTCCCACGGGACAATGGGCTCAAAACTTGTGACCCAACAAATTACCCCCATGGCGCTAACAGCCCTGGCTACTGGTCAGTATAATGGCTACTATTGTCCTTTCAGAGCGGTCTCTTTGAACGCGTCACCTACTGTCCGTCCCTACTATGTACCCTGTAATGATCTAGTGAATGGATGTTTGTGGAATTCTGACCTAACAGGTTCGAATTACAAAAAAAAAATATTTTAAAAAATTGCGACAGGTGAACCTAGTGTTGGCTTCTTCTTTACCTACAAATGTAGCCTACGTGAGTTTAGGAAATGTTGGGGAATTTTATTCGGTTATTCCTTTCTTTGTTTACAATTTTAAATCTGCACCTTAGAGTTAGGGTGTGAGGAAATATGTAATTGTTTCGCATAATGTAGCCTATATGAGGTTAGGAAATGGTGGGAAATTTGATTCGGTTATTCCTTTCTTTGTTTACAATTGTAAATATACACCTTTGAGTAAGGATGTTAAGAAATATTTGTTTAATTAAGCATAATGCAGCCGAGAAGTTGCGAAATAAAAGATGAATCTATCAACACACGTTTGCGGATATTATATACACGTATCTCTCATACCACGGATGTTTGTTGTTTCTATAAGCAGGCACAGAAGTTTATTTTTAACTGTTGGTTTATTTTAAGATTTCGCAATGTCGCTAGTAGGCAGGTGTTTATAGTTTGTGAGGTTGCACCCGTAGGATTTTTGTTCCAAAATAATTTTGCCCAGCACCTGTCGAGTTCGTGAAGCGTGTCAGTCTGTGTATTGTTGTTTAAGGTCATGTAGTGTGTAAGCTTGTGGGTTGTTACACACCATGATGTAGTATGTGTGTTGTCCTGAAATATAGGGTTGTGTGTGTATCTGTTATTCCTCACGATTATGTAATGCGTAAGTATGTGTTGTCCAAAAATATAGCACCCTTGTGTGTGTTTGTTGTTACACGATTATGTAGTGTGTATAAGTGTATGTATGTGTTGTTCCAAAGTTTATAGTAGTGTGTAAGTATGTGATGTGATCATGTATTTATATGTGCGTATGTATGTGCTGCTCAATAATATTAAGTAGTGTGTAAGAATGTGATTTTCAAGTTAAAAAAACAATGTATTATGTTCAAATGTGTGTTCTTGCACACGATTATGGAGTATGTCGCAGAACGCATCTATTTTAAAGGCTGGGAAACAATGTGTAGTTTCATAAGATTTCATTGAGTGTGTAGGTTACTGTATTCTTAAATATTAGTTGAGATGAACTGACACAGTGGCGTAGCAAGGTCGGGTGTCACCCGGTGCGGCACTTAATGGAGTCACCCGGTGCGGCACTTAATGGTGTCACCCGCCAGACGCGTAGCGACCCTTCCCAGGGACAAACTTTCAATTTTCGATTTGCATCCTCCCTCAAACTTTCGTTTTTGCTATTTTTTGCCTTGGTGTCACCCCCCCCCCCCTTAAATGGATTCACCCGGTGCGGTCCGCCCCCCCCGCCCCCCCCCCCCCCTTCTCTACGCCACTGAACTGACATAGTAAACTTGTAAAGCTTCCTGTTTTAGATTAGACGTGTGATAGTTGTGGGAAGGGGGGGGGGAGGTGGAAAGGGTTAGAAATAAAGAATTAAGCTGTTTATTTTTTTGTGTCACCTTATTTGCTTGCTACTAGACATTCACTTTTCAAACTTGCAACCTATAATATAATACACTCAGTGGCGTAGCTACCGTAAAGCTAGCGTAAGCAAGGCATAGGGGCCCAAGGCAAATAGGGGCTCTTTTTCGAAAGTTTGAAGGGGGGGGGGGCAAATCGAAAGTCTGAGGGGAGGGGGGTGCAAATCGAAAGTTCGATGGCGGGGGGGGGGTGCAAATCGAAAGTTTGTCCCCGGTCGCCGGGAAGGGTCGCTACGCCTCTAAGGGGCCCACTAACACTTTAGCATAGGGGCCCAAAAATCCTAGCTACGCCACTGAATACACTTTTAATACTCGCAGCTTATAAACTTTGATGCATGAACCTGCTGCTAAATACATGGCACCAGTGTGATTGGATGTGTAAAGATCATGGTTGCTAAACCAACTAGTCCCTACTTAGAACTCGTGGGCAAATGTGGCTCAATATCTAGGTACAGAATCTCAAGTAGGAGAGCAAACTCCAAAATAAAATAAAGCTGGAGTGATCACCCCTAATCTTTCTCGAATATTCTAACATAATACTACGTGGGATGGCAACTCGGAATATAGACATGATTTTTGTTTACTTAAACTTTTAAAAAAAGAATAGAATCTAGTAGAAAAATGAATTGCGCACCAAGCGAACGCCAAAACAAAATGTGCATAATAGTGTGCAATATTATTTGTACTTTATAAATTTACATGCGTTTTTTTGAGAAATTGGAAATAGCGTAAATTAGTACTTCCGGTAAACGGAAATTACTCAAACTTTGATTGAAGGTAGAGAATTAAATATTTTACTTACATGTTAAATTTCATTTATCTATCTAAAAAAGTACTTAAGTTATAGGCTTTTGAAAAATTCAAAGTAGAAAAAGTACCACTTCCGGTTATCGGAAATCGCTCAAAAGTAGATATGTATCTACGATTTTGATAAAATACTTATATATAAAATTTCATCAGCCTAGTTGTAACGGTACTCAAGTTATCGTGTTTACACAGAGACAGACAGACACATACACACATACACAAACAGACAAACGGACAAGATTGCAAAATTATGTTTTTCCGTATCAGTGAGGTGTAAAACGTCGAGATTTATAAAAAATCTCGATTTTTTTTTGCACGATTACAAGACTTTCTCTATGCTTCGTATATACGAGAAAGTAAAAACAACTACTGCCTCATAGTTTAGAAGCAAATCCCAAAAAGACAAGTAATCTGTTTTGGAGTTAACGGGACGTATGATGCAGAATGGATTTACACATAAAACTTAATTGTATTGAAGGAAATCCCGCACATCATTACAATTACGAAGAATAACATGCTCTGCATACATATTTGTTAATTGAAAATCTGAAATGATCAATAATCACAAAAAAAAAATTCAACTCGTAAATTAATTGCTTATTTTTTTATATAGTCATATCAACATATTTTTAAAGTGATACAGCTTCATAAACCGAAGTGTTAGATAATAAGCTTAGTATTAAAGTTATAGTTAGAGTAAGATTAAGTTTTTAGTATACAAGCGTATTATTAATTTTGTAGTTAGGGTAGATAAAGTTTTTAGTATCGTAAACGCAACTCGATTTTCATAACAGATTCTATTGTACCATTTATTTATTTAATTTAAAGAACGTAAGATGCGTTTGTGACATTTCGTATTGTTTCTTCTAAGGGGAAACTATTACAATAAAAAATCCTACACGAAACACTTGAATATGCTACATTCGTGTATTTATTTACGTGGGAAATCCAAACCCGGATGTAATTGATGAAACCGTTAAAGATTTTAATCTCGGTTAGACATATAAGACGGTGTTTAGTGTGGTTGTAAGGACAATAGCCTGTTTGGCAACCTGGCCGCCAGGCTGGTTTACGTGTACAGGGTGTTAAGTGTTGATGAGTACAGGGTGTTTAGTGTTTACGTGTACAGGGTGTTTAATGTTTAGTGTTTATGTGTACAGTGTGTTCAGTGTTGATGTGTAGTGTATTTCGTGTTTATGCGTAACGTGTGTTTAGTGTTTATGAGGACAGGGTGTTTAGTGTTTATGTGTACAGTGTGTTTAGTGTTGATGTTTACATGATGTTTAGTATTGATGTGTACAGGGTGTTTAGTGTAGATGTAGACATGAATAAGTTTAGTGTTGAGGTGTGTATAGGTGAACGGCTGCAGGTCTGTTCGTTCGCCTTGACACATCAAATGTATATGTGCACAGGGCTACGTTAGGTGTGTACATGTGAGTGTGTGTGTGTTGATGTAGGTCTATTCATTAACGTTGACACATGTCATATTTATTTACATATGGCTATATTTAGTGGGCGAGTGTGTGTGTATGTATGTGTATGTATAGATAAAGGTATATTGGTTAGCATTGTTACATTACATGTTTATATGCCTAGGTCTATGTTAAGTGTTTATGTGCTAAGGTCTATGTCAAGTGTTTATGTGCTAAGGTCTATGTCAAGTGTTTATGTGTTCAGGTCTATGTTAAGTGTTTATGAGCTCCAGGCTATATAAATTGCCTATGTGCCCATGGCTATATAAATGTTTATTTGCCCAGGTCTATGTCAAGTGTTTGTGTTTTCATGGCTATGTAATGTGTGTACATGTGTGTATGTGTGTAGTTACACGCTTGTAGGTCTATTCCTAATTGTTGACTCATCAAATTAAAAACAAAGTGACACGGTTATAGTTTTATTCGACTTATAACAAGAAAGCACATCATATAGAACTACATTTTCATACACCAAATTACATATGACTTTAGGTGTGGGTTGGGAAAGATATGTTCAGGATTTCGCCCTAGGGTCACAATAATATGTGAGCTTTCATATGCTAATGTAAACATGTATGTAAAAGCAAGTTTCCTTTTACAGGCCTAATGAAGACGAGTCTATATAATGTAACGTAAACACAAAGGGCGACTACATCTTTAATTAAAACGGCTAATTAAAATATCGAACAAAAATTATTACAAATATAAGAATTATTTACATGCCATTGTTTTCTAAAAAAAATAAATATCATCTTAGAAAATCAAGAAAAGTTTACAAACAAATGTAAGTATTTCAAAAAAAATATATGAATAAACAACATAGAAAAAAAACATCTTGATTCATTATAAAAGTCTTTGATATTATAGCTTACAAATGATACGTGAAGCTAGGAAGAATTTAAAAAAAAACGTGCTGAGGTAACGATGTTTTTAGAGGATGTGATGTTGTATGTAAATAAAGGGGTGGGGGCGATCAGACAATGCAACAAAACAAAACAATGATTAGATTATACTAACATGACTGTTCAACTATAAATCAAACTGCAGAGATCTAGCTTAATCCTGTTAGTCTACGCTCTCCAAATTCTATTTTATTATGATTGATTATTTGTTTCTCCTAAACGGTAAACGGCATATTCTTAAACACTCTCTCCTAACCCGTGCGTCAAAGTGGATGTAGATTATAGGATTAACGGCAGGCCCGATCAGGTAAGATCTCTGCAAGTGGTAGAACAGCGCGTATCCAACATGGTGCATTGTCGCCATGGTAACAGCGGAAGCAGATTCCAGCAGTACGGAAACGATGAAAGGGAGGATGCTGAATATGTAGACGAAACTTATTATAAACAGCATGCAAGTCGTCCGGCCTACACCACATTTCGGTTTAGGCTTAGTATTGTTGTGACTGTCAATGTTGGTGCTGGTTTCATCAAAAGTTTTATCGAGAGATGGGCTGTCCGCGCATTCGTAGACGTTACCGTCCAAGTTTTCGTTTTCTATTTCAGTTTGACAAGACTCAGGTATAGGTGTGTTGATACCGTTGTTAGGTGAATGGGTATTTGCGTCCGGTGTGGCGGTGATTTGTTTAGCGAGAGAATAAATTCCCGGGTCTTCTTGATCGTCCGTTGACTGTGTGGAGGGTGTGTGTGAAAAATGTTGAGTGTCCGGAGAGTTATTGTTGTCTAGTGCGTCTGGCTTAGTTTGAGTATTAGCAAAAACAACTCTTCGTTTTTTAATTGGCTTAGAACTTCCTGTACCAGATGTTAAATTTTGTTGACACGACTTTATAGGACCTTCATTGCAATTATCTGGGTCCACACAACAATCCTTAGGGTCCACACAACAATCCTCATGGTCTACAACACACCCCTTGTGGTCCGGTCCACAACTATCCCGGCCCACAACACATCCATCGTGGTCCGCCTCACAGTCCTGCTCTTCATCACTGGAGTTCACGATCTCCAGTTCAAAATAATCATCATTCGGCTTCTTCGTGACTTCTTCTTCTTTCGTCTCGTCAACTTGCGTCCGTAATTTTAATCTCGCCTTAAGTTCCTGCATCAAAGAGCGTCTTTTTGTAATTTTTTCAGTATCGGTGATACGAAGTATCCGCGAAACGTTCAAAGCTAGTTCTTTAGATTTATCCTCAGGAGCACCGTTTTGGTTTGAAGAATCCCTGCGAGGTATCGATTCCAATTGGAAAGTATCGGAAGTGGAAGATTCGTCGTTGATTCGTTGAATTCTAATCCGGTCACCAGAACAATTTACAGACGGCGACTTGTGAACGAACCTCACGCTCCGGAAGCGTTCCAACCGCCTGACCTTGACCATGATTAAAAGGTACAAGGTCACGATGCACGCGCAAGTGAAGAAGAAGCAGACGTGATGAAGCACGGTGTTTATTATCGTCCACGGTGTGTGTGTCTGAATACCACACGTTATCACCGCACACATGTCATTGAACTCTGAATCACGTGACCGTAGGTCGTAAAGGAACCAGTTAGGCAGGGAGTAACACAAAGCCATAGGTATGAACGCCAAGACCGCTTTCCTCGCATGAGGGATGGTGACTTGCTTCCCGAACGGGTGACATATTTTCCTGTACCTGCAATAATTTTAACACCGTGTTAACGACAGAGTAAAGAAGATGCATTTTGATGGCAGAAAATTCATGCATTTCATGAAATATCGTAATTCAAATTTTTTTTAAAAATTGGTTGAGTGGTTAAGCAAACGACTTCTAACCCAAAAGCTCCTAGTTCAAATATCGGGTTTGTGTCAGTAGAGCTCGTCATATGACGCAGTCAACAAAACTGGCGAACTCTACTTCACCTACTCTACCAAAGACAGAGAGGTTCCATTGGAGAAATTAATTTTTTATATTAAAATATTCAGTGTCAAAAAACATAATACAACAAAATATATGGTAACAAGGTACGAAACAGCAATACAATAAAATATAGCAAAATAAAATAAGTGTCAGTCAATTCAATGTAACTGAAAGCCCACAACGTAGAATGCAGCGTACCTGGTGACGGCGATACCTATGAGGGAGAAGGACGAACCGTAGATGGTGAAGAACACGATGTACATCCTACCCCGACACAACAATAGGCTGGTGCTATTCAGCAGTTCGTACACGTTGGCTGAAGGGAAATAGAGGCTTTAATTACGGCATGACACACGGACATATATTAAAACACACAAATGTGTATATAAATACAAACATATATTATCCATATATATATATATATATATATATATATATATATATATATATATATATATATATATATATATACATATATATATATAAATATATATGTATATATACATATATATATATATATATATATATATATATATATATATATACATATATATATATATATATTACATATTAATATACATCTATGTACAGATGTATACAGATATATATATATATATATATATATATATATATATATATATATATATATATATATATATATATACATATATATATATATATATATATATATATATATATATATATATATATATATATATATATATATATATATATATACGCTTCACATTGCGTTAGTCTCACTACTTAACTACATTCCCTTTACCATTGAAAGTAATTCCTAACTTGTATCTCTAGATCCTATACGTATAGTAACAATTAAAGAGTCATCTTTAGACAGCGTTCCATCAGGCAAATGATGTAGAGTTCATATTTCTCTTCACCGTGACATATGAAGGGAAGGTGTGGTCAACAATTTGCCCAGCCACCTTTACTTTCCCTAACATGAGTTAGGTACCCATCAGAGCTGGGTGGACTCAAGGACGTTCGACTGAATTGAAACTGGATTCGAACTCGAGACTTTCGAGGTAGCAGCTTAGCACTCTACCGCTTATGCCAAGCCATACTCTAGCTCTCACACGTACGCTAACTCAACCCCTAACAGCAAATTTATGCTTTTATACTTCACTACCAAAACAACGAATTACTTTTTAATAACAAAGTTCATTGTTTATCTGTTGCTTAAAACAACCCCCCTCCCCCCCCCCCATCCTCAAACAATGAACACGACGTGCAGACTTACACGGTACGACCACGACCACGGCCAGAAGGTCAAACCCGGCCATTGTCATGATAAAAATCCCCAGTGGCGTCCGCGAGAACTTGAAGCAGAACACGTAACAGATCAGGATGTTGCCGCAAAGGCCGACCACTCCGATCACTATCATGTAGACCAGCGCCGGTAGCTGAGTTGTTTCCTGCTGCAAAGTCTCGAGAGTGCTGTTACAGTTTGATGCATTGGGGGTCGTCGTTTCATAGGTTGGTTGAATTATTGACGTGTTGGGCATTTTTCAGAACAAATTTCTGAGGTGAACAAATTAAAAGAGTTAGTGTATTGTGTGCGGGAAGGGTGGTGGGGGGGGGGGGGGGTAGGAACTTAGGGGTAGTGACTTAAATGGAGAAATGGGGTGTTCTTTTCTAAGTTTGACGTACAACCTACCAGGTTTATGCGTCAATCCAGTTGTCAAGTCAATCGTATTTTGGATTTTTAAATTAACTCAGTAAATGATGTAATTATGCGTGTGTAACACACAATATGTTGAATTATATTAGTTAATTATGTACTTTTTAATTACTTTTGTGGTAATGTGATCATTTGTATATATCGTGACTATAGGTTCACTAACTTTAGTCGGTTTCATGTATGCCATGCAATTAGTAAAGCTACTTTTGGCTTGATTTTTTTCATGGTGCCATACCCAATTTCATATATTATCCTTGCCTAATGTCATAATTAGAGGTTGAAAAATAATATTTTCATTAACATTCTATCGACACATTTAATTAGTATGTTTTAACATTTCAACCGAACATGTTGATTATCATATTTTAAATTATCGAAACACATTTTAATTAACTTAGTCGGCAATATATGAACATCTTAGATTAATTTTGTCTATTGCGTTAAAATTGAATTAATACATTCTGATAAACTTACAAGTACATCTTTTAAAATTTTCTTAATTAACCAATTTTAATTAACTTGCTTAGCATTCTATAAACAGCTTAATTACTTTTGTCTATCTAGTTAAAATTTTAGTAATACAATTTTATAAACTTACACGTAAATTCGTTAAGCTTTTCGTAACCAATTTTAATTAATTTGATTAGCATTCTATAAACACCCTAATTTGTTTTGTCTATTAGGTTAAACTTTTATTAGCAAAGTCTGAAAAACTTATGTGTAAATCTATTACAAAAATCTTTCATTAATTTTATCTATTATATTAAAGTTTAAAGTAATTAATTCTGATAAACTTACGATGTTATCTGTTCCTACATTGAAATCGACAGCTGCGTGGAATAGATAGGATAGAACAACGACGAAGAACCAAAAAGCTCTAGTTAATCATCATCTAACACAGATTTTAAATCTTAGAAACGCTTAAGATAATTCTCATGACATACCAGGAAATTTAAATCGATATCGTTCAAATGAAAGAACATCATGTCGTGTTACAGATAGATGAGTAGTCAATTCCGTTAGGGGGGGCACGAGTGTCGTTTAACCTTTTGTTGTATCTTCCGATCTAGTAGCACAGTGTTCATGGCATGGGCGGGGCTCAACAGGAAGGTCAAAGGTCGATTGTTCATTTACTTTCATGTGAGATAAGCTCCATTTATTTTAAGCAATTTTTTTTAATGCATAGATTTGTAAAACAAACAAATGACCTACAAAGTTCAGATATTGAATAACTAATGATACTTAGAATTATAATCTTACAAATTGTAACTTTTTTTTTATTAATGTAAATTAATCCATGAAAATTTGCGCTAAAAATAAATTGGAGTCTGATAAAGATCTTTTTTTTTTCATTTGACAATTGTGCGCAACTATATTAAAGTGTTTGTTGGAGTGAATACTCTATGTAGGCTAATCAACTCCTTTCCATATATGATTATATATATAATTATATATATATATATATATATATATATATATATATATATATATATATATATAGATATATATATATATATATATATATATATGTATATATATATATATATATATATATATATATATATATATATATATATATATATATATATATATATATATGTATGTATATATATCTATATATATATATATATATATATATATATATATATATATATATATATATATATATATATATATATATATATAATTTTATTTTGTTGACTGTTATTTATGAATTTACAAAGGATTTGGTTACAAAAAGATTGAAATGTAACAACAGAACAGTGGGCTTGGAACTACTTATTTCGGTAATGATTTGAGGTGTAGTAGTCATTCCGACACGAGTAGTAATATTATTTAATAAACATTGTTTTCTTATTGGCAAAAGATTTTAAATTTCAAAATAGACGGATGTAGTTATTGACATTTGTTTTGGATTTTTTTTCTTAAATTTGCTACATGTATTTATGTTTTACGTTTTTATGAATTGTAGCCTATTTAAGGCATTAATTTTAGAATCAATTTTTTAAGACATTGATAATTAATAAATCCTTTTTATGTTTTAACTCATAAAATTTGCTCTTTTTGGCATAATGTTTTTATACTTGAGATCGCATATGAACAGGAATGTATTCTTAGCAGAGAATTAAGTCCATTATAGGTCACGTAAAGCAGCCATATTTCACTCTGCGCATTTAATATTTTTAATACGTTTATTTTAACTTCTTATCTGGGCATCTAAGCTTAAATCAAATAAACAATTTTATTTCAGAATTAGAAATAGTTACAAAATGAAAATGATTGTGTCTTTCATCCACTGTAATAATTTGTCATAATAATTGTTTAGAACTTTGGAACATGATCTAGAAGAAGGATATTGTTACAGGTCTTTTGGAAGTTTGGTTAGAATAGGTTAGAATAGTCTAGAACTTAGAGGAGATTTTGTTTGTGAGTTGAGTTAACCCCGGGGTGTTTATATATGGTTATCACAAGGTCGAATGCGGGTATAAAAGCCGGAGTGAACAATTGTAAGGGACTGGTTACCAGCAGCCAGGGAATAGGACGTGTGTGTAAAGTGTAAAGATGAGATCAAATAAAAGTACCGGACATTGTCTGGGATCATGTTCTGTCTGGAACACACAAAAAAAACAGTCGCAACAAATATTAATGTACCGTTCTCTCATACAAAAGCTTCAGCCGCAGCATTAAATCATCTTCAGCATTTATCGTTGTTGCCCAAGACACGCGAGGCAGGTGAAGTAGAGTTTATCTGCTTCAGAGACCTCGGTGTATGAAGGGATAGTGAGTTCACTACTATGCCCACACGCCTTTCCTTAACGTCAGTTAGGTACCCATCAGAGATGGGTGGACTCAAGAACGTTGAAGCAATTAAAACAAGACTCAAAAGTTTATTAAATTGTACTTTTTCAATAAGATATGAAGGTGTCAAAAATATTTCTTAACTTCTTATTTAACTGGGATGATGATTTGCAAGCTCCGGAGAATGATACACATCTAGAAAGATCTAAATTAATTAGGCCGTGTCCATATAGTTAGATATAATACACAAGGGGGGGAAAACTGGGCAGTCATGCGACATAGCTTTGTGAAAGTAACGCCCCCCTTTGTATCTTATATATAGACATGCGCAGAACTGTGTACAGTGTCCTGGAAATACCACTTAACATATTGACGGCTATCAGTGATGTGCAAAAAAGACTGCATCCACTTTCAAACTCTCTGTGTTATTGTTCTGTAGATAATACGCTAAATCGTATTTGCTCTTTTCTAAGATTATCACATTTACTAGATAGTTATCAATGAAAAGTACATTGCAGAATAAAACACTTACATAGCCGTTATAAATAACCGCTCGAATACTATACCAATTAGAAATCAACACATTATTTCACTAATAAAAAAAATTTAAAACCTGCTCGTTAGTATGTTTCTCAGGGGACCATCGATTTTTTTTTTATTATAATGAATGAAATTTTTTAATCTGTTATTTTTAATAATTCTAGAATAAAAAATATTTAATATTAATGTTTTCTTTGTTTTATTGTTAATAACTCGGGTATTGTATGAATAATCGTTATAAAACATATGATACATGACGAGTATTAACTGCCCTTAATTAGCGCCCAGCTCCTTTCTACAAATTGTACTCACCTTTAGGCCAACATCCACACTCATTTCTCAATTACTTATTGCCCCATTGATTTTCGTTAGTTAAATATTTAATTAATTTTAATGACCCATTTTCTAATTAAATCTAAATACTCTTGCACTGTCATCGTAAATGAACTTATCTACAAAAGTTCTAACATAAATAAATATGAATTGGATTACACGATTCGACAATAAAAACATGCGTGAATAATACTTACCACTTGTCATAACACCACACACCTACAAACAGCACACATAACATTGCTTGTAAATCATTAGTTTTCCGAAGCAAACAGATTAAATAAATGTGTACTGTGTTTTATATAATCATTAGTATGTTCGATACAGCCGATGAAATTAATATTTTAACATCTTTTTTCATGAGACTGAAACTCACTTAAACGCTTTTATACTCTATCAACGTTAGTCTTCTATATATTTAACAACTTTTAATTTGGTAATTTCGACATGACCAATTTGATTTTGTCTAAACAATAAAAATCCTCCTTATGGCAAAGTGCATTATAAACCTACTCTAAAAATAGATTCAAGATGTCTCCATAAGTCAGACAGTGCAAACATTAACATCTGATCTAAAAACAAGATTAAACACAAAGCTAACGAATTTTGAATACAGGAAACATCTTGTATCTGAGAAGGAAACAGAAAGCACGATTGCTTTATTAGGTTTTCTTTGTCCGTGCGTGATCGCTTTCGAGCAAGGCTATTTTAGAAGTAGATTTGTATTCTTTGAGGTGAAGATGTTTTCATGGTTTTTATATGTTTTCTTTGTTTCGGCATTTCACATCTGTATTCCGGTCATGATTAGACAAAATAATTACACTTTGAATCATCATCTTATCGCCCAAGAGGCTGATGAAGTAGAGTCAATCTGTTTCCGTGAGCTCTAGATACGAAGGGTCAGAACTATGCCCAGCCGCCTTTATTTTCCCTAACGTGAGTCAGAGCTGGGTGGACTCTGGGACATTCTATTGACTTTAGACTTTTGGGTTAGCTGTCTACTCTCTACCACTTGGCCACGCCGTCGTATACACTTTGAAGACGAGGCGATATTGTGGCCAGCGTGATCGGGTCGGTTGAGTTCATTGCTGCTAAACCATACAATCCCAAGTTCAAACCCACGGACAGCGACTCGTTTAACAGACACAACTCCAAAATCAAGCAATTCTTGCCTGAAGAAAAGCCGGCTGAAATTGGACCCAGCGTTCCATATGGCGCACAAAATGTTGACACGAAATACTTCAATGTTATGGATGAAAGAAGAACAACGTAATAATATGAAACAATTGAATGTATTTGGTCTTTAGCCGTGTCCATATTTTAGCACAATATGTTTTTACTTCTAACGAAACACCATTATTACTGCATATTTCGACTTTTCCTTTAAAGACACGTGTATATTTCAGCGTATTTGAATTCCCTTTGAAGCTAGGTGTATATTTCAGCATTTTTACAAGCTTTTATTTAACTCACTTCCTCGTCAATCTGTATGTCTTTCTAGATAGAAACGCCCGAGCGAAATTTCGGACACTTCTAGCTCACTCACAAATTTGTTTCAACGTTGGCACGTGGGTCCAGACAATGCAACATGACATTAAATTTGACTTAATTTGTTGCCTGATTAATTTTTTATGAGTCGTTTTAAAATTGTGTCAAAATTAGTAGGCTGTCTCATCAAACTATTCCGCACTTAAAGACACGCGTCATTACGTTCAATAGGTGCGCAAGGGTTTTTAGCCATGTAACTCTACTGTAAATAAAACATGTAAAGTACTGAAAATGTTTTTCATAAAAACGTTTTAATAACAAGCTTTTATGTACTAATGCACTTAAATGGAAAAAATAAATTATACACTAATATTTAAATAACTATAAAGAAAAGCGTGGGTCTCTTCCTAAATATTAGTAAAGGTTTCCAATATATACTAATGTAAAGTGACCCACGCTTTTCTCTATAGTAATTTAAATAGTAGTGTATAATTTATTTTCTCCTTTTTAGTGCATTATTACATAACAGCTTGTTATTAAAACGTTTTTTATGAAAAAAATTGTACAAGCTTTTATTTAACTCACTGTCTCTTTCGTTCTGTCGTCAGTCTGTCGTCAGTCTGTCTAGATCGAAACGCCCGAGCGAAATTTCGGACACTTCTAACTGACAGATGTGTTTTAACGTTTACACGTGGTCCAGACATGAAGACAATGCAATATGACATTAAATTTGACTTAATTTGTTGACTGATTAAGTTTTATGAATTAATAAAAATTGTGTCCAAAGGTATATAATAGATAAAAAAGTGCCCCACTCGTTTCTTTATAGTAATTTAAATAGTAGTGTATAATTTATAGTGCATTATTACATAAAAGCTTGTTATCAAAACGTTTTTTATGAATTTTTTTAGACGCTCCTGTTAAAGACACGCTAACAATAAAAACAATGTTTACATTCCCTTTAAAGTCACGCATGTATTTCAGCTTAGTTTGACATTCAATTTAAAAACATTCCCTTAAAAAAAGCCTATGTTAAAGCATATTCTGACATTCTTTCTATAGCAACAAGTATGTTTTATCATGTTTTGAAATTCCCTCCATATATTGTACTCGCGATCTTTAATACTACATATTTAAATAGCTTCCTCATGATTAATGCTTTTGTCTGTCAGTGGCGTATCGTCCGTCATGGGTCGAAACTTCAGAGCGAAATTTCGACCACTTCAAACGGATAAATTTCTTTTGAACTTGACACTTGGTCAAAGTTCCGATGACAATGCAATGTGTAATCTTACTTGTTCCTTTGGTGCGCCATTGTTATTTGTCGTGTTGTTTTATTGTATAAACATTTTGAACCATGCTTTTATTTATAGTTATTTAAATAAATGTCCATTATTATATATGTATAAACAATCATTTCATTTTTACTTTTAGTGCACTATTATATTAAAAATGCTATTAAAACGCTTTTATTATACTAATTTTTAACTTTTTTTGCGAATTTTGATAATTGGTTGAATACATGTCGTGTGATTGGGTTCATACATCCGATGTTCTTTACTTATTGTGGGAGTTTCATAGACATCTGGCTGCATAGATAAGACAGTTAACAAAGATGTTACACAAAGCAGATAAAGCTAGCATACGGATGTTGTACATACTTCCTTCTCATGAGATTTTGTGATTTAGATTTCCTTGATTTAGATTGAAACTTGGATTGGGCTGAGCAGCTAAGTAACTAATAGTTTAGCTAACAGTATTTTTTTCTTTGTTGAGATTTGTGAATGTGCATTAGATTCTTTTTTTGCTATTTTTTTTCAGTTTATTATAATTGCTTTGAACAGTGTTATATTGATTACTTTATATTATCATATAATGTTTTAAATAGCACCCCTGTTAGTCTATTAATACAAAGTATACTTTGAATACAGCAAAGAAAAAGTGTGACTGCATGTTACAAACTATTAGACAAATAATTGTTTGACATTGCAGGACTTGTAGCAAAGTGACAATATCATCCATCCAAGACAGTAATATGTCTCTGTTAAGCTCAAACTACTCCGAAGAGTTTATAAATAGTTACCTCAAGGAACTAAACATAGAAACAATAAACATCATGATACCAGCCATTGTGTTTCTGGTAGGGATTGCCGTTCTTGGTGCTGTGGGGAATTCTCTGGTGCTGATCTTGTACTGGAGGAAACGGACGTCGAGACCGAATAGGATTTTTATCCTGACATTGTCCAGTTTCGATTTGCTGACCAACGTTTTTGTCGTGCCAGGTTAGTTAGTTACAGGGTGATGTGTCAGGGTTTAGATCCCGGGGGTTGGGATCTAGATGGGTGTAGTTATTCAATTAGGATTGTCTGACCAACTTTTTTTTGTTGTATCAGGTAAGTAACTAGGAGATTTTTCTACTGTTTTTGATGGACCCTTGGTTTTTTCATGGAGAATGAGTCGAGTAGTTTAGAATGGTGGAAGATATAGTGAGATTGAAGATTTTTTTAACGGCCAGTGTTGTTTTTGTATCATGCAGTTAACTTAGGCAATGAACGTAAATAGTTACATTTGCATATTAGGTAAAAATTAACCGGGAGTGATCTCCCCTAAACTTTCTCGAATATTCTACTATAACACTACGGGGGATGGCAACTCGGGATATAGACTTCTAGACATAATTTTTAATCCATTTTAAATACTCAAACTTTTTAAAATAGAATATAATCTCGAAGAAAAAAGAATTGCACATCAAGTGAACGCTAAATAAAGATGTGCATAATAGTGCGCAATATTATTAGTACTTTATAAATTTACATGCGTTTTTTGAGAAATCGGAAATAGCGTAAATAGGTACTTCCGGTCAACGGAAATTACTCAAAATTAGACATAAGGTAGAGAATTAGATCTTTTACTTACATATCAAATTTCATTTATCTATCTCAAATAGTACTCAAGTTATAGGCTTTTGAAAAATTCAAAGTAGAAAAAGTACCACTTCCGGTTATCGGAAATCGCTCAAAAGTTGATACGGATCTACGATTTTGATAAAATACTTATATATGAAATTTCAGCAATCTAGCTGTAACGGTACTCAAGTAATCGTGTTTACACACACACAGACAGACAGACACACAGACAGACACACAGACATACGGACAAGATTGCAAAATTATGTTTTTCCGTATCAGTTAGATGTAAAACGTCGAGATTTGTAAAAATCTCGATTTTTTTTGCACGATTACAAGACTTTCTCTATACTTCGTATATACGAGAAAGTAAAAAAGTAAAGTTTCCCTTTCAAACCTGACGGTCTATGGGGCAAGTGTAGTAGAGTTCACTTGTTTCTGTGACATCAGCATATGAAGAGATAGTGTGGTCAGCACTATGCCTCAGCCGCCTTTACTTTCCCTAACGTGAGTTAGGTACCCATCTGAGTTGGGTGGACGCAGGGACGGTCTACTGTCTTGAACTCGGATTCGAACTCGAGACTTACGGTTAGTAGTTCAGCTCTCTACCGCTAGACCACTCCGTCCCACATATTTGCATATTAGGATTTAAACCAATCGATTAGACATGATACTCTTAGTAGCAAAACAAGTTTTTTAAAAATACCTATATCACTAAAGCATCGACCAGGAGCAGTTACTCAAGAAAAATCATGATAAAACCAACTAATACAATTAGTTTAATATAAATAACAATTGCTTATTCTGTCGTCCGATTCAGAAATTGATTTAGGCCTTATGTCTTTTTCTCGTGCATACAGAGGACATCTACGATATGTTTGACTACTGGACGTTCAACAGACCCGCTCTCTGTAGGGCCAGACATTACCTGTACACCTGCAATACCATCGCCTCGTCACTGGCACTGCTGGCCATATGTGTGACCAGGTAAGTAACATTTGACCCCAGTCAACCTGATATAAATTAGACGGTCCTAGGTGCTTTGACAACAGGTGCTTTGACCATAGGGGATTTGACCATAGGGGTTTTGACCACAACGGTGCTTTGACCACAGAGGGGGGCTAACCATTATATATAGATTTTAAAATAAAAATTTTTAAATGGTGTTTGATTTAAATTTATGACACAATTAATACGATGTTATACATGTTTCCTGAGAGTACGTAAATAGAAATTAACATGTATTACAAAAAAGTCAAGAACTTTATTTTAGTCTCCACATAAAGGCTGGTGCTAGGCCTCATATAAATGGAACACAAATAATGCGACATATAACACGTTGTACAAATACATAATGTAGATGTACTTGAAAATACATAGCATATATAAAGGATAAAAAATGATACAACACTTGTATTTACACATGATGATTTAACATGTTATTACATTTTGTCGCAATTTAAAATATAATTTTGCAACTGTTAAAATAAATCCTTGCCATACATAGACAGCTTTGGACAAACCACCTGAGATCAAAGACCCTCTGCTGAGAAAACATCTGTGGTCAAACCCCCTATGGTCAAACCCCCTATGATCAAACCCCCTATGGTCAAAGCACCGCTATGGCCAAAGCCCCACTGTGGTCAAACCCCTTATGGTCAAAGCTCCGCTGTGGTCAAACCCCCTATGGTCAAAGCCCCTATGGTCAAAGTCCCGCTGTGGTCAAACCCCCTATGGTCAAACCCCCTATGGTCAAAGCACCTGTGGTCAAAGGTTCGCGCACCATTTAGACAATCATAGTACATATACATACAAATTGGTTAGTTTAGTACATCAATACATACAAGTTAAATTATGTGCTTTCATATACTTTACAAATGTATTGAAAAGCTAGTTTAGAAATTTAACATGAAATAAAACATACATTTTATTTATAGAACTAAGAACAGTAGATTTCGTCAGAATTAACAATTAAAATACAAATATTGTTGTTTACTGAAAATATACTTTTCTTCATATAGAATATTTTTTATAATTCACTTTTATTATTTAGACTTTGTACCGTAGCTGTTCCTGTATCTAGCCAAGTATTGCGTCATAATACAGATAATGCGTTAGCATACTTCTGCAAAAATTTAGGTCTGAATTTAAAACTGACCACTTTTCCTCGAGAAAAAAAATCATCCGGCTGTTATTAAAGCTGATATAGTATAGTAATTTGATGTCCTATTAGCATTATCAGGATCATAGGTATAGTACAATCTAGCCAAAGTTTCACCTGGTTTAAAATACAAAACATTGTTAGTGGTGTAGACCTGTTGAACAACACAATGTGTTCTAAACGGATCAAACACTTTAAATGTAATTAGCCCACGCTGGTTTAGTTATTGGATCAGTAGCCAATTCACGAGGAACAGCATTGACAGAAAACTTAATTTCCTGATCAGCATTAGCAGTCACACCGACTTCAGCAGCAACGAATCGAATGTTAACAACTTGATTTAAAACGATTCTTCGACGACGAAAACTACGTTTACCAAACCTTCTTCTAACATACGGTCTCCTCCTTCCAACATATCTACGTCTACTTCTCAATGGCGTCAAACGCCTAACTTGTCTCCTTCATGATCATGGCTCCTGTTTCTCCTTTATCTATATTGTTGATAAAAACTAACCATGCATTGTAACGTTGATTGTTGGTGGCCGAAATCTAACTCAATGTAGTATGTGAAGCTATACTTAATGGTGTTAGAGGAAATCCCCTCTTATATAACACTTAAGAACGAAGACGAAGAATAGAGTTCTGTTTTTAGGCGGGTCCGTATTTAATCACATGATGTTTTAACTTTTTTTATATCCCACTTTCTTTTCTTATTGTTACAGTTTCGGAGGAAATATGGCTACATAGATTAGACTTAACAAATACGCCACACATAGCAGATAAAGATGTTATGCGGATGTCGCACGCACTTGCTATCCTTCTCACCGGAAATCCTTCCGATGAGGTTTTGCGTTCATTTTATTTTATTTGAAACTTGGACCCGGCTGAACAACTAAGTAGCTAGTGGATAAACTATTAGTAGTTTTCTTTTTTCTTTAATAGGATTTGTGTATGCGAAATTAATATCTTTGTTTCGCGACCTAGTTTAGTTTACATTAAATTGCTTTAAACCGTGTTATATGATTATAGACTGTTTTGATAGAGCAACTTTATTACTTTATTCATGAAAAGTATACTTTGAATTCAGCAAAGAAAAAGACTGGCCTCTATAAACTATTAGGCATATAACTATTTGAAACTGCAGGATTTATGTTTTTTTTCTTTATTTGGAATTTTCGTATGTGTAATTCGATTCTTTATTTAATAACTTTGTCCAATTTACTTTAAATTGCTTTGAACAGTGCTATATTGATTAGCAGTAGATTATCAAAGACTGTTTTATAGAGGAACTATGTTACTTTTTTCATAAAAAGTATACTTTGAATGAAGCAAAGAAAAGACTTGCCGTTATAAAGTTTTAGACATTGCAGGACTTGTAGCAAAATGACAACATCATCCAACGAAGACAGCAGTAATATGTCTCTGTTAAGCTCAAACTACACGGAAGAGTTTATAAATAGTTACCTCAAGGAACTAGATCTAAGAACGATAAGCATCATGATACCAGCCATTGTGTTTATGGTAGGGATTGCCGTTCTTGGCGCTGTGGGGAATTCTCTGGTGCTGATCTTGTACTGGAGGAAAAGGACGTCGAGTCCGAATAGGATTTTTATCCTGACATTGTCCAGTTTCGATTTGCTGACCAACGTTTTCGTCGTGCCAGGTTAGTTAATTAGGGGTGTGTTGGGTGGGTGGGAGTAACATCCCGGAGGTAGAGCTCTAGGTGGGGGAGGGGTATTTATCCAGTTTCGATTTGCTGACCAACGTTTTGTGTTGTACCAGGTAAGTCACATGGAAGGTGGGGGCAAGAAGTGAGATAACAGGTTGAAATAGTTCGGGATAGAGGTCTTAATCCATATATGATTTACTAACCAGCGATTCTTTTTCTGAGGGAGAGAGAGAGAGATAGAGACGGGGGGAAGGGAGGGGTTGAGAAGTAGGGGTGTTCTGGTGTCAGTGAATCAAGTAGAGATGTCTAGGTGAGGGTTTTCGTCCAGTAATCATTTACTTGACAATATTTTAGTTTTACTAGGTTAGGCTGTGTAGTTGTGATGTAAGTATACATGGGATACATTTTTCTAATATCATTGAGGGACAATTATTTCTTCATGTAGGGTGAGTGGACTTGGGGGGGGGGGGGAATTGAAGAGTGAACTACCTTGCAGAATTTATTTAACGACCAGGGTTTTTTATAATACAGTTCGTTCAGTCAAAGGTCAGATATTGAAATCATTAAGACATGATATTCGAGGTGATATTTGCACGTTTTTCAAACTACCGCCATTACAATAATATTGAACAGGGGCAGCCACTCCAGCAAACAATGTAATAAATAGCTATTAGTATATTTTGTTAATTGTTAAAATAGTTGCTTATTTTGTTGTAATAGAAATTGTTTTTTTTCGTCGTGGGTACAGAAGACATCTACGATATGTTTGACTACTGGACATTCAACAGACCCGATCTCTGTAGGGCCAGACATTACCTGTACACCTGCAATACCATAGCCTCGTCCCTGGCACTACTGGCCATATGTGTGACCAGGTAAGTAACATTTTACCCCAGTCAAACTGACATACGTGTACATATTCATAGTACATATATAATCATTTAGATTAGTTAAGTACTAAGACGCATACCAGTTAAATTATAGGCTTTCAAACTCTAAACACACGAATTAAAAAAACTGATTAGAAATATAGCATGAAAAAAACATACATTTAAAGGACAGAGTCATTGCTAGAATGTACAATTAAAATACAAACAATTATAATTTGTTTTTATTTGAGATAGATTTTTAAAATTTAAATTATAAAAATTTTCCCGATCTTTTTTTTTTATTAATTAGACCCGTTACCTTACCTTCTGTGTTTTGAAAACTTTAATCATTGTCTTTCTTCAGGTATAGAAAAATATGCAGACCTTTTGGAAGACAAGTAACGGTAACTCATGCCGTAGTGGCGTGTATCGTCCTCACATTTCTGTCCCTTTTATTCTCCGTTCCCACTGCAATCATGAACGGCGTCAAAACATCGAAGACACCACACGAAGGTATCTATGGTTACCAGTGCGGCTACCAAGACGTATACTTAAAAACAAAATGGCCGATGATCAACGCTGCATTTTTTATTCTGCTGTTTATTTTAGTCTGCACTCCTCTAGTTGTCCTGTACATCCTTATAGGTGTAAAAGCCAGGCACCATAAGAGTTTCAGGATCAGTTCCGTGGCGTCTAGAAGCTACTCAATGACCAGTTCTAGTGAAGTCAGGGAAACCGTATCAAAATTAACGGAGGAAGTAAACAATGAAAGTGTGTGCGCAGAGGACGCTAAGGCCGAAATCTCCGTTGCAACGAGCAGCTTGGATACGTACAAGACTACGGACGTACACGATGAAGTATTTACTTATACACGACCTAAACAAGACGAGACTACCATGTCAAGTGATAAGTACGCAGAAAATTCGTCTTTCAGAATCCAGTCGGCTCCGAATAAAAAAAATAATAAAGAACAAAATTCATATAGAATGCGAAAGAAAAGTTCAATTTTAAACAGAGGTCGCAGTGAATCGCAAGTCTCTACCATAAGTGTGAGAAAGAGCAACCGCACAACGGTGATGCTAGCTTCGATAACCATAGTCTTTATCTTGAGTTTCCTCCCCTTTCTGGCCGTATTGTTCTACAAGTTTGCCGCCCCTGAAAGTTTCAATCGTCTCAGTCCTGAGGTCGAGTCACTGTGTCACTTGTTGCTGAGGTCATACCTGCTCAACACGGCGGCCAATCCGGTCATCTACAACCTGTGTGACGTCAACTTCCGGAGGGAATGTTTCAAACTGCTCAAGTTCTGGTAGCTCATTGCTAGCAGCAAGGATAACCATATCGTGTTTGTCGACAGCTGGGTGTTAATACAATTTAATAACCTGTGGTTTAGGGATCATCCATAAACAACGTAGCTTTTTCTGTTTTAAAAAATATATTTACTAAGCTGTCTCAACATTTAAGTGTATTAACCAATTATGCAGATCTACTTTGTTTAGAAGACACACGCAAGAACGGTTAAAATTCAGTCTCTAGCATTACTTTTATAAAATGCAAATCTTTATAGTCACAGTTTCTAACACCCCCCTCCATCCTCTTTCCAAATAGTCGAAAATTATAATAAAAGTATGCGACAACCTCCCATTGGCGTCTAACTTCGTTTATGGATGACCAGTAAGACAAAAATTGAAAACGATTTGAAGCATGTGGCTAGAAACATTGTTGTTTGTTGATAACTTAGTACGAAAGAGTTTTATAACTTGTGTCTCAAATCAACTATAAATACGTTCTGATATATGTTTTTACCGTGAGCTATTTTCAAGCACGATGGTTAGGTGGTTACCCTGTAAAAAGTCTATTTTTTTAAACTTCTTTATAAATAGCTTTTCTATATGTCAGCATGAATTATAAAATACTTTTTTTATTACTCTTTCACCTTTTTATATCATTCTAAAAAGCATAAAGGGATTAAGCTAGACTTAAGTTAGAAATAAACTTAATACAAAATATAGTTTGATCAACCTAAACCATGTAAACTTTCATTTATGCTAAATTACTAAAGCGCCTTTGATACGGCTTTAAGTAAAAACAAGTTTTTAATATATTCAAATTGTATATTTTTTAATTATAATTTATTTTAATAAATCTTCCTGATCTATAACATTTGGTTTGGTTTTTGTTTGTTTGTTTATTACTTAAATAGAAAATGAATAAATCAACCAGTGTCCGCCCCCTTCTAAGTTTTCAAGAGCCTCTGAAATTTTGAAGTTACCATAAGTGAGATCTTTAAACTTCCCAAACGCCACAGGCGTGACACGTAGGTTTTATTCTTTAAACTTCCTGGTGAGAGGACGCTAAAAACTTGAAAAGTCCCGCGTTGAACTAGGGGCAGACAAATCTTGTTAGCTGCGGACAGTAGCCCATCTTGGATTGAAAATCAAACAACACATGTCATGAAGATTGTTCTTAGGTGGACATACGCTAAGAAATCAAATTTAGAGAGAACACAAACGTGCTTAATATCGTATATCATGTTGTAGCTTACAGCTTATACAATTGGAAGAAATCCCATTCAGTTGTACAATTCTGAATAAAGTATACGAAGAAGACGAACGTTGATTATGTTACAAGTACTTTTTCTACGAAAGTTTCAAGTACAGTCTATTTTGACGATGTCACAATTCTAATCTGACATCTAGGGACAGCGCTAAAAAATTTAGAGAAAAAAGTATCTGATTCGTCGTACAGATAACATATAGGGTAAACAAAATAGTGTGCTACACAGAGATAGCATAAGAGCTATTTCCGTCAACCCCCCGCCCTTTTCAACCATTTTAAAATCATCTCTCGCCGTCTCTCTCTCTCTCTCTCTCTCTCTCTGTATATATATATATATATATATATATATATATATATATATATATATATATATATATATATATATATATATATATATATATATATAGCTATGTATGTGTGTCTGTTTGTTTGTTTGTTTGTTTGTCTGTCTGTCTTTTAAGAATTACTACACCTCTCATCACATCGCGGTGAAACGTTGGGAAGTTGTTTAGAATATTTCTGGGGAGGTTTCGCAGGGTTGGCGCCCCGGTTAGTCGCGATTTGCTTTTTATCTATATACTGTATATGAAAATAAAATTTGATTGCGGTTTGACACTGTTCATCCGATTGCCATGAAACTTTGGGGAGTTGATTAGAACACTGCAGGGAAGGGTTCTGAAAAAAAAAATCTTTTTCAATTTCGCAAGGGCGGCGCCACGGTAGGGTACGATTTTTCTCTATGTATGGTATATAAAAAATAAAGGTCGAACGCGGTCTGACACCAGAGCGGCCATGTTACATTAATTCCGCGATTGCACGACACGAAGCGCCCCGGGCTCCCCTGCGAGCACTATGGCACCTACGTTCATTTAAAAAAAAAGGCTATACACTAAAGACATGATGGGCAACAATAATCGCTGACTTTATCCAACCAGGCTCGTCACCCGGTGCACCTGCAGGGTTTGATTTGACGCCTTAGGCTTTCCCGTTGTAGTCTAGCTCTATACCGCTTGGCCACGCCATCCTATATACTTTAAAGACGTGGTGATATTGGGGTCGACATGGTCGGGTCGGTTGAGCTCATTGCTAATAAACCATACAGTCCTAAGTTCAAACCAACGGACAGGGACTCGTTTAACAGACACAACTTCCAAATCCAGCATTTCTTGTCTTGGAGTGTGTTTTTTCTTGAATAGACAAAGGCTATAGAAGCGAATTCAGAAAGAAAAACACAACAAGCTGAAATCAGAGCCAAGATTGTATATGGCCTATAACATGTTGACACTTAATACTTTATTGTTTTGGAAAAAAGAAGAATAACGTAATACTATAAAACACTAAAATGTATTTTTTTAACATATATGTCAGAAAATTATTACATTCGGTCTTTAGCCTTTCCATATTTTAGCACATTATGTTCTTTTTACTTTCTCGTATATATGAAGTATAGAGAAAGTCTTGTTTTCGTGCAAAAAAAAATCGAGATTTTTGCAAATCTCGACGTTTTACACCTCACTGATACGAAAAACATAATTTTGCAATTTTGTCCGTATGTCTGTGTGTATGTCTGTTTGTCTGTAAACACGATAACTTGAGTATTTTATCAAAATCGTAGATCCGTATCAAGTTTTGAGCGTTTTCTAACAACCGGAAGTGGTACATTTTTACTTTGAATTTTTCAAAATCCTATAACTTGAGTAATATTTCAGATAGATAAATAAAATTTCACTCTTAAGTAAAAGATCTAATTCTCTACCATCTTTTAAATTTTGTGTAATTTCCGTTGACCGGAAGTACTAATTTACGCTATTTCCGATTTCTCAAAAGAAGTAATGTAAATTTATAAAGTACTAGTAATATTCCACACTATTATGCACATTTTATTTGGCGTTCACTGGTGTTTAATTATTTTTTCTACGAGATTTTATTCTATTTTAAAAAGTTTAAGTATTTAAAATGGATTAAAATCCATGTCTATATCTCGAGTTCCCATCCCGTTGTTTTTTATACAGGAATATTCGAGAAAGTTTAGGGGAGATCACTCCCGGTTTATTTCTCATTGCACACAACTTTTACAGCATATTTTCACATTTTCTTTTTAAAGACATATGTTTATTTCAACATATCTGGCATTCCCTTTTAAAGCCAGGTGTTTATTTCAGCATATTTTAACACTTCTTTAAAAGACACGTATATATTTTAGCATATTTTGACATTCCATTTCAAGACACGCCTATATTACATCATCGTTTGACATTCACTTTAAAAATATTTGCAAAATATTTTGACATTCTTTCTCTCAGCAAGCAAGTTTTTTTTTTATCATATTCTTTAAAATTCCCTGCATATACTATACTCGTTATCTTTGATACTACATATCATTTTTAAAGGCTATTTTTAAACTGCTTCCGCGTGTTTAATGCTATGTTTGTCGTGTTTTATACGTAATGGGTCGAATTTAGCGAGCAAAATTTCGACCACTTCAAACGGACAATTTTTTTTCAAACTTGGTACGTGGGTCAAGATCTGATGACACTGCAATTGACTTAATTGGGCGCTTAATTAAGTATATTTTCCTCGCTATTCTAAACACATTGTTTGTGTTCCTTTAAGGCAGGGGTCTCCAAGCTACGGCCCGCAGGGCCTTTTCATCCAAACCGTGGAGTTTTTTTTTTTGTCCACGAAAACAAAATTTTTTGCTGGAGGTGGTTGAGGAGATTTGTCCAGAAAAGTCAAAACAATATGAAAATGTAGCTTTAGGTGCAGATACCATTGCCCGCCGTGCTGCTGACATTGGTGAAAACATTGTGACTTAAATAGCGACAGATGCAAGCAAGTTTCGCCATTTTTCAATTGCAATGGATGAATCGCTGGACAGCTGTTCCACCTCTCAACTGCTTATGTTCATTTGAGGTGGGTATGAAGACATGAACATTACACAAGAGCTGGCTTCCTTACATAGTATATAAGGCACTGTTACCGGAGATGATATATTCAATTAGTTAAAAAAAACATTTGCTGATTATTAATTGGCCTAGACTAACGTCAGTTACCTGACTGTTAATAGAGGAGAGATACAGACATAGAATCGCACGATTTACCATATTACAATATAAGGAAAGAAATATAGGCTGTACACCTATCTAAAGGGCTTCAGATCCAAACTTGTCTCGACGAACTTTCATGCATTGCAACATCTACATGGCTGAAACAACAGCTGGGTTTCCCACGTCATTTGCATGCGAGAGAATCAAATACCTCCAGCCGCAGTTTCAGCAGCGGTTTTCTGAATAAATTGTTTTCAGATAAAGGTTTTTAGATGAAGTCCAGCTGGGGGTCATTGAGTTGCAAGAAAATGACCACCTAAGGGACAAGTTAAAAGAATGACCGGTTGATTTTTACAATGTTTTACCCATGAAAGACTTTCCTAATGTCAACAATTTTGCATCAAGGTAACTTTCAATTTTCGGAACAACATACCTGTGTGAACAAACATTTTCAAGAATGAAAAATTTGAAGAACAATTTGACAACAAACTTGGACCTCGAGTGTGTTGCCGCCCCTGAACTGCTATTTTACAGTAAATGCGGCCCTCGGGCTGAAAAGTTTTGAGACCCCTGCTTTTAGGAGCAATTGATTTATTCGTGATGTTCTATTATATAAAAATTTTAAAAGTATTAAAAAACGTTTTAGTAAAAAGCTTTTATTTATAGTTATTTAGATAAACGTGCATTAACATAAAGATTTTCTACATTTTAGTGCATTATTATATTAAAACTTGTAATTACAACTTTAAAAAAAAGAATTCTCGCACCATTTGACAAACGCATGTCGTTTTAGTCTATTTATACATCCCAAGTTCGTATCCTACTGTGATAATTTCAGAAAAAATATGGCTGGATAGATTAGACAGTGAAACCAAGACGTCACTTAAAGCAGAATAAGCTAGCATACGGATGTCGCACGCACTTGCTGTTACTCTCACCGGAAATCCTTCTAATGAGGTTTCGCATTTATGTTATCCTATTTGAAACTTGAAGCCGGATGAACAACTAAGTAGCTAGTGTTTAAGCTAATAGCAGTTTTCTATTTAGCGGGATTTGTGTATGCGAAATTAATATCTTTGTTTCGTGACTTAGTTTAGTTTACATTAAGTTGCTTTAAACCGTGTTATATTGATTAGCGTTAGATTTACATAGACTGTTTTGATAGAGTAACTGTTACTTTATTCATGAAAAGTAAACTTTGAATTCAGAAAAATAATATATTGGCTGTTATAAACAAATTACTATGTGAAATTGCAGGATTTACGTTTTTTCTTTGATTGGATGTGTGTATGTTCAATTTCTTTGTTTAATAACTTTGTCCTATAACATTGCAGGAATTGTAGCAAAATGACAACATCATCCATCCAAGACAGCGGTAATATGTCTCTGCTGAGCTCAAACTACTCCGAAGAGTTTATAAATAGTTACCTCAAGGAACTAGATCTAAGAACGATAAACATCATGATACCAGCCATTGTGTTTCTGATAGGGATTGCCGTTCTTGGCGCTGTGGGGAATTCTCTGGTGCTGTTCTTGTACTGGAGGAAACGGACGTCGAGTCCGAATAGGATTTTTATCCTGACATTGTCCAGTTTTGATTTGCTGACCAACGTTTTTGTTGTGCCAGGTTAGTTAATTAGGGGTGTGTTTGGTGTGGGGGAGGGGGGGGTAACATCCCGGGGGTAGGCCTTTAAGTTTGGGAATGGGTAATTTATCAAGTTTCGATTTGCTGACCAACGTTTTTGTTGTGTCATGTTAGTTAATTAGGCGTGTGATGGGTGGGGAGGGGTAACATCCCGGGGGTAGGGCTCTGGTGGGGGAGGGGTATTTTATCAAGTTTCGATTTCCTGACCAACGATTTTGTTGTGCGAGGTTAGTTAGTCAGGGGTGTGATGGGTGGTGGATAACATCTCGGGGTAGGGCACTAGGTGTGGGGAGGAAGGTGGTGGTATTTATAAAGTTTCGATTTGCTGACCAACGTTTTTGTACTGCCGTATTAGTTAATTAGGGGTGTATTGGGTGGGGGATTATATCCCGGGGGTAGGGCTCTAGGTGGTGGTATACATTCAGTTTTGATATGCTGACAAAATATTGTTTTGTTGTGCCATGTTAGTTAATTAGAGGTGCGTTGGGTGGGAGATAATATCTCGGGGGTAGGGCAGAAGGTGTGTGTGTGGGGGGGGGGGGGGGTCATTTAATTTCGATTTGCTGACCAACGTTTTCGTTGTGCAAATTAAGTCACTGAGAGAAGGTGGGGGTGGGGGTAAGATGTGCGGCATGTTTATATTTGGAAGTTTGAGTCAAAGTTTGATTAACTGACTATTGGCTACGTCGTTTTACATGTTACTGACATGGAGGTGAGGGATACAATAGGGGGTTTTGTAGGGGTGGGAGGGGGGGGGGGCGTGAGATGAACATAGTTCTATGTGACGGTTTAGCTCTAGTTTTGATTTAGTGACCAATATTCTGTTGATAGTTTTATGCGGTGTTTGACGGGTGCAATTATAATGCGATACATGTCTCTAGGATTATTGGAGACCGTTGTTTTCCATGTAGGATTTTATGCAGTAGCGGGAATGAAAGGAGAATCAGTTTGCATATTTTGTTTAACAACCCGTGTTTTTTTAATTCAGTCGATGTACGTTAATATTTACATGTTCGTATTAGGTAATGAAACATGATACTCTTGGTAAAAATAAAGTTCCATTTTCAACCCTGACGGTCTATAAGGCAAGTAAATTAGAGATCACTTGATTCTGTGACCTCGGCATATAAAAAGAAAGTGTGATCAGCACTATGCCCCAGTGGTCTTTACTTTCCCTATCATCAGAGTTGGGTAGACTTAAGGACCGCCTTCTGACTTGAACCCGGATTTGAACTCTAGACTTACGTGTTAGCAGTCTCTCTCTCTCTACACTAGACCACTGTCCCGATACTCTTGGTAGCAAAACGAAAATTTTAGAATGCCGTCATAACAATAGTATTGACCAAGGGCGGCTATTCAAGCATCAACATGATTAAATTAGCAACTATTACAATTAGCCAAATATATAAATAATAATTTGTTGTGTCGTAAGTTTAAGAAACCGGTTTATGTCTTTTGTATCGTCTGCACAGAGGACATCTACGATATGTTTGACTACTGGACATTCAACAGACCCGCTCTCTGTAAGGTCAGACATTACCTGTACACCTGCAATACCATCGCCTCGGCCCTGGCACTGCTGGCCATATGTGTTACTAGGTAAGTCGAATTTGACCAAAGTCCTACTGGCATACGTTTACGCAATTATTTTACATACCACGTATATATTAATTAATTTTCTGCAGAAATAATACCGGTTGAATTATGTGCGTTCGTATTTTGTACACAAGTATTAAAAAACTAGCTTATAAATTTACCACGAAATAAAATATAACTTACATATAATTTATAGAACAGTAGTCTTTGTCAGAATGAACTATTTAAATATAAACAATTATAATTTTTTTTTTAAATTCGAAATAGATTTTTCTTTCAATACTAAATTATTGTCCCGATCATTTTTTTATTAATTAGACCAACTATCTTACCTTCTGTGTTTTAAAAACAGTTTTTAATCATTGTCTTTCAGGTATAGAAAAATATGCAGACCTTTTGGGATACAAGTAACGGTAACTCATGCCAAAATTGCATGTTTAGTTCTGACAGTTCTGTCTCTTTTATTCTCCGTCCCCTCAGCTATCATGAACGGCGTCAAAACAGTGAAGACGTACAAAGACGGTATCTATGGTTACCAGTGCGGCTACCAAGACGCTTACTTAAAAACAAAATGGCCGATGGTCAACGCTGCGTTTTTTATTCTACTGTTTATTTTAGTCTGCATCCCTCTAGTTGTCCTGTACATCCTTATAGGTGTCAAAGCCAGGCACCATAAGAGTCTCAGGATTAGTTCCGTAGCGTCCAGAAGCTACTCAAGGACCAGTTCTAGTGAAGTCATGGAAAACGTATCAAAATTAACGGAGGAAGTAACCAATGAAAGTGTGTGCGCAGAGGACGCTAAGACCGATACCTCTGTTGCAACGAGCAGCTTGGATACGTGCAAGTGTACGGACGTAGACGATGAAGTATTTACTTATACACGACCTAAACAAGACGAGACTACCAATTCCAATGATAAGTACGCACCAAATTCTTCTTACAGAATCCAGTCGGCACCGAATAAAAAAATTAATAAAGGACAAAATTCATATAGAATGCGAAAGAAAAGTTCAATTTTCAAGAGAGGTCGCAGTCAATCCCAAGACTCTACCATTAGTGTGAGAAAGAGCAACCGCACAACGGTGATGCTAGCTTCAATAACCATGGTCTTTATCTTGAGTTTTCTCCCCTTTCTGGCCGTGTTGTTCTACAAGTTTGCCGCCCCTGAGAGTTTCAATCGTCTCAGTCCTGAGGTCGAGTCACTGTGTCACTTGTTGCTGAGGTCATACCTGCTCAACACGGCAGCAAATCCGGTTATCTACAACCTGTGTGACGTCAACTTCCGGAGGGAATGTTTTAAACTGCTCAAGTTTTGGTAACTCATTGCTTGCAGCAAAGTTAACCACGTCGTGTTTGTCGACAGCTGGGTGTTAATACAATTTAATAACCTATGGTTTAGGGATCATCCATAAACAACGTAGTCTTTTCTGTTTTAAAAATATATTTACTAACCTGTGTCGACAGTTATCATTCACATAAACTTTGTTTAGAAGAAACGACAAAGAACGGTTGAAATTTAGTTTCTAGAATTACTTAATGAAATGCATAGTTTTATAGTCACATTTTTAACCCCTTTTTTTCCAAATTATCGTATGTGATATAAAAAAGTTTGTGACAACCTCCCATCGGCGTCTAACTTCGTTTATGAATGTCTGGTTAGAAAAAAATTGAAAAAAAAAACACTTTGAAGCCTATGGTTATAAACATACTGTTGTTTGTTGATAACTTAGTACGAAAAGTTTTATAACCTGTGTTTCAAATGAACTATGAAAATATTCTAATATTTTTTTTTACCCTGAGCTAGTTTCAAACACGATGATTAGGTGGTTACCCTGTTAAATAGTCTAAATATTTATGTTTTTTTTTCAAACTGCTTTATAAATACATTTTCCCTTTTGCAATATGCATTATAAAATAAAGCACAAAGGGATTAAGCTAGACTAAAGTTAGAAATAAATTTATTAATAGTAAACCTAGAATTTGAAGTTACTTCTTTTGATATTTTAAATATATTAAAATTAACTTATAAAACATATTTTTTTTATTATTCTTTCTTCTGTTAGCAGTATTGTTATAGTAAAAAGAATTAGTCAACGTTCATAAAAAAAAAACCAACCTCAAAGCATGAAAAATTTTCTTAAAATTCCAGACCATTTCAAGTTTCTTAAGTAGATGTAGTTACTTCTTACCTATAATTAAAAATACCCTCACGCGTTTGACATTAAAACGCATAGTAATACAACACATTTGTTCGAGACACAGAAATATTTTTCTAGTATTCAATGCACCTAAACAGTGTAAAGTTTTATTTTTGCTAAATTACTAAACCACTTTAGATGCGGCTTTAATTGAAAAAGTGTTTTAAATATTTTTTTATTGTACATTATAATTGTAATTTTAATTTATTGCTATTAAACCTTCTTGATCTATAATATTTGTCTTTTGTTTTTTCATGGAATGTTGGGTCATTTATTATTTAAATTGAAAATGAAAAATAAAACCATTGTCGGTCCCATTTTAAGTTTACAGGTTCACCCTGAAGTTCCCCCCCCCCCCCCCTATCCGCTTCTTCCCCGTAATAATGATTATAGGAAAACCTTGTCAAAAGTTAAAAAAAAAGGTTTGCAATACCCCATATTAAATTTTACAGTTTCCAGAAAATATCGCACCCTAAATAAACCTGGAGTGATCTCCCCTAAACTTTCTCGAATATTCTAATATAACACTTCGGGGGATGGCAACTCGAGACATAGACACTATTTTAAATCCATTTTTAATTACTTAAACTTTTTATAATAGAATAGGATCTCGTAAAATAAGTATTGCACAAAAAATGAATGCAAAATAAAAATTTGCATAATAGTGCGGGATATTATTAGTACTTTATAAATTCACATGAATTTTTTTTGAGAAATCGGAAAAAGCGTAAATCACTACTTCCGGTAGACGAAAGTTACTCAAAATTTAAAAGAAGTCAGAGAATTAGAACTTTTACTTACATTTGAAATTTCATTTATCTATCTGAAATAGTACTCGAGTTATTGGCTTTTGAAAAATTCAAAGTAGAAAAAGTACCACTTCCGTCTATCGGAAATCGCTCAAAAGTTGATATGGATCTACGATTTTGATAAAATACTTATATTTGAAATTTCATCAACCTAGCTTTAACGGTACTCAAGTTATCATGATTACACACACACACACACACAGACAGACACACATAGACATACGGACAAGATTGCAAAACTATGTTTTTCCGACTCAGGGAGTCCTAAGACGTCGAGATTTGCAAAAATGTAAGTGCACAGAAAAGTGCGTAATGGCGAGAGATAGCGAGAAAATGTGTTAATAAAATGATAAGAAAAAAGTTTGGAAGCTACCAATAGTGAGAGCTTTAATCTTCCCAGTGACACGTAGGTTTTATTCTTTAAACTTCCTGGTTACGGGACGGTAACTCGAAGAATTTCGCGTTAAAAATATTAAAATAGGGGCAGACAAAGCTCGTTAGCTGCGGATAATAACCCATCGTGGATTGAAAATCAAACAACTGATGTGTTGAAGATTGTTCTTAGGTGGACATACGCTAAATAATAAAATTTAGAAAGAACATAAACGTACTGAATATCGTATAACATGTTGTAGTTTACTACCTATACCAGGGGTCTCCAAACTACGGCCCGCGGGCCGGATGCGGCCCGCGAAGTCCTCTCATCCGGCCCGCGTAGATCCTTTTGTCCAAGAAAAATCGTTAGTTGGTGATGGCTTAGGAACTTTGCCCATAAAAATCAAAGACATGCATGTAAGAAACTGGCCCCCGAACTAAAATTTGATAGTTAATGCTGCCCTCGGACTAAAAAGTTTGGAGACCCCTGGCCTATACAATTGGAATAAATCCCATTTCAGTATTACGATAAGTTTTAATTCTGAATACAGAAGACGAAGAAGACTAATGTTGTTTATGTAACAAGTACTTATTCTACGAAAGTTCCATGTACAGTCTATGTTGACGATGTCACAATTCTAATCTGACATCTAGGGACAGCGCTAAAAATGTAGAGAAAAAGTATCTGATTCGTCTTACAGATAACATATCGGGTAAACAAAATAATGTGCTACACTGAGATAGCATGAAAGATATATCCGTCAACCCCCCGCCCTTTTCAACCCTTTTAGAATCATCTCTCTCTCTCTCTCTCTCTCTCTCTCTCTCTCTCTCTATATATATATATATATATATATATATATATATATATATATATATATATATATATATATATATATATATATATGATGGTATTGTTATTATATATATATATATATATATATATATATATAAATATATATATATATATATATATATATCTATATATATATATATATATATATATATATATATATATATATATATATATATATATATATATATATATATATATATATATATAGATATATAGATATATCTATATATATGTAACTAAGGTTATGGCTGTGTACTATTTTGTCTACAATACATTACTACACCTTTTTTACAATCGCCAATCAACTTAGGTAAGTTGTTGAACAATCTCGAGGGAAGTCATACAAAGAATTAAATATCCGAAAGACTGTGACCAGGAAGTAGTGTACGATGTTTGTAGTGGAGCTTGTGGCGGCTATAACAGCATCGCTCTGTTCGCTGTCTTTCACGCGAGTACTACTACATTCTATTCTCCAAACTGCACCAGGAGATCCACAACTTTCATATCAACCGGTAGGCTCAATGTTCACACATGTAGCGTCTACATTCTTTTTTAACTATACACTGCACTAGAGATAGTTGATTTATAACAAACAATGACTAAAACACTATAAGGATAGTCTACGGTGAACTGGCAGTAGCGTACGGTTGAGCACCACGAGTCTCCCGGCAGTTATTTCAACAAAATGAAATCCAACCTACAGCAGCTCTCGACAAACCTCAACCAGCACCTACCAACACTGCCAACTCCTGCCTACAAAACGCCATTAGCCAGATTATATATATATATATATATATATATATATATATATATATATATATATATATATATATATATATATATATATATATATATATATATATATATATATATAAATATATATATATATATATATATATATATATATATATATATATATATATATATATATATATATATATATATATATATATATATATATATATTATTTATTTATATAAAGCTATGTATGTGTGTGTGTCAGTTTGTTTGTTTGTCTGTCTGTCTTTTATGCATTACTATACCTCTCATCACATCGCCATGAAACTTTGGGAAGTTGTTGAGAATATTTCTAGGGAGGTTTCACAGGGGTGGCTTCCCGGCAAATCGCGATTTTTTTTTCACTTTATTTTTTAATGTACACTTTTACTAAAATGTATGAAGTAACCCACGTTTTTATTTATAATTGTTTAAATAAACGTGCATTATCATATAATTATAACAATAACTGATTTTCCACTTTTTAGTGCATTATTATCATAAAACTTGTTATTACATCTTTTTAAACATTAATATTCGCGCACTTCGACATTGGGTAAAACGGATGTTGTTTTAGTCTATACATCATACGTTCGTATCTTACTGTGATAGTTTCAGAGCAAACATGACTGGATGGATTAGACGGTGAAATGAAGACCTCACGGATGTCACACACACTTGCTGTCTCTCTTACCGGAAATCCTTCCGATGAGGTTTTGCGTTTGTCATTTTATTAGAAACTTGAAGCTTGCTGAACAATTAAGTAGCTAGTGGTTTAGTTAATAGTAGTTTTCCTTTGCTTGGATTTGTGCACGCGAAATTAATTGTTTTGTTTGATAACTTAGTTTAGTTTACATTACATTTTTTTTAATCCGTGTTATAATGATTAGTGGTTGATTATCGTAGACTGTTTTGATAGTGTATGCCTACTTTGATTTCAGCACAGAAAGAGACTGACCGTTATAAACTATTTGACATATAACTATTTTAAATTTTCTTTGATTGGATGTGTGTATGTGCTATTTCTTAGATTAATACCTTTGTACAGTAACATTGCAGGACTTGTAGCAAAATGACAACATCATCCATCAAAGACAGCGGTAATATGTCTCTGCTTAGCTCTAACTACTCCGAAGAGTTTATAAATAGTTACCTCAAGAAACTAGATCTAGGAACGATAAGCATCATGATACCAGCCATTGTGTTTATGGTAGGGATTGCCGTTCTTGGCGCTGTGGGGAATTCTCTGGTGCTGATCTTGTACTGGAGGAAGCGAACGTCGAGTCCGAATAGGATTTTTATCCTGACATTGTCCAGTTTCGATTTGCTGACCAACGTTTTTGTCGTGCCAGGTTAGTTAATTAGGAGTGTGTTGCGTTGGGTATAATATCCCGGGGGTAGGGATCAAGGTGGGGGCATTTATCCAGTTTCGATTTTCTGACTACCGTTTTTGTTGTGCAAGTTATGTCACTGGGAGAAGGTGGGGGGTGGGGGCAATTTTATATTTGGAAGTTTTAGTTCAAGTTTGATTAACTGACTAGTGGTTTATACGTCGTTTTAGATGTTACTGACAGGTAGGTATGGGGGGGGGGGGCAATTTTATATTTGGAAGATTTGTTTCAAGTTTGATTAACTGACTAGTGTTTTATACGTCGTTTTAGATGTTACTGATAGATAGGTGGGAGGTATAATAAGGGTGTGATGTAGGAGTGGGGGGTGCCTGAGGGTAACATTGTTCTATGCGACGGTGTAGCTCTAATTTTGATTTATTGACAAATATTCTTTTGATAATTTAATGCTGTGTTTGCTGGTTGCAATAATAATGTAATACATGTTTCTAGTATATTTGGAGACCTCTGTTTTCCATGTAGGATTTTCTGCAGTTGAGGTAATGATGGGAGGGTCAGTGCATGTTTTATTTAACAACCAGAGTTTTTACTTCAGTCGATTTACGTTAATAGTTACATGTGCATATTAGGTAATGAGACATACTACTCTTAGTAAAAGTAAAGTTCTATTTTCAAACCTGACGGTCTATAGGGCAAGTAAAGTAGAGTTCACTTGTTTCTGTGAAACAAGGCATATAAAGAGATAGTGTCGTCAGCACTTTGCCCCATCGGCCTTTACTTTCCCTAACATCAGAGTTGGGTAGACTTAAGGACCGCCTTCTGACTTGAACCCAGATTTGAACTCTAGACTTACGTGTTAGCAGTCTCTCTCTCTCTCTCTCTACACTAGACCACTCTGTCCGGATAGTCTAGATAGCAAAACGAAAATTTTTAAACGACGTCATCACAATAGTATTGACCAAGAGCAGCTATTCAAGCAACACCATGATAAAATGAGCAACTTTTACAATTAGTTAAATATATACATAATAGATTGTTGTGTCATTCGTTGAATTAAGAAACGTGTGTATGTCTTTTGTATCGTCTGCACAGAGGACATCTACGACATGTTTGACTACTGGACATTCAACAGACCCGCTCTCTGTAGGGCAAGACATTACCTGTACACCTGCAATACCATAGCCTCGGCCCTGGCACTACTGGCCATATGTGTGACCAGGTAACTCACATTGGACCCACGTCAACCTTACATACATGTACACGATCATAGTACATACACCTACATATGAAATATTTTTGTGCAGAAATAAATACCGGTTAAATTATGAAGGTTCATATTTTATACATACGTATTAAAAACAAGCTTATAAATTTACCATGAAATAAAATATAGTTTGAAATTATAGAACAGTAGTCTTTGTCAGAATGAACAATGTAAATATAAACGTTATTTCTAAAAATTCGAAATAGATTTTTTCTTCAGATACTAAATTATTTTCCCGATCATTTGTTTTTATTAATTAGACCCTGTACCTTATCTTCTGAATTTTAAAAACAGTTTTTAAATAATTGTCTTTCAGGTATAGAAAAATATGCCAACCTTTTGGAAGACAAGTAACAGTAACTAATGCCAAAGTGGCGTGTATCGTTCTCGCAGTTCTGTCCCTTTTATTCTCCGTCCCCACAGCTATCATGAACGGCGTCAAAACAGTGAAGACGTCCAAAGACGGTATCTATGGTTTCCAGTGCGGCTACCAAGACGCTTACTTAAAAACAAAATGGCCAATGGTCAACGCTGCGTTTTTCATTCTGCTGTTTATTTTAGTCTGCTTCCCTTTAGTTGTCCTGTACATCCTTATAGGTGTCAAAGCCAGGCACCATAAGAGTCTCAGGATTAGTTCCGTAGCGTCTAAGAGCTACTCAATGACCAGTTCAAGTGAAGTCAGGGAAAACGTATCGAAATTAACGGAGGAGGTAACCAAAGAAAGTGTGTGCGCACAGGACGCTAAGACCGAAACCTCTAATGCAACGAGCAGCTTGGATACGTGCAAGTGTACGGACCTAAAAGACGAAGTATTTACTAATACACGACCTAAACTAGACGAGACTACCAATTCATGTGATAAGTACGCATCAAATTCTTCTTACAGAATCCATTCGGCACCGAATAAACAAATTAATAAAAGACAAAATTCATATAGAATGCGAAAGAAAAGTTCAATTTTAAAGAGAGGTCGCAGTGAATCCCAAGACTCTACCATTAGTGTGAGAAAAAGCAACCGCACTACGGTGATGCTAGCTTCGATAACCATGGTCTTTATTCTGAGTTTCCTCCCCTTTCTGGCGGTGCTGTTCTACAAGTTTGCCGCCCCTGACAGTTTCAATCGTCTCAGTCCTGTGGCCGAGTCACTGTGTCACTTGTTGCTGAGGTCATACTTGCTCAACACGGCAGCCAATCCGGTCATCTACAACCTGTGTGACGTCAACTTCCGGAGGGAGTGTTTTAAACTGCTCAAGTTCTGGTAGCTCATTGCTTGAAGCAAGGATAACCAGTCCATATAGTGTTTGGTCGACATCTGGGTGTTAAAACATTTGAATAATCTGTGGTTTAGGGATCATCCATAACAACGTAGCTTTTTCTGTTTTAAAAATATATTTACTAACCTGTGTCTACAGTTACGTATATTAACAAATTATCATTTTTATTGACATAAACTTTGTTTAGAATAAACGACAAAACACGGTTCAAATTTAGTTTCTAGAATTACTTTATGAAATGCACTGTTTTATAGTTACATTTTTAACCCCTTTAAATTATCGTATATGATATAAACATTTTGCGACAACCTCCCGTAGGCGTTTAACTTCGTTTATGGAAGTCTGGTTGGAAAAAAAAGAAACAAAAAAAACATCTTTTAAAACCTATGGCTAGAAACATAGTGTTGTTTGTTGATAACTTAGTACGAAAAGTTTTATAACCTGTGTTAATTCTGATATTTTTTTTTACCCTTAGCTACTTTCAAGCACGATGGTGTGAAATAGTCTAAATATTTATGTTGTTTTTTTTTTAAACTGTTATAAATACCTTTTTTCTATGGCAACATGAATTATAAAGTACTTTATATTACTTTTTTACTTTATTATATCATGCTCAAAAGCATAATGTGATTAAGCTAGACTTAATTTAGAAATAAATTTGAAAATAGTAAACCTAGTTTAGGAGTTACTTTGTTTCATATTTTGAATATATTCAAATTAACTTATAAAAACATATTTTTATTTATTCTTATTTTCATAACAACGACCTCAAAGCATTTTTTGCTAAATTACTAAACCGCTTTTGATGCGACTTTAAGTGAAGAAGGGTTTTAAATATATTTTAATTGTATATTGTATATTGTAATTTTAATTTATTGTTATTAAACCTTCTTGATCTATAATAATGGAATGTTGGTTCATTTATTATTTAAATAGAAAATGAATAATAAAACCATTCTGGTAACTCGTTGCTTGAAGCAAGGATAACCATATCGTGTTTGTCGATAGCTGGTTGTTAATACAATTTAATAACCTATTGTTTAGGGATCATTCATAACAACGTCTTGTTTTCTGTTTTAAAAATATATTTACTAACCTGTGTCAACATTTACGTATATTAACAAATTATTATCATTCACATCAACTTTGTTTATAGTTACATTTTTTAACCTCCTCTTTACAAATTATGGTATATGCTAATAAAAGTCTGCAACAACCTCCCATAGCCGTCTAACTTCGTTTATGGATGTCTGGTTAGAAAAAAAAATGAAAAAGAAAACCACTTTAAAGCCTATAGCTAGAAACATATTGTTATTTGTTGATAACTTAGTACGAAAAGTTTTATAACCTGTGTTTCAAATCAACTATGAAAATATTCTGATATTTTTTTTTACCCTGAGCTACTTTCAAACACGATGGTTAGGTGGTTCCCCTTTAAAATAGTCTGAATATTTACGGTTTTTTTTAAACTGCTTTATAAATAACTTTTCTCTATGGCAACGTGAATTATAAAACAAACTTTATATTACTCTTTTACGTTTATTATATCATGCTCAAAAGCATAATGTGATTAAGCTAGACTTAAGTTAGAAATAAAGTTGATAATAGTAAACCTAGTTTAGAAGTTAACACGTTTGATATTTTGAATATAATTAAATTAACTTACAAAACATTGTTTTTATTATTCTTTCTTCTTATAGCAGTATTGTTGTAGTAAAAGGATTAGTCAATGTTTATTAAAAAAGCAACGACCTCAAAGCATGGAAAATTTTCTTAAAATTCCAGACCATTTCAAGTTTCTTAAGTAGTTACATCTTACCTCTAATTAAAAATTACACTCACGCGCTTGACATTAAAACACTGTAGTGATAAAACACATTTGTTCGAGACACAGAAATATTTTTTCTAGTATTCAATGCACCTAAACAGTGTAAACTTTCATTTTTGCTAAATTACTAAACCACTTTAAATGCGGCTTTAAGTAAAAAAAAAGGGTTTTAAGTATATTTAATTATATATATTAATTTTAATTTTTTAATGTTTTTTTTTTGTTTATTATTTAAAAAATAAATAAATAATAAAACCGGTTTTCGAAAACTTCAAAGTTGTTAAGTGCTCCTTTCGTTTTATGCCCCCTCCCACTCTCCCTCCCCCCCCCCCCCCCCTTACGTAATAATGTCTATTGGAAAACCTGGACAAAAGTAAAAAAAAAATGGTTTGCAATGCCCTTTATTTAATTTTACGATTTCCAGAAAATATAGTACACCAAAACGTTTAAGATCACAGGAAAGTGTGTAATGGTGAGAGATGGCGAGAACATCTGTTTGGGAAATGATAAGAAAAAAAGTTGGAAGCTGCCAGTAGTGAGAACTATAATCTTCCCAAACGACGCAGGCTTGACACGTAGGTTTTATTTTTCAACCTTCCTGGTCAGGGGTTGATAACTCGAAAAGTCCCACGTAGAACAAGGGACAAAAATAGCTCGTTAGCTGCGGATGAACTCAAAATGGATTGAAATTCAAACAACTGCTGCGTTGAAAATTGTTCTTAGGGAAACATGATGGCCTCATTATGGCCAGCCCCCTCCTTTTTCTAACCCACAGTAAAACCAAAGAGGAGCCAGTACCACTGCCCTTCCCTAAACATTTCTCACCTCCGTGATACCCAGCCTCACAGAGATCTCTTATATAATTTTGACCCTCAGGGCCCAGCAGGAAGAACAAAGGGGAAAGTCCCACTGCTCTCCCCACAACATTTCTCACCTCGATGTCATGTTATGTAATTTATAGCACACATGGCTTATCAGGGGAAAGCTACACACTAGTATACTAGCTACACACTAAGTGCCTACTGTAAACTACTAGAATGTAGGCCCTATGTAGACCTGCAATTGTATCAATTGAAGCCTGGGTCCATTGTTATTACTCTATACCATCTCACTTATAATGTTTCTAGCTTGATTTGTTTCTTTTATAAACAGTGGATTTTAAAAAATAAATTAGCCTAATCATTAACCAAATACTAATAATGTGGTTATTTGTTGTTGGCTGCTTTGAACTAGATTCTACTACATGGCTACATAAACTTAGTAGACCAATTACTAGGTATGCATTTAAATTTAATTAAACTCAGTCCAGTATCAGATACATATTGCTATAAAAAGACACACAGTAGGTAAGCCTTAGTAATTTATTAAAGCCTTCTACTACAATAATATCAACTACATGTTTGTATAAACTTTTTACAATTTATTTAAGTAGTAGATTTTAGATCAAAGTCTAGTCATACAATCTATTTCATTTTCAGAAAATTTCGTTTGCTAAAAAAAATTATCAGATTATAGAGCGAGATTTTAGATCTTAGAGACGATTAAATGCTTTAATAGGCCTATTATGACTACTATTGATTTTTTATGGGTGTATTTAGAATCGAATGTAGATCTAAATTTTGTAATTAAATTTAAGTAAATAAGTAGATTCTAGATTCTGTCTACCCAGCGGAGCCATACACCCTAAATCCAGAATCTAGATCTGTGGTCCGAATTTTGTTAACGCCATGTTTAGAGCTAGATTCTAGATCTAGATATTAAAACACTATTATTAGGCCTACTATTATATCTTATTATTCTTATTATTACTTTTGACTTTGTCTTTTACTATTAGTATTTGTGAAGGTCGAGCATATTTGTTTTATTATAGTTATCTTTTATAGGTAATTAAAATGAAGTTTATTATTTTACTGTCCTTACCTGAAACAAAGTGCCGAGAACAGATTCGCATCTTATTTGCCCGCTGCTTCACTCACACCGCTGCGATAACTATTGGCTAAAAATTGACGGCGTCTACGTTTTGTTAATTCACTGTCGATCTCTATCATCTTGGTTTTATATAAACCTTGGCAGTCGAAATAAAGGAATCCCTTTAGATCTGCCACTTCGAGTATCACAACATTTCACCGTACAGATCACCATTTTGAATGTAGACCTGTGCACCGAGATTGTGGATGTTTACATTCACGAAAGGACGTGACGTTATATGAAAGGACTCTATAGGCGTCTAACTTCGTTTATAGATGTCTGGTTGGAAACAAAATTGAAAAAATAACACTTTGAAGCCTATGGCTAGAAACATAGTGTTGTCTGTTAATAACCTAGTACGAAAAGTTTTATAACCTGTGTTTCAAATGAACTATGAAAATTTTTGATATTTCTTTTACCCTGAGCTACTTTCAAACACGATGGTGTAAAATAGTCTAAATATTTATGTTGTTTTTACCAAACTGCTTTATAAATACCTTTTCTCTATGGCAACATTAATTATAAAATACTTTATATTACTTGTTTACTTTTAATATATCATGCTCAAAAGCATAATGTGATTAAGCTAGACTTAAATTAGAAATAAAGTTGATAATAGTAAACCTAGTTTAGAAGTTACTTCGTTTGATATTTTGAATATATTCAAATTAACTTACAAAACATAGTTTTAATTATTCTTTTTTTAATAGAAGTATTCTTTTAGTCAATGTTTATAAAAAAAAAAAACAACGACTTAAAAGCACAGGAAATTCTCTTAAAATTCCAGACCATTTCAAGTTTTTTAAAGTAGTTAGATCTTACCTCTAATAAAAAATTACACTAACGCGTTTGACATTAAAACGCTGTAGTAATAAAACACATTTGTTCGAGACACAATAAATCTTTTTTTCTAGTATTCAATGCACCTAAACAGTGTAAACCTTCATTTTTTTCTAAATTACTAAACCGCTTCAGATGCGGCTTTAAGTAAAAAATGATTTTAAATAATTTAATTGTATATATTCATTTTAATTTATTGTTATTAAACCTTGATCTATAATATTTGTCTTTGGTTTTTTATTGGAATGTTGGTTCATTTATTATTTAAAAAGCAAATGAATATTACAACCATTGTCGGTCCCATTTTAAGTTTACAAGTTCACCCCCAAGTTTTCGTCCCACCCCCCCCCCCTCTCCACTCCCTCCCCCGTAATAATGATTATAGGAAAATCTGGTCAAAAGTTTTTAAACATGGTTTGCAATGCCCCATATTAAATGTTACGGTTTCCAGAAAATATCGCATCTCAAAATTTGAAGTCCACAGAAAAGTGCGTAATGGCGAGAGATAGCGAGAAAATGTGTCGCGAAAATGCTAAGAAAAAGTTTGGAAACTGCCAGTAGCGAGAACTATAATCTTCCCAAACGCCACAGGCATGACGCATAGGTTTTATTCTTTAAACTTCCTGGTTACGGGAACGCTAACTCGAAGAGTTCTGCGTTAATATAGGGGCAGGTAAAGCTCGTTAGCTGCGGACAGTAGCCCATCTTGAATTAAAAATTAAACAACTGCTACCTTGAAGATTACTCTTAGGTGGGAATACGCTAAATAATAAAATTTAGAAAGAACATGTTGACGCTGAGTGCTAAATATGGGAAGAAATCCCCTTTCAGTAGTACAATTCTGAATAAAGTATACGAAGAAGACGACTGTTTTTTATGTAACAAGTACTTTTTCTACGAAAGTTCCATGTACAGTCTATGTTGACGATGTCAAAATTCTAATCTGACATCTAGGGACAGCGCTAAAAGTTTAGAGAATAAAGTATCTGATTTGTCTAACAGATAACATATTGGGTAAACAAAATAGTGTGCTACACTGAGATAGCATTAAGAGCTTTTTTCGTCGACCCCCCATCCCTCACCCTTTTCAACCATTTTAGATTCATCTCTCTCTCTCTCTCTCTCTCTCTCTCTCTCTCTCTCTCTCTCTCTCTCTCTATATATATATATATATATATATATATATATATATATATATATATAGCACTTTATATGTGTGTGTCTGTTTGTTTGTTTGTCAGTCTGTATTTTGTGAAATACTACATCTCTCATCACATCGCCGTGAAACTTTGAGAAGTTGTTGAGAATTTTTCTTGGGAGGTTTCTGCGAAAAAAAAATCAAATTCGCAGTGGCAGGGCGCGATTTGTTTTTAACACGTTTTTCTTAACTCAGCTTCGCGTTTGTGGATTTGTTTGTTTGTTGTTAAAATTGACATCGAAAATTAGCCCACTTCTGATTGCTCTAGAGATCTGAAATTTGGCATACACGCTACTTTCGCCTAACAATTTCAGATGCAATCATAAAAACTAGCAATTAGAGACCGTAATTAGCTTAATTTAATTACGCCCCAAGGACCATAAATTTGAGGACATGATTTCTAAAGATACCGACAAGACTGGAGGCCTATTGAAACAGTTACTTCGGCCCCAATCGCTGTGAGCGCGCTGGCCGTGATCGTATAGTGGTTAGTACTTCGCGTTGTGGCCGCGACAACCCAGGTTCGAATCCTGGTCGCTCAATATTTTTAGTCCGTGTATTTATAAACACTTAGTCAATTCATACTTAATCAAGTCATTAGATAAAGTAGAAAATGAACTATATAAAAAACTTTTTTTAAAAACCACGTTTTTCATGTGTAGCAACGGACTAAAAAGGAGAAAATAAAATACTTAAAAAAAACTTTTTAAAAAACCACGTTTTTCTTGTGGACTAAAAAGTAGAAAATAACTATTTACATACATTTGATGACAAAAAACGTGGGTCGGGCAGATGGGTCGGGAAATTTGATGGTGAACGTACCCACGTTTTTTGTATGGTTTATAAAAAATAAAAGTCAAATCCGGTCTGACATCGTTAATCCGAATGCTATGAAACTTTGGGAAGCTGATTAGAACACTCCAGGGGAGGTTTCTTTGAAAAAAAAGATAACAATTTGACATGGGCACAACCGCAGGGTTCGATTTGGCGCTCTGGGCTTTCCCGTGAGTGCAATAGCGCAAACGTACGTTCTAACCAGTGCGGTAGACAATAGATAAGATGGGGCGTTACATTGGCTTACTAAATTGAATCAGGCGTGTCCACTGGCGCCCTGATAGAGTGCGATTCGGCTGCGAACCAAACATTCAGTTAACGCCCCCAAAAAAAGAAAAAAAAATTTGAATAATCAGATAATTATCCAAGGTTAGGTTATTAACTAGGATGTTTCCTTTTCTCCATAAAAAAATCCAAACAATTTCAAAGCATACAGTTCACAAAATAATTAAAATATTTCTGTAAAATATTAAGTTTCGGAGGGCAATTGAAATCTAAAAATCAAAGTCACACTTCTAAAAAAACTTTGTAAAGAAAGAAAATCCTTCTGGTACAGTGTCATCACTTTGCGAATGATGCAATTAGCATCTATTTTTGACGATACAATCAGGAATTGAGATCCTGATTGCATTAGTCACACTGATATTTATTACACGTCAAATATTTATTTTTTCTACGTGTTAAAGAAAAAATCCTGTTGATTTGTGTCACTTTAGCGAATGACGCAATTCAGACTGCTATTTGGCGCTCTGGGATATCATGTGAGCATTATGACGCCAATGTTATTTTTAAGGAGCCAGAGGCCGTACGCGAGGCCTCTGTGGTAGTGTAATCGGGGGCTCCCAATAGCGCCCCTCTACGTCACTAACACATTCTACCTCGTTATTTCGTTGATTGATTAGCATACACTCAAGGTTTTAATGCGGTAGTGTAGGTAAGCCAGTGTTCCGATATTTATGATCCAAGGGCAAGAATTGTTAACATTTAGATCAGGGGCGGAACTACAGTGCCGCTAGACCCCGCAATGCGGGGGGGGGGGGGGGGCATGCCAGAGCCGACCATATTAAATTTTTTATTGTTAAATTTTCTTTATTTTTTTTTGCATTCTATACTTGACGACAAAATCTTTTCTAAATAACAAACAGATCTACTACATTAACATTAGTGATGTTACACAGTACCTAACACATGATGTTGCGTAAAAAATATATATGCCTGAGCTGTAGTGTGAAAGATAGGCAAACGTTAAAAAAACTTCCAAGACTTATTTCCCTTTTTTAAATAGCTAAAGTGGTGTGCTCATAAGCTCCTTCTAATATATTTGTAATAAAGAATTAAAAAGCAATTACTTCTCTTAATTATCATTTTTTAAAAATACATACTAAAGAATGATATCGCATACAAACTAAATATATTAACAACAAATAATATAAATACAAAAAAACATCAAAATAAACATAACACGAGAAACAATTAAACTTACAAAGCTTTCACGTTTTATATTCTTTTGACCGGTTAAACACTAGAGGGTAGGCAAACATAATAAATAAACTAGTTCTAAATCTAAATAAACCGGGAGTGATCTCCCCTAAACTTTCTCGAATATTTTTATATAAAATAACTGGGGATGGGAACTCGGGCTATAGACATGATTTTTAATCCATTTTAAATACTTAAAGTATTACAAATAGAATAAAATCTCGTAGACAAAAGAATCGCACACCGAGTGAACGCTAAATAAAAAAGTGCATAATAGTGCGCAATATTATTAGTACTTTAAAAATTTACATTAGTTTTTTGAGAAATCGGAAGTAGCGTAAATTACTACTTCCGGTCAACGGAAATTACTCAAAATTTAACAGAAGGTAGAGAATTAAATCTTTTACTTACATGTGAAACGTCATTTATCTATCTGAAATAGTACTCAAGTTATATGCTTTTGAAAAATTCAAAGTAGGAAAAGTACAACTTCCGGTTATTGGAAATCGCTCAAAAGTTGATACGGATCTACGATTTTGATAAAATACTTATATATGAAATTTCATCAACCTAGCTGTAACGGTACTCAAGTTATCGTGTTTACACACGGACACACACACACAGAGACAGACACACAGACATACGGACAGAATTGCAAAGCCCAGTTTTTCAGACTGGATTACGCATAAAACCTCTTAATTTTGATAAATCTGTATTGATAATTTTTGCCCGATTAAAATAAGTCCTGTTCTTCTTTATAGTTAATTAAATAGTAGTCTATAATTTATTTTCTACTTTTTAGTGCATCATTTCATAAAAGCTTGTTATTAAAACGTTTTTTATGAATTTTTTTTTCAGTACTTTACATGTTTTATTTACAATAGAGTTACATGACTAAAAACCATTGCGCGCCTACTGAACATCACGTTCAGTAGGCGCGCAATGGTTTTTGAACGCAGCCATTACGTGATGGCGCAGCTATTGAAGGTGATGACGCGTGTGGTGTGGTTGGCTAGACATGCCTACTAATTCGGTCCAAATTTTTATTAATTCATAAAAAATTAATTAGGCATCCAATTAAGTCAAATTTAGTTTCAGATTGCATTGTCTTCATGTCTTGACGCACGTGCCAACTGTGAATCGTATCGGTCAAGTAGAACTGTCCGAATTTTCACTCCTACGTTTCTATCTAGACTGACGACAGACTGTCGACAGACAGAGGAAGTGAGTTAAATAAAAGCTTGTAATAAAAGCTTGTAAAAACAGACTAATGCATTCGCACACATGACATGTTGTAATTTATTAAATTGAAAAAAAATCATTTTTTTTTTCAAAACCCGATCAGGCCAGAAATGAGTAACCAATGTTTGCATTATATCTATAATATAACGCTGCTGGTAGTGTGTCAGTCCTTCCTTCCTTCCTTCTTTCCTTCCTTCCTTCCTTCCTTCCTTCCGTCATCGCTATAGATTTTGGAACCATAAAAGTAAACATTCGCACCATGCTGTGCTTTTCAGTGCACCGCAGTGTCTTATTATAAGTATTAGAGTAGGGTTTGTTTATATAGCGGCATAGAGCTATTTTATAATTGCCACGGTTTTTACTCTTTCGCATAACGTCAAGAAAATATTAAATACACGCAAACTGCTAAAACGTATTAAAAAGATTAATGTCAAATATCATTTTCGTTTAGGTTCCCAGAAAAAGTGGATACATTTTAATAAGATAATAACAGTACGGTAGAAAAATCAAATTAATTTAACTCTTTTCTAATTTTGACAAAGGAGGTAATTTAAAAATACATTAAACTCACGCTAATAAAAAATGTAAATGCAAATATACGTTCGTCATAGAAGGAATTAGTGTTGCAATAATATAATTAGCAAAATGTGAATGCAAATTATTCGGATGTGTAAGAGGAAATTATTGTTAGAAAATTATAATTAGCATGGATTGATAAAAGGCAATCTTTTATTTATTTTATTCACTGAATGTAGGCCCTACTTTTTATTGCTTATAATTTTTAATCAACTATTCAGCACTATTATAGACGCGTCATCACGTTCATTAGGTGCGCAATGGATTTAGTTATGAAACTCTATTGTAAATTTTTAAAATTTAAAGTGCTGGAAATAAATTGCGTGAATGGATAAAGTGAAATATTGTATATATTATAGATACTGCCTATTATTTATACTGTTTTCTAATTATTATTCTATCTTTCGGGTTTTATAGGAGAGGCGTAGCGAAGGGGGGGGGGGGGCATATGTCCCCGGGTGCCGACCTTAGGGGGCGCCAAAGTGGGTTGGAAAAAATTTGCGAGGGGGGTGGTGGTGGAAATCGAAAGTTTTACGGCGGGGGGGGGGGGGGAGGGGTGCAAATCGAAAGTTTGAGGGGGGTGCAAATCACCGGAAAGGGCGCGATTTGGCGCTACGGGCTAGACTGTGAGCAATATGCCTTTATGATTGCATTTAAATTGTGTTTATGTTATGAGTGTTGTGTTTGTTTGTTCGTTTTTTTTTTTTTTTTTTTTTTTTTTGTTTTTTTTTGCGTTCGTTTGTGTTGTGTTTAGTTTTGTTCTGTTGGTACATTTAAAAAAGATTTACCGTGGCGGAGCACGGGATGCAGCTAGTATATATATATATATATATATATATATATATATATATATATATATATATATATATATGGAGAGAGAGAGAGAGAGAGAGAGAGAGAGATATGGTGTTTGTTTATGTTTGAGAAAAACAGATGGTGACGCATGACCTAGTTGTTGAAGTTCTGACACTTCACTCGACCGGACTTATATTTTACACTTGTTGGTATACTGGGAGGGAGGGGGGGGGGGGGGGGGGGGGCTGGCGAAGAGTGGAAGGTGCGGCAGATGAAAGGACATCCCGGTCGTCCACTGAATAATTACCGGATCAGCGGTTAAGCGAGCTAAATTTTTCTCCTCATTAGAAAATTAACATCTTATTTAACCTACTCTGTCTTATTAAAACTGTGCCCAAAATCACTATCACCATCGTTCATGTGGACCCCTTGTTGAGCATATGAACGCAACCACACATATTCATCGTACTCGGTTCCTACAAGTTGGGTCTAAGACATTCACGCTGCTTCTGCGTCATTGACAGCTGGCGTTTTCGACGTATGCTTACCTACTTTCCTGTTGTATTCGACGCATACGATAGTTATACAAATTTATCAGTGAACTTCCTGCACTAAAAATATAAGTACAGTAACCACCAGTGACAGGATTACTACTAGACACTTACAACCCGGTACTTAACAAAAAAAAGATGTGTTGGTTCTTCTTACCGGATTTAGAAACTACTTTACATAAAAACTCATTTCACATTCTCTGATGTTCGTTTTTTAATTCAGCTGTCGAATTGACAAAGGATTTACTGTATACAAATATTTGGACAAAAAGCTTTACAAAATTAATTTTTATAAAGGTAAAAAAATTGATTTTATTATAAGAAAACATTTTTTTTTAAATTGTCTAAGGTACGTAAATATTTTAAGTCTCTTTAAAAAGTAATACTATGTGACAATATTTTTTCATATGATTTCTTAGATTTTCTTTATGGGCCAGTATTAAGGATAATATTTTTAAAATAAGGGATATTAAATGGTATAGACAATCACATAGTACAATAGTATTAGCGACACGCTTAGGCTTACATCAATTGTAATCATAGTCACATGTTATTCGCATTCGAGTAGTCACTTCACTCTTTATTTACGTAATTTCCATAAGTTAAAATAACTGTGAACGTATGAACATAAACCACGAATATTTTTCCAGTTCCTTTAATCATTGTATTAGTTCTAATCATTTCCTCTATCGTTTTAAGCATATACGTAACATGATGGGAACAATGACAACAACCCCCATGTTTAACGACACAATCTCTATGCTGAACACGACGACAAATTACACGGAGGAGTACAAGAGATGGTACCTGGAACAGCTGCGGCAACATTCCCTCCGCATCATGACCCCCACCATCGTGTTCCTCACAGCTGTAGCCGTGGTTGGAGCTGTGGGGAACTCCCTAGTTCTGCTGGTCTACACCAGGAGTTTCACGTCAAAACCCACGAGAATTTTTATATTGACGCTATCTATTTTTGACTTGATAACAAATCTCTTTGTTATACCACGTGAGTTAAGAATGTTTAAACTCACGCTGTCTTTACTTCACTTAAAAACAAATAAATTTGTTATATCAAATGCGTTAAGAAATGTAAACTATATGACGAGAATGTATTTTTTGGCCATGTGTTTTCCTGATTTAATATCAAATCTAGTTGATCTACTTTAATTAACAAACCTGTTAAGTCGATTAAGTTAGCAAGGATATTTTTTCAACAATGTATATATGTAAATTTGTATACAAGAGTAAAATATTAAATTTTTTTTCATATATACATGGTACGTTATCAAATGTAGATTATTGCACGCTATTTATAACTATTTTTGATTTTCACGTTAGTTAACAAACCTTTAGTTATTCAAGATACACTAACATGTTTATTTTCTCAAGAACATAAAAAACCCTGGTATTTGATGTGAGTTAAGAAACACTACTTTAACACCGTATAAATAGCAAAAATGTTTAATATCACAGATACATTTTCTGTAATAATATAATAATTGTGTGAGTTTCCACGTTTCTACTAATATATATATATAAGGTCAGTATACGATTATTGACATACTAATGGTCATACACCTTATTTTATTCCAGTGGACATACATAACTTGTTTAAGTGCTGGATTATTGACATACCTTCAATCTGCAGGACTAAAAGTTTTCTGTACACGTTTAACACTCTAGGATCATCTCTAGCACTGTTGGCTATTTGTGTTACAAGGTATATACAATTGTATACAGTTTTAATATATATGCATATACCAATATATAGGCCTATATTTACACATATAGCAAAACAAATATATTACTTTGCAATAAATATACATACATATGTATTTGAATTATATACACACTTGAAAATAAATAAATAATAACTATATATATATATATATACACACACACACATATATATATATATATATTTATATATATATACACACACACACACATATATATATATATATATATATATATATATATATATATATATATATATATATATATATATATATATATATATATATATATATATATATATATATATATACATATATATATATATATATATATATATATATATATACATATATATATATATATATATATATATATATATATATATATATATATATATATATATATATATATATATATATATATAAACACATACATACACATTTATCAATGCACACAATTATTTAAATATTTTTGCGTTTTCGTTAAACTTGGAGAATTTATGTTTTAGGTACAGAAAAATTTGCAAACCATATGCCAAACAAGTAACAGTAACCTCAGCTAAAGTTACCTGTGTGGTTATTGCCCTTGTGTCTCTCTTCTTGGCCACGCCTACCGCTGTCATCAACGGTGTACAAACCGTCAAAACGCCTACTCCGGGAATCTTTGGAAAGCAGTGCTGGACAGATGACGCTTTTGCCCGCACCATCTTGCCTAGCCTGAACGCCTACTTGTTCATTGCATTGTTTGTTCTAATCTGTACGCCGCTAGTTGTTTTGTACATAATGATCGGGTGTAAAGCACACAGGAGAAAGTTTTTTAGAGGCTCTACTATGAAGACTGCGACTAAAGCCCATGAGAAAGGATCCGATTCCACGAAGGAGAGTTCGGAGTGTAGAGTTTGTACAGATTCAGACAGCAAATGTTCTGGTGCCACTGCTGACAGTAATGATATCTCAAGACAAAATACTGACATTCAATTAGAAATAAACCACGATAAAAACACATCTTCGAAATTGACGGACGGTGTTCATAATTTATCAATTGATGAAAACGAGTCACGTCAAAACAAGGAAGAATTACATTGTTTATTATCAGAATCTGATGTAGCGAGTGAACTTAAAGATGTTGATGAAGATATAATCAAGACTCTATCATCATCTGGTAGTCTAAATATAGATAACAGTATCAGGGAAATTCCCGAGAGCCTATCTATTAGATCAGACAAAACAGACCTAATAACATTAACAGAATCAGGAGTAGATCTAGAAACCTCTGCGACAAAGAATAAAAATAATTGTACCGAATCCAAAAACAGAGAAGATTTTTTAAAAAAAGACACGCAATCAAAAAAACGAAACAATAGCAATTTATTCAGTACAATTCAAAGTAAATTCCGAAGAGACCGGATAACTCGAATGTCCACGAACACCATCAAAGGTTCAAACCGCACTACCGTCATGCTAGCCATCATAACCATAGCGTTTATCACGAGTTTCCTCCCCTTCCTGTCCGTCATGTACTGTAAGTTAGCGGCGCCCAAGTTATTTTTTAACATGAGTCCACGGCTGAAGTCTGTGTATGAGTTCATGTTGAGGTCATACCTTCTCAACACAGCAGTAAACCCGGTCGTCTACAGCCTCTGTGACGTCAATTTCCGGAGGGAATGTTTCAAACTGCTCAGGTTCTGGTAGCTCATAGCGTATATCAAGTATGACCACGTTATGCTTTTCGATAGGTTGACGTTAATACATTTAGGGTTCATCCATCAATAACTGGACTTTTTAAAAAAAATATGTACTGAGGTCTGTCAATGTTTAAATATTAACACAATCTTATCACACATACATGTTCTTTTGAAAAAAAAAAAGCGAAACAACGGTTAATTGTAAGTTTCTGAAATTACTTTTACAACATGCAAAGTTTTATTCTCATAGTTTCTAGCCTTCATCTCTTTCAAATGTGTCGTATATATATCTAAATACGACTAAAAATCAAGTTCGTTTACATATTTGTATTTTTTTTTTTGTATTTTATTTTGTTTTGTTTGGTTGTCTGCTTGGTTACAGGAGACAATCTGCAGTATGTGTAGAGCTGTAAAATACGTATTTAAGTAGAGAACAATGTTCTTTTTGACCAAACTGTTAATCACAAATTAATTTAAAGACGTTAATTAATTTATTGTTATATTCATAGTTAGATTCATCACTTTAATTATAAATGTTCAGAATAATGATTTTACTTATAGTGACGTCACATGATTTATTTACTTTTTATAATAATAATGGCGGCCTCCGTTAAAGATTTTAATAGTTATTCAAAAGTTAGGTTAATGCATTATAAAGCTAATTTTCTATTGGCTTTATCTTTAACGCTAGGTCCGTTTGCTAGTTTTGTTAGGTTCCAACAGTATTATCAATTTACAAAAATTCTTTTAAGTTGAGTATACAATAAATTTTCTCTAGATCTTCAGATAAGCTGTCGGACGGTAAGAGAGTCAATCTTAGATCTAAAATCTAGAATCTAGATCAAAACAAAATTAATTATTTAAAAATAAAATCAATTATAAAAACCTAATAAATTGTTGAGTTTCTTTATTAAATTATGTAAGTCCTTAATTATTTGATATAAATCTTTGTTTTATAGCTTCAATGATCATCTAATTCGAGAATAAATGGGATTTATCTATCTAGGTTTCAGATCTAGAACTACAAAAACTTAGACGACTTAATAAGCCAGATGTATACTCTACATCTAGATCTAGCACTATCTAGATCTAGAATCTATGCAAATAAAGAGTTTCTATACTAAACTATTTCAGGACTTAATTATAATATATATATATATATATATATATATATATATATATATATATATATATATATATATATATATATATATATATATTGTTACGCTTATGGCGTGCAGTGAGAGGGTTTGAGTCACTTGACTCAGCCAACTACCATTTAGCTCATCTCCAATACCAGGGAGAGAGTTCTAAACCTTGAGAACCACTAAGGTTGTCTTACGTTCAGACAAATCAACGACGTTTAGAAATAAGATGAACTAAATACTTCTTGTTCGAATTTTTATTATTGTATCCACATATCTATCTTCCTAGAACCTATCTCTCAACTTGAGTCATGCCTACCAGCACACGTCCTTTCACACCGACGATCGAGATTCGACTAACTCACACTCAAACTCCTAGAAACCAGTCTCTACCCAAATTTGTCACTTTCGCACTATATTCGTCATCATTCCATGCGTTCAACAGTAGTATATTAGGTCCCTTTTGGAGCGAATTTGGGATGCGCAAAGGTTATATAGCAAAATACTCCCCCAGCCTGGGACAATGACATATAGTAAAATACTCGGATCGGGATGCGCAAAGACATATAGTAAAATACTCCCACCACCTGGTGGTGGCGCAGGGTAGGGGGTGGGGGTGGTGTCGCAGCATGGGGTTTGTTTATTTGATTTCTTTGTATGTGTGTTTAATAGTAAACGGAGAGGGGTGGTTGAGGGGAGGGGTGAGTAATGATGGGTTTGAGGGTAGGGGTGTGCTAGTTGTACTTTGTGAATAACATCCATTAAAGATAACGATCAGCCACACCTGTTACGTATCGACCCGCCCGCGAAGTTTTCAGGGCTGCCCGTTTTAATGGGAATGTATTGATGAGCAGGTGGGTGGGGTGGGTGAGCAGGATGGACAATGAGATATAGTAAAATACTCACCCACCCTAGGGTGGGTGAGCAGGATGGGGAGTAGGTCAGTAGGTCACCACCGGTGACCTTGTGACGTAATTAGTGACCTTGTGACGTAATCATTGACCTAGTTACGTAATCAGTGACCTAGTTACGTAATTTTAATGCGTTTTTTAATTAGTTTGAATTTAATTTTTAATTTTTAATTAATTTTTATTAACTAGTTACGTAATTTGATTTTAATTATTTTTATTTTGTTTATTTTTAATTTTATTTTATAATTAGTTTGAATTCAATTTAATTACTTTGTTTATATTGTGTAATTTTTTATTGACTAGTTACGTAATTGGATTTTAATTTTTTAAATTTTTAAATTTAAATTTTAAATTTTAATTGATTTTTTACCTAGTTACGTAATTTTAATGTGTTTTTTAATTAGTTTTAATGAGTTTTTAAAATTTTAATTAATTTTTATTAACGAGTTACGTAATTTAATTATTTGTTTACTTTTTTAATTGTTTAATTTGTTGTTTACTTGTTGTTTAATTTAATTACTTTGTTTATATTGTGTAATTTTTATTAACGAGTTACGTAATTTGATTATTTGTTTACTTTTTAATTATTTTTATTGACGAGTTACGTAATTTGATTATTTGTTTACTTTTTAATTAATTTTAGTTTGATTTAATTAGTTTGAATTTTATTTAAATTTTTAATTTTTTTTAAAATTTTATTTTATAATTAGTAATTATTTTAATTTGATTATTAGTTTGAATTTAATTTTATTTCTTTGATTTTACATTTTTTAAATTTGTTTATTTCTTTTCTTTGTTGTTTAATTTGTTGGTTTGTTTATTTACTTGTATGTATGTTTAATAGTAAACGGATAGGGGTGTTGGTGGATGAGAGGGGGAGTAATGATGGGGTTTGAGGGTAGGGGTGCGTTAGCGTGTACTTTGTGAATAACATACATTAACAACACCTGTTACTCGCTAATGGCACCCGGCACGTATCGATTCACCAGCAAAGTTTTTCTTTTTGTGAGGGACCGTACACTGTCCGAGTTAATTTTGGTCACACCCACTGGACCATCATCAACTTGATAGCCCACCTAATTAAATTTTTTGACACCCGTCATTGATTTATGTGGGTTCGCGAAGCGATCCCACCGGGAGGTATGGTAATTAACGCGAAGCCAGCGTTAAGTGTGGGAACATCTGTTACCACGTTAATCGATTTTACCGAACGCTTTGTTAGCTCCGGGAAGTACATAGGTCATTATGCAACAGCTGTTGTGCGACAGCTGGTGGTGTAATTAGGTTGAGCAACCGGACATTACCTTGTTGGTTTTCTAGTACGCGTATGCTACACACACACACACACACACACACACACACACACACACACACACACACACACACACACACACTAAATTAGAACAAAAGTCTTCTTATATTTTATTTGTTTATTAACGTTTTTCCAATTCATCAAAGGCTTTTAAAATTTCATCCTGTAAACTCAACAGGCGCTCAAAGCAGACGCGACTCATACTAACACCAGAATTTGTAGGAAAATTAAGATCGGTCCCATCTATAAGCTCTCTAAGATTTAAAGTGTTTTTGTTCATGAATTGACTAACAATCGCCCCGTGTGTTCACCCGCAAAGACGGTTTGACAAGACATCACGACTCTGTTCACCGCCGACAAGGACATCTCTGTACAACATGCGGGAATCTATTTACACGACTTGACAATTTAACAAGACATTGTAAAACAACACACACCAACCAAACATCACCGACCGACACCCCATCAGCAACCGATAGACAAACTCCACAACCACTATACGTGACCGACAGACAAACCATGCAACCCCTAGCAGCGATCCAAACAACTCGTACCATGACCAACACTATTCCATTAAAGCGACATACGATGTATGACGACATAGCAAACAACAAACGCGTAAAGACTAACAATGACAGTAACCTTAATTCACACACCGCTATTTTTCCTGTAGACGACCTACCCATGATACGTTATACATGTGACATATGTGAGCATGCATTCACCTGCAAACATGGTTTGAAACGACATCACGATACGGCACACAGACGACGAAGACATACATGTAGAGAATGTTTGCAAGAATTTACAAGAAAATATAATTTAACGAACCACTATAAAATACCACACAACATCAAAACATTACCAGACGACACATCAGCGACCGACACGAATATCCCATAGGATGACTTCTCACACACATCTCCTTACACCCAACACAGAAACTCACTTTCTTACTTTTATATTAAAAGACAAGTAGACACAATGTGACATCTCCCCTAGACTGTAGACCGATGGGGTTGTTTTTATTCAATAAAAATTTATTATATATGGCCTTTTGTGATTTTTTAATGTGTTATTGTTTTGTTACTTGTCCCTGAAAGTTATGTAACTCGGTATCCTGTATAAGAGGTATGACTGGAATCAAAATCACGGGAGAGAACGTGACGTACATCGCGATATTTGAAAACAGGGCGATGTTTAACCTCAACCAAAAAAGACAATGAACCTAGAAGGAAGACGAATATATATCTTAGTCTTGCAGCAGATTACCTTCCCATGTTCACTTTAGTATTACAGTTTTCATCAAACTTCTTTTTGACTTGAACTTCGTTAATTTTTAAGAAAGTTTACTTATACATAATACATTACGTCTAATGACAATTTTTTTTTTTTTATTTTTACCACTCAATGTATTTTCTTTTTCTATATCTTACATTGTCATCTTAATTTTTGATCACCTTAGGTGGTGGTAAGGTGGTAAGGTGGTGGTAAGGTGGTGGTAAGGTGGTGGTAAATTTGCTTAAGATTATAAACTTCAAGTTTTAAAAAACAACAACGTTATAGTACGTCGTGTCAAATGACACACCGTTTAAAATGTCTACATTTAAAGTTCACCAAAATAATGACGTAAAATCTAAATATGATATGACGTTAGCATACATATCATTCAACCTAATCACTCTAAAGTACAAATCAATAATTTTTATTGATTAAGGGGCTGGGTGAGTTATTTTTATTCGGGTGCCCAGGGAAGGTTTGGAGTTGGTTGGGACAGATTTTATACACGAGTCGGTGACGTTTTCACCGAGGCAGGGTTCGAATCTAGACCATACATGTTTTGGAATTGTTAGGGAGAGTTAAACTAAGGTCGGTGAAGTTTTCACCGAGGTTGGTTTTGAACTCGGAACATGCATGTTTTGGAATCGGTAGGTGTAGAGTCCATACTAGGGTCGGGGAGTTTTGCTAACACTGAGGCAGGTTGCAAAGTTGGCACATGCATGTTTAGGAATTGATGGTAGCCGAGTTCATACTAGTGTCGGTGAAGGTTGGTTTTGATCTCGGAACATGTATGTTTTGAAATTGTTGGTAACCGAGTTCATACTAGGGTCAGGGGAGTTTTTGTTAACACCGAGGCAGGTTGCAAAGTTGGTACATGCATGTTTAGGAATTGTTGGTAGCCGAGTTCATACTAGTGTCGGTGAAGGTTGGTTTTGAACTCGGAACATGCATGTTTTGAAATTGTTGGTAACCGAGTTCAGACTAGGGACGGGGGTGTTTTCACCGAGGCAGGTTACAAAGTTCTTATATGCATCATTGGAATTGTTAGGTAGAGTTAAACTAAGGTCGGTGAAGTTTTCACCGAGGTAGGTTACAAAGTTGGTACAGGGATGTTTAGGAATTGATGGCAGTCGAGTTCATACTAGGGTCGGGGAATTTTGTTAGCACTGAGGCAGGTTGGAAAGTTGTTACATGCATGTTTGGGAATTGTTGGTAGCCGAGTTCATACTAGTGTCGGTGAAGGTTGGTTTTGAACTCGGAACATGCATGTTTTGGAATTGTTGGTAGCCGAGTTCATACTAGTGTCGGTGAAGGTTGGTTTTGAACTCGGAACATGCATGTTTTGGAATCGGTAGGTGTAGAGTCCATACTAAGGTCGGTGAAGTTTTCACCGATGGTGGTTTCAAAGTTAGTACAGGTATGTTTTGGAAGTGTTAGGGGCCGAGTTCATAGTAGTGTCGGTGAAGGTTGGTTTTGAACTCGGAACATGCATGTTTTGAAATTGTTGGTAACCGAGTTCATACTAGGGACGGGGGCGAGGGCGGCGGACAAAGTTGTCGATGTAGGTAGGTTGCAAGAGATATTCAACGAGGAGTGGTGTCTACAAGTTATGTATCCCAGTCTGTTGGAGTGGTTTCTAGGGGGTTGTGATATTAGTTGAATAAATATTTGTCTGTAGGATTGTCATACAGCCTTTGTCTCTTAAATGGAATAGGTATAGTGCGGGTAGTAGTAGTAGTACGGTCTGTTTATCTAACGGTTGGTATTGAGGTTAGTGTGATGACGCAAGGTTGGATGGGAGAAGGGGAACGGGGTTGCGGACAAAGGGAAGGGGAAGGGCGAATAGTGATAAAAATAACTCACCCAGCCCCTTAATCAATAAAAATTATTGATTTGTACTTTAGAGTGATTAGGTTGAATGATATGTATGCTAACGTCATATCATATTTAGATTTTACGTCATTATTTTGGTGAACTTTAAATGTAGACATTTTAAACGGTGTGTCATTTGACACGACGTACTATAACGTTGTTGTTTTTTAAAACTTGAAGTTTATAATCTTAAGCAAATTTACCACCACCTTACCACCACCTTACCACCACCTTACCACCTTACCACCACCTAAGGTGATCAAAAATTAAGATGACAATGTAAGATATAGAAAAAGAAAATACATTGAGTGGTAAAAATAAAAAAAAAAAATTGTCATTAGACGTAATGTATTATGTATAAGTAAACTTTCTTAAAAATTAACGAAGTTCAAGTCAAAAAGAAGTTTGATGAAAACTGTAATACTAAAGTGAACATGGGAAGGTAATCTGCTGCAAGACTAAGATATATATTCGTCTTCCTTCTAGGTTCATTGTCTTTTTTGGTTGAGGTTAAACATCGCCCTGTTTTCAAATATCGCGATGTACGTCACGTTCTCTCCCGTGATTTTGATTCCAGTCATACCTCTTATACAGGATACCGAGTTACATAACTTTCAGGGACAAGTAACAAAACAATAACACATTAAAAAATCACAAAAGGCCATATATAATAAATTTTTATTGAATAAAAACAACCCCATCGGTCTACAGTCTAGGGGAGATGTCACATTGTGTCTACTTGTCTTTTAATATAAAAGTAAGAAAGTGAGTTTCTGTGTTGGGTGTAAGGAGATGTGTGTGAGAAGTCATCCTATGGGATATTCGTGTCGGTCGCTGATGTGTCGTCTGGTAATGTTTTGATGTTGTGTGGTATTTTATAGTGGTTCGTTAAATTATATTTTCTTGTAAATTCTTGCAAACATTCTCTACATGTATGTCTTCGTCGTCTGTGTGCCGTATCGTGATGTCGTTTCAAACCATGTTTGCAGGTGAATGCATGCTCACATATGTCACATGTATAACGTATCATGGGTAGGTCGTCTACAGGAAAAATAGCGGTGTGTGAATTAAGGTTACTGTCATTGTTAGTCTTTACGCGTTTGTTGTTTGCTATGTCGTCATACATCGTATGTCGCTTTAATGGAATAGTGTTGGTCATGGTACGAGTTGTTTGGATCGCTGCTAGGGGTTGCATGGTTTGTCTGTCGGTCACGTATAGTGGTTGTGGAGTTTGTCTATCGGTTGCTGATGGGGTGTCGGTCGGTGATGTTTGGTTGGTGTGTGTTGTTTTACAATGTCTTGTTAAATTGTCAAGTCGTGTAAATAGATTCCCGCATGTTGTACAGAGATGTCCTTGTCGGCGGTGAACAGAGTCGTGATGTCTTGTCAAACCGTCTTTGCGGGTGAACACACGGGGCGATTGTTAGTCAATTCATGAACAAAAACACTTTAAATCTTAGAGAGCTTATAGATGGGACCGATCTTAATTTTCCTACAAATTCTGGTGTTAGTATGAGTCGCGTCTGCTTTGAGCGCCTGTTGAGTTTACAGGATGAAATTTTAAAAGCCTTTGATGAATTGGAAAAACGTTAATAAACAAATAAAATATAAGAAGACTTTTGTTCTAATTTAGTGTGTGTGTGTGTGTGTGTGTGTGTGTGTGTGTGTGTGTGTGTGTGTGTGTAGCATACGCGTACTAGAAAACCAACAAGGTAATGTCCGGTTGCTCAACCTAATTACACCACCAGCTGTCGCACAACAGCTGTTGCATAATGACCTATGTACTTCCCGGAGCTAACAAAGCGTTCGGTAAAATCGATTAACGTGGTAACAGATGTTCCCACACTTAACGCTGGCTTCGCGTTAATTACCATACCTCCCGGTGGGATCGCTTCGCGAACCCACATAAATCAATGACGGGTGTCAAAAAATTTAATTAGGTGGGCTATCAAGTTGATGATGGTCCAGTGGGTGTGACCAAAATTAACTCGGACAGTGTACGGTCCCTCACAAAAAGAAAAACTTTGCTGGTGAATCGATACGTGCCGGGTGCCATTAGCGAGTAACAGGTGTTGTTAATGTATGTTATTCACAAAGTACACGCTAACGCACCCCTACCCTCAAACCCCATCATTACTCCCCCTCTCATCCACCAACACCCCTATCCGTTTACTATTAAACATACATACAAGTAAATAAACAAACCAACAAATTAAACAACAAAGAAAAGAAATAAACAAATTTAAAAAATGTAAAATCAAAGAAATAAAATTAAATTCAAACTAATAATCAAATTAAAATAATTACTAATTATAAAATAAAATTTAAAAAAAAAATTAAAAATTTAAATAAAATTCAAACTAATTAAATCAAACTAAAATTAATTAAAAAGTAAACAAATAATCAAATTACGTAACTCGTCAATAAAAATAATTAAAAAGTAAACAAATAATCAAATTACGTAACTCGTTAATAAAAATTACACAATATAAACAAAGTAATTAAATTAAACAACAAGTAAACAACAAATTAAACAATTAAAAAAGTAAACAAATAATTAAATTACGTAACTCGTTAATAAAAATTAATTAAAATTTTAAAAACTCATTAAAACTAATTAAAAAACACATTAAAATTACGTAACTAGGTAAAAAATCAATTAAAATTTAAAATTTAAATTTAAAAATTTAAAAAATTAAAATCCAATTACGTAACTAGTCAATAAAAAATTACACAATATAAACAAAGTAATTAAATTGAATTCAAACTAATTATAAAATAAAATTAAAAATAAACAAAATAAAAATAATTAAAATCAAATTACGTAACTAGTTAATAAAAATTAATTAAAAATTAAAAATTAAATTCAAACTAATTAAAAAACGCATTAAAATTACGTAACTAGGTCACTTATTACGTAACTAGGTCAATGATTACGTCACAAGGTCACTAATTACGTCACAAGGTCACCGGTGGTGACCTACTGACCTACTCCCCATCCTGCTCACCCACCCTAGGGTGGGTGAGTATTTTACTATATCTCATTGTCCATCCTGCTCACCCACCCTCACCCACCTGCTCATCAATACATTCCCATTAAAACGGGCAGCCCTGAAAACTTCGCGGGCGGGTCGATACGTAACAGGTGTGGCTGATCGTTATCTTTAATGGATGTTATTCACAAAGTACAACTAGCACACCCCTACCCTCAAACCCATCATTACTCACCCCTCCCCTCAACCACCCCTCTCCGTTTACTATTAAACACACATACAAAGAAATCAAATAAACAAACCCCATGCTGCGACACCACCCCCACCCCCTACCCTGCGCCACCACCAGGTGGTGGGAGTATTTTACTATATGTCTTTGCGCATCCCGATCCGAGTATTTTACTATATGTCATTGTCCCAGGCTGGGGGAGTATTTTGCTATATAACCTTTGCGCATCCCAAATTCGCTCCAAAAGGGACCTAATATACTACTTTCAACATACCTTTCTCACCAACATTCACTCGCACCGATCTACACTCAGAACATGCATCATAACATTACCCCCCTCTCCCATTGAAGCTAATAGTATTAGCTTCTACTCACGTAGCAAAGTCGAATACATTGTTTAATCTAACAATATCAACTAAGTGTTATGTACGTCAATATAGGCATGCTCCTAATTAATTCATACATTCAAGCTTTTAGCTTTACTTTCACGCCAGATTATAATATTCCAATCATACTGACATTCCTATTAAATTAATAGTAGGTCTTAGAATTCCTGTCCATCAAGACAAAGTATTGGGTATCACATCGGCATTGTCCATCTCCTCCCAACAGTTGCTAAAATAAATATAAAACCAAACACCACATTATTATAAACTAACACTATTTGTGATGCCGAACTGAGCCACAGTACCACCATTTGGCACATTTGTGGTTGTTCCCATCATAACATACAAATAATATAATATATATTTATATCATCATAAGTTACAATGTTCTGAAAGAGGAATTTTAAAAATTAAGCATCATGTCCTAATATCACATTACTCAATGCTTTCCCGCACACAGAGAATCTCATAATCTTCACAATATGACCGTACAAGTATATCAGATTTATCAGCAACCAAAAACCAAACGCACAATGAAAATATCTTTGGTATGATACTATATTATAAACTCAACGTATATTACAATATGTAAACACTAACTTCAACATTATGACTGTAATTATAATCATAGATAGAATATGTGGTCTATCGTATTCGTATTATTATTAACCAATTAGGAATTATGCATATTATTTCAAACCAAACTGTTTCATATTTAATCAGCGAGATTCCCTTAATGGGTCAATATCACTCAACACCCAGTCATTAGTATTAATCAAATAATAATCATATATCTAAAAGTCATTCCAAACAAGTCATTCCAAATATGTTTCTTATAATCCATAGAATTAGCGTGTTTCACAGTGTAATCTAGTACTTCATTATCCCATACCGAACAGTTCTTATCCAACCCACTAAGTTCACCGGAACCCATATGTATCTCCAGTCATTTGCATAACCTGTATCAGTATCTTCGTGTATCAACAGAACCTATATGTGCTTTATTATGACCTAGATAACATATCGGCTATCTGATTCTGCGTACCTGGGATATAGACTATGTTAAACTTGTAATCCTGTAATAATAATGCGCATCTTGTTAATTTAGCATTGCTTAATTTTTTCCTTTCCATAGCAACCAGGGGTGAATGGTCAGTCATTAACGTAAACGGTGCCCCTAATAGGTACTTTGATAACTTGGTTATTTCCCAAACTATTGCCAAGCATTCCCTTTCTATTATGGCATAGTTCTTTTCTGCCGAAGAGTTTCCGACTGATGTACAGTACAGGATGTAAGTGTCCGTCTTCTTCCTGCATTAAACAGGCTCCTATACCATAAGAAGATGCATCCGTTGTTAGTGTAAATGATTTACTCCTGCGAATTTGAAATATTTTTTTTCGCAGAAACCTCCCCAGGAATATTCTCAACAACTTCCTAAAGTTTCACGTCGATGTGATGAGAGGTGTGGTAAAGACACACAGAGAGGCAATCGCACACACACACACACACACACACACACACACACACATATATATATATATATATATATATATATATATATATATATATATATATATATAAAGCAATGTATATATATATATATATATATATATATATATATATATATATATATATATATATATATATATATATATATATATATGTGTGTGTGTGTGTGTGTGTGTGTATTCAAAAATAAAATGCAACTAACTTTGTATGAAGAAACACATAAACCTCTTCCAGTCCACATATTGACATTATTCATTTCAGTGAGGTCAGTGCGTGTTTAACCAGTGTTGGTTTGAATCTTCTATCACCACATATAGAGTCCAATTCCTACATTTCAATATGAATCTTCGTTTAGTATTCAGATGATAAAATATACACAAAACTTATTGAGAACCTGTGAAGACATTTGCAACTTTTATAATGCACAGAATATATAATTTAGTTAAAAATAACATGTGGATTATGGTTCGTTTTATTTTTACCTAAAGCAACTGTAAGATCGTGTACACTATCGGTATTACCAGTAGATACTAATTGCAAATACACACACATATCATGCGTTTAAAAAATACCTCGAGGTTTCAATCTACTGATTACGTTAGTTTAAACATATATCACAACAATGTTTACTGCATCAGAATTGTCGTCAGCCCCTCTAGTTACCAGTAAGCTACCTAGCACTGTTAACGTCCGTTTGTATTAAAATACGACCATCTACTAATTAAAAATTCACCAATGTCCTTATCCTTAAAGTTTACTTTAAGCCACGTTAGCTTAGTGATGAAACTAAATAGTAAACAATTTCCAATGGAAAATTTCTAAAGGAACTAGGGACAAATCTTTATCACATGCTCAATCAATCAATCAATCAATCAATCAATCAATCAATCAATCAATCAATCAATCAATCAATCAATCAATCAATCAATCAATCAATCAATCAATCAATCAATCAATCAATCAATCAATCAATCAATCAATCAATCAATCAATCAATCAAATCATTGATTATTCAATCAATCATTCAATCAATCAATCAAATAATTGATTATTCAATCAATCATTGGATTGATCAACCAACCAATCAATCAATAAAGCAATCACTCAATTAAGCGATTAATCAATCAATCAGTCATTTAAATTATTTCTTCCTTCCTTCATTCATTCATTTATTCATTCATGCATGCGTTCATTCGTCCATTCGTCAATTCGTGAATTCGTTAATTCGTTCATTTGTTCATTCGTTCATTTGTTTATTCGTTCACCTCGTTCATTCGTTCAATCGTTCATACATTCATTCGTTCATTCGTGCAATTCCTAGCACAAGCACTTAAACCGTGGGAGTTTAGACAATCTCTACACTAGAATAGATGTGCTTGTTATTAACATTGTAAACAAGTTTATATTTAGCGTGGTATAAACGCAAGAAAAGGAAATATGATACAACCTAGCAAAAAAGCGTTGGATGGAACTGCGTCAATAATAGTTTCAACGAAACATTTTTCTACACGAATTAAATTTAAACAGTAAATCCATCCCATTTAAATGTAACCAATTTAAACGATAAAATAATCAAGTCAAATCATGAAATTCATGAAAGTTAAAACATAAATTCGTTCAAGTAAACGATGAAATAGAGTAAAATCGATATATTCATCCAATTCAAAGCAAAAATTTAACAAATTCAAGCAAAACTTCATCCTATTCAAAGGAATCGACCAATCCAGTTAAATCAATATATTCAATTAACTTGTAAGACGGAGAAATGCACCAGTTGACAGCATTTAAGAGGGTGGCACCAAGATAAAATTTCAAAACATAACGAAGAAAACAAAATAATGTACTTCTAATTAATAATTCATTAGAGTCAGTGGTATCCGAAAAAACTGATTTGCGTTTTTGGAAAAGTATGTGAAGTGTATGGTGGGTGGGTGGCGGGGGTAGATATGGGTGGAAATGGAAGGGGTGGGGGGGTGGCTTCACGCTCGAATACACAGGAAAGCGTGGACAGTGGAATGTCTGAAAAAAGATTAATATTTTATTGAAAAAATGAATATTATCAGATTTAGAATGCCACAATGTTGTCTTCCAGTATTTTTACTTTTTCTACACTGAGTATTGGGCTTGTAAGTTTATCGTTCTTTCTCGCGTTAATTCATGTCTGGTTAGCCAGGGATAGATACACGTTTTCGAACTAGATTCTAAATCAATTAATTATTGTGAACGGGATTCCCATTGATAACAAAAAACATGGCGGCTATTTGTTAGTAGGCCCCGCTTCAAGATTTAAAAATTATCAAACGTTCCAGAAATGCAACAATTGTAAAAACTTTCAACGCTGTTTTGGTCATACGGATGGGAACAAATATATTTGTATGCATTTCTGAATGTAAAAGTTTTGTAGCGGTAAATATATTGATTTTATTTCTTTTGTTGATAGTTTGTCCAAGCCTAGGGGACATTACTCTGACTCTACTCAGTCTTTGCTACGAGACTCTAGGTCTAGTGTAACACATATGGTTACCAGCCAAAGAGGGGGGGGGGGAGAATGAAGTTTAAAATCATTGGTTTTTATGCTCTTGTGAGCGATGTTACCTGTGTCCCATGTCATGGGTAGTTTCGTGCCTAGCCGTGTCAGTCACACGCAAGGCTGCTGTCTGTGGACACGGTGACGGTACCAAGATGTAGACCTAATGAAGGTAGTGTAGTTATGTAAATTATGTTTATTGTTAGAATACTTAATTGTGTATTCCTGCTAGTGCTGCATGTGCACACTAGTTAATTTAAGTATTTATTTGTTGTACTACTTATTGGTACTTGTTGGCAGTACTGTGTACAGGCCGAAACATATTTTATTGTACCAGTGTATATTGTACCCTACACGTGGTGTTGTCATGAATGTAACTTTTTCTTTACATTTGTTTTTCTTTACATTTTGTTTTAGGGCTACAGTTTTTTGTGTGTCTTTCTTCATTTTTTTTCTCTCTGTTTTGAAATCGTCGTACTACTGTGTTCTGCATCGTCGTCATGGCTCGATGCCGTGAATAAAGCCAGTACTTGACAGCAACTGTCGGTGTCAGCGTGTTCTAAATCTCAGGGTCAGCCCGTCTTAACCAAAACACCTCAGTGGGTAAAAGCATCCCCACTGAGTGAGGGTTACATTTGGCGCCCAACGTGGGGCTTGACTTTGAAAGGTAGGAATGGAGAGCAGCGATCCGACGTTCGAGAAGTTGTCGCAGGTGCTGGCCAAGTTGAGGGCTACGATGGCGGAGCTAGAACACGCAAGTGCGCAGCGGCCAGTGACGGTGAAGGTGTGTGCTCCAGCACAAAGCGATCTGGACGAGTTCACCGGCTTTCTACCCACGGGCGGGTTTGCAGGGGAAGCCAGTCCAAAGATGGAGTCCGTCCTGGAATCTGTTAAAAGGCTGGACGGGACAACTGAGTCCCCAGTCGTAGCCACGGGAGCAGCTACCAGGACTATCCAGGTAGACTCACTAACGGCAGCTGTTCGCCAGGAGACAGCGCTGATGCTCACTGAGGAGCAACTCGACCGTCTTGCGGAGAAGGTGGCAGCAGCTATCCTAGCCCGGAAACAACGGCCTTCCAGAGGAGCTTGTTACGGGTGTGGGTCCAGAGAACACTTCGTCCGCGACGGTCCGAAGAAAGCAGCTAGGCAACGGGGTCAGCAGCAGGGGAAACGCCAGTCCATCAGCGTCCATCAACAGTTAACAAGTCTAGTGCTAAATACAGCCATAATGAATAAACAGTCGAAAGCGATAAAGCCATACTAAAACATCTCTACTAAAATTAAACTACCCCCATAAGGTAGAATAAACTTAAATATTTAAAATATGAGCCCAAAACTATAATCTAAATATTATGAAGCGTTAATTAGAACTTATAAACATAAGCATAACTAACTCACGTTCATTGGACAAAACGAACGAACGCGGCTGAGACCGAAATTCTCGGTTCAAAACAGCTAAGTCTGCGCACACACAGATGAACGGTTTGAAGCGAGAGTTTTAGACTGAGCTAAACCGATTATCTTTAAAACCTGCTATAATGTTGTAAATTTTAACAAAACTCATTTTAAAACGCTACAGTATACTCGGTAGAGAGTTTCTTCGCAATTTTCATTTAAAAAATTGTATTAGAGCGATCAACAATGAAAGAATCAGTTTTTGTCTCTCCTGTAAAATTTACATTTTCGGAGACGGTTTGCGACCGAGACCATCGATATTGTATATCACATTTCTTAAGTTAGTTTACTACAATAACATACTACAGTTGTACATGCTAGAGAGTGACATTGAATATAACCTGGTTATTTTCAAATTTAATAAACAAAATTAAGTTGGAAAAAAATCACATCCACATTTATTTATTTGTCAAGCTATTGTACTATACATAACGCTTACCGTAGGTGTAAAAAATACAAGTAAATGAGAATAATATTTTATTTAAGGGTCACCTATACAGGCGAACTCTACTTCAACTATCCCATGAACCCTTCCGGTTCGAAAATAAACTTGCCTCGCTTCATACGTAATGATAGCAAAATTAAGTAAACTTGAATACTGCTTTTACGTTATGGCTCCTAGGAGCAACACACTGTAACGTAACATTGTAACCACGTTACTATAATTAGAACATTGGAAAGTACCCGGCTATATCTAGGTCAAAGTAAATCCTTTTGCTTTTACATGCTATTTTTAGGGCTGAAATATTAAAGAGATGGGTTTATTATTATGCCTATGCCTATGCCTATGCCTATGCTTATGCCTATGCCTATGCCTATGCCTATGCCTATGCCTATGCCTATGCCTATGCCTATGCCTATGCCTATGCCTATGCCTATGCCTATGCCTATGCCTATGCCTATGCCTATGCCTATGCCTATGCCTATGCCTATGCCTATGCCTATGCCTATGCCTATGCCTATGCCTATGCCTATGCCTATGCCTATGCCTATGCCTATGCCTATGCCTATGCCTATGCCTATGCCTATGCCTATGCCTATGCCTATGCCTATGCCTACGCCTACGCCTACGCCTACGCCTACGCCTCTGTCTACGCCTACGCCTACAGCTACGCCTACGCCTACGCCTATGTCTATGCCTATGTCTATGTCTATGTCTATGTCTATGTCTATGTCTATGTCTATGTCTATGTCTATGTCTATGTCTATGCCTATGCCTATTCGCATGCCGTGCACGTGTTTGTGTCCTTGTCGATGCGTGCGAACATGCCCATGCAGATGCCCATGACCAAGCGAATTATTACGTCGATGCATATCCAAGAGTACTCCTGAGCGAATAGTTTTAAAATAAGTTTTTTTTTTAACCTTGACCGAAATAAGACTGTTGTGCGGTACAATTGCATGTTAATGTAGGCACAATATCTTACTGTATATTAGTTTTCAACATGGATTAATTGTTCCTGCAAAGGTGTAATTGCGTGCTTAGCACAAGTTAATTTTCACGTTCACTGAACTTGAACGTTCCCACCGCGGTATACAACTGGTTCAGTCCACTAAAAAACACCATGCGATTTAATATGGTACACATTCCCCAGGCCCGTTCATGCGTCACTGTGCTGTTAAGTGGTCATGGTTCAGATCTTTTTACCTTTAGTTGATATTTTTAAAACCACTGGGGCCTACATTTTTGCGCTTGCAAAGCCCATCTAAGTGTTTGAGTTGAGAAAGGATTGACAGTTATTCGAAAGTTATTCTTATACATATGAAAATAGACAGCATTTAGCTATGAGGAATATATATTAAACGCCTATTCCATCTTCATGAATCTATGTTTTTGTAAGATTTAACAAATGACTATTATTGATTAATAAATTTACTATTAATATAGTTAAGGGATGATAAGCTTTAAAAATGTTTAAACCCAGAGCTTTTAAAAGCAAAATAATGTGTATACTTACTTAATAAAAATAAATCAATCATTCAATCACTTAATCAATAAATATATCAATGAATCAACC